>NC_040234.1:6539368-6844190 GCF_001444195.1 Xiphophorus couchianus | reverse complement strand
CACCTTTAGGAGACAGCAGGACAAAATGGCAACCCAGAAGAGTTTGTGATCCCTGTGTGTCCTCCTTTGCCCCTGGCTCTCATTTGCATTTCCTAACGTCATTTCCTTTAGCTTAGCAACTAGCTAAAAGAGATAAAAGGAGAACACAGAATTACTTATTGTCAACAGTTTCCATCAGTGTTTTATTTATTTTTTATTTATGTGCATTTTGAAAGCACAGCATTAGTAGAAGTAGTTGGAAACAGCAAAATTTGAAAGAAATGTATCATTTGTGTTTGGTTGTTTTGGCTTTTTCCGAAAAAGAGTTTCGGGAAAAGAGTGCTAAACTAAATGTCCCCACCCACTGGTGGATCCGTCTCTCACCAGAGGCTAAAAAAAAAAAAAATCCAGCCCAAACCTCCATCTTGGAGGGGAGGACTCTCTCTCTCTCTCTCTCTCTCTGTTTTTCTGAGATTTGTGGTTCATGCTAGTTTGCGACTTCCACATCTTGTTTATTAAACCCAAGTGAAGCGTCAACCTCTGCTGAAATTATGCTGAGTGTGGCCAGATGTAGCATGTTGATAGTGATGCCAGGAAAACCAGTCTACACTCTAAAAAGAAATGAGTTGAACCAACTTAATTGAATTACTTGTTACCAATTGGAGCAATTCAATTAAGTTGGTTCTACTACATTCATTTTTCAGTGTACTTTGAAGAACTAAAATAAAATGTTAAAACATACATTTAAAATAATTTAAGTTCTAGCTGTATTTGAAGTGCAATGTGAGTGATAATGTAATTTTGGATATTTTAGTTTTTTAGTTTGGTACAGCTTAAACGTCTGAGTTGAATCTCAGTAGAATTACGCCAAAGAGATTTGAATTATTTATTAGAAAATTATTATTTTTTGAGTAAGAGTGACTTAAATTTGTCAAGTTAAACACACTTAATAAATTAAGTTATAAAACCTAGTAAATTTAGTTGGATAAACTTAGTAAATTGAGTTGGTCAGACACGTCACAAAAAAGCACTGAACTCAGCTGTTTCAAGTAAAGTCAAAGTAAAAAGATCCTTGAAGTTAATTTAAGTTAGTTAGATTTCTAAATTTGAACACAAATAAGTAAGCTGTCATCAATAAACCAAATGAATTAAGTTAGATTAATGTAAAAAAAAAAAAAAAAAAAAGTCCATAGATGAATAATGAACTACATCCAAAAACACTTTTTATAGTGTAGTCAGAAGGCACTTGTTTTTTTAGTACATTGCCTATTTAGACGTTTATAGTTGTATGAGATTCCCGGTGTGGTCTATTTCATGAATCCCACGGACGTGGCCGGGTTTGTTCCTGGATTAATTCGCATCCAGGAAGGAAAACAAGCCCATTAAAACCAGCACGCGGCTCATTTATGGCAGGACAGGACCGCGCGCTGTGAGGAGGAGAGAACCGCGAGTCAGGCCCAAGAACTGTGAAGACCTTCTTCCACAGAGAGGATAAAAGCAGCAGGATTGCATCCAGCGCGGTCTGCGCTCCTGCTCCTCTTCCTCTGGCTCCCACTAAGCTGCTTTGGCTCGTGAGCGCGAGCGCGCGCGTGTAAGCCTCATTAATTTCCGTTTCTTTGTTGTTTTTTTTTCCTTCTTCCTAGCAATAGGGGAGGGTCGATGCCAAAGATAAGAGCTCGAGCGAGCAGCAAACTTTTCTCAGAAGTCATTCGACCTGAGCAGTGGAGGTAAGCAGAAACTTACATTAAATGTACAAGCGCTCGTGGACTGCTTGCTTTTACACAAACCAGCGGGCTGCTGAAAATCATCAAACGCTTCATTTAATTAGTGAATTTGGCAAAATGTGCTGTTCCTATTTTTATTGTTACTGCTGAGGTGCGAACAGAGGTGGGTGGAGTACCCAAAAACTGTCCCCCAGTGAGAGTAGCACTACTTCCACATATTTCTACTCAAGTAAAAGTAAAAAAGTAGCCTTAAGTAAGAGCAAAGCAATTATTTGGGTAAAAAAAGCATACTCAAAGTACTGAGTGAGTGATTTTCGTAATTAATGTTTAGCAATTACATCTTCAGCAATTACCAAAATATAAAGTTAAGTGGAAGTTTTGGTATTTTAAGGAATAAAATGACAATAATTCTTGTCAATAACAAAAAAAATAAAAATAAAAATTAGACAAATAAAGATGTTTCCAAATCAGTTTCTTTCAGTAAAAATTTTGAAATTTTAACAAAAACTGCAGGTGTCTGGTGAATGTTTGGTTGAAACATGTTTGGTTTTCAATCTGCGGCTTGAGAATCCATAAATGTTACTCAAATAAGATTAGCTATACTTCATGGTGAAATTACTCAAGTAAAAGTAAAACGTACATTATGGTAAAAATACTCCTAAAATTAATTTTGTTTTCAAAAAAGATACTCGAGTAAATGTAACTAATTACTACCCGACTCTAGGTACAAATAAAACTTTTGTTTAAAGATATTTTATTTCAAGAAAGGCGAGTACTAGCTAAATTTAATCAGTTACAATTACTTGAGGAACTGGGGGGAAAAAATACTTCTAAGTAGTTTTCCTTCACCGTACTTTTTAATTTTTACTTGAGTAATATAATCACGCTGCATTGCTTCTTTTGAGTAAAATTTCTGGAAACATTAACCGATGTGAGTCACACTGGACATAGTTTAACCAAAAACATGCAGCAGACACATTAATATGGAGAGCCATTTCATTTCATTTCATTTCATTAAATAAATAAATATATAGGGGAAATAAATAAATAAATGTGTACAATAAATAAATAAATTAGTAATTGGCACCTTTATTCCCATTTATATTTATTCATTTATTTATTCCCGGATTTATTTCTGCCTGGCCTTTTTTCATGTCCCTATTTTCCTTTTTCATTTGTCCGTTTCCAATTTGGCTGAAATGGCTCTCCATACATAAACACACCTAAAGTTTATGTTAAAGTGAGATTTGTTTCACAAAAGCCTCGTTGTTCTGGTGTTATTTTCTATCTGCAGAGCCTGTTCTGCCATTTCTACTAGTTTCACAAGTTATATATTGAAAAAGAAAAACATTTGGAAAATGTTTCTTCTGACTGGCTCAATTTGACATTTAGTTGCAGTGGTATTTACTTGAAATATTGGTTTGATTTTAGTCTTTAAAATGCTTGACTTTGTTTATAACTTCATGTTTTTGAGTGCCTTCCTTATAAAGTATTACATCAGCCATTGTATGAGAATGCAAGAAAACAAAACCAGATCTGTCAGTCACACTTTGAACGTGTTTGTTCAAACATTAACTTGCTTTATTCATATCCAACCAACACAGAGGGACAGCCCCTCCATGTTGTACAACAACATCAACATGCACTTGGAAGTTGGGATCTGATCTCTGTGAAACTGCAGCAACTTTTGTTTTTGTAAAAAATCTGGGAAGATTTTCATTATTTTAAGTGCAAAAGTTTCGACACCGACTTTTTGAATTTGAGGTGAAATGTGGTTTGAAGGTGACAGTTCATACAATGTCTGCTCTAATGTAAATTTCCAAATGGCCTTTAATTGTGCACAGTGGCTTCATTTGATTAAGTCAACTGTAAATCAAATGTTACAGTGTCCTCTGTACAGAAAATGATCAAAACGCAGCATTGTTACGTGCATTTATGACAAGCTGCACAAACAGCCGAACGTGAACGCTAATATAAAACCTGAATTATCAGAATGTGTTTTCACATGCTAAAAAAAACCCAAACCGTCTTGACACAAAAGCGTCAGTAAAACTTGAGGATTAGAAGATATTCATAGATAAATGGTGGATCATTTCAAAAGTTTACTGAACTTTAAACCAGTAGAATAGGTTCATTCTCTTTAAATGGCATCATGACACGAGTTGACAGCTTTTAATCATTGCCTGTGTTGATGATCTCAGGAACATAATAAGTGTTTCAGAGCAACTGAATGGCCTGCTGAAGACATCCTGTAAAAAAAGTCTTGGTCAGATTTCTGACCAGGTGTTTCTGGTGAAGCATCAACTTACAGAAACATTGCGGCTTGTGTTGAAAACCAACACCGGACTATTCTGTAACCACGGCAAGGTATCTTTTTGTGTGTGACAGTTAGCTTAGTGTTGAGAGGGAAAGACACCCTAATGCTTTTGGTCCAACACTAATTATCCATCACAATATTTTTAGCTGCATATGAACGGTTTATTGCGTTCGTAAGCCATTAGGGATTCTTTTCAACAGGAAAGACGTTTGTTGAGCTTCAAGACTCAGGAAATGGATGCAAGAAAATGGTTACATGCTAACCCTTTCATGCATAGTGGTCACTACAGTGGACAGCTATCTAAAAGCCATTTTCTTGTGCTTCCTGTGGATTTTTATGTTATAAATGCACACAGACCACTGAAGTGGACACTAATGCATCATAAAAGATACCATCAACTACTGGCCATCAGCTGCAAATGCAAGAAATTATTTTTGTTAAATACAATATGGCCGACAGACAAAAAAGCAGGAGAACCGACCCGGTCCCTCCTTCTACTGTAGACGACTCTTGCAAGTAAAAAAAATATTGTGACATCAGACAACCCCTAAGGAACAATACTACTGATGTATTTTTCAAATAACAACTTTGTATTTGGACAAAATTACAATTGATCACATAAAAAATAAAAAATAAATTATTTTTACAAAAAAAAATTCCCACCTTTTTTATGCCTTAAGAAAAGAATTTTAAAAAATGGAAAAAAAATTCTGACACAAAGGATCATAATTCATGCATCAGAGGGCTAAACAGCTAACATCTGAAAATGTGACAAACAAGACTGTATCTCAAGATCACCTAGTCAGCCCAAAGGTCACAAAACTCCCAAAATCTCACTGTCAGAGAACCGCAGCAACGAGTGGCGTCTTGATGTCCAGGAGCAATAAGTGTAGAGATCACCTGTGTGTGGATCCAAATTATAGTCGTGTAGCTTTATGTGATTATTGAGAATGGTAAGTTAAAATGAAAGACTGCTTGAAATACAGTGATCATGCTTGTGTAAGATGAGCCATTCAACCATAACAGTGAAGCTACAGTCACTCACAAAGGAAATGAGCAGCACCTCGTTAGCTAATTCGGTGGTATAAAGTTACATCATTCTGTCCCTTTTTCAAAATAGCTGCTGTAAATTTGAACCACTATCAGTCAAATCCAGATGAAATTGAAACATGACAGTATGAGAATCGACCTGCACAATCTAAAAACTGTGAATCCACACTTCTCTGTTTTCTGTGGTAGCACTGCAGTGAAAGCCCATAAAATGTCTGGGTTTTTATTGGCAACAGTTTCTGGTTTATTGTATTTATAGCTGCAACCCTACCCCCAAAAAACTGGACGATATTTTTGCAGTCTTCTAGTTTGTGAAACATGATTTCTGATAAGGTTCTGCGGAAAATGATTTTGTAACTGCACAGATCGTAATCATCTGCTGAGACAGCTTTCTGATGAACTTTCCAGAGCCCCTGTTGTCTAACAAATCTATGTATGTGTAAGAGAGAGAAAAATCAGATTATTTAAACTACGTGTGTGTGAGAAGCAGACAGGAATTTGAAGACAAGCAAATGAGTGTGAACAGTTTGAGAATGAACTTTGTCTCTTTCAGCTAATGGACGTCTCCAGGCTTCTGCTGTCCGTCGTCATGGTGATGTCCACGTCTGATGGGACACCAGGTAGTGTGTGCACAAACGACATCGACGAAAGAAAAGAGAAAAGTTATTAGTCTTCATCATTTATCATAGGCAGTCACACTCTTGAGGCCAGAATGAGATGCATGATGTAAGAAACATCATCAGCTATGTGATGTGACTGCAGAGTTTATGGCTCATGATGAGACACAGTTCATCATGTAAACATGCACAACCAGAGGCATACAGAATAAGCACACAAACCACTGAGGCACAGCATGGCGCTGTCTTTGTATTATGCTAGCGCAGGGGTGGGTACACACTTGGTCCCGGTGGTTG
Source organism: Xiphophorus couchianus (assembly GCF_001444195.1). Taxonomy (NCBI): domain Eukaryota; kingdom Metazoa; phylum Chordata; class Actinopteri; order Cyprinodontiformes; family Poeciliidae; genus Xiphophorus; species Xiphophorus couchianus. Next base: position 6,838,206 of record NC_040234.1, on the reverse strand, counting down.
GGGACCACTGCCCTAAATCCTTAAGAAGGAAAGTAAATGTGTATCTATAAAGCACATTTCAAAAGATAAATCCCACAAAGAGCTTTGCAAAAATGTAGCCAAAAGAAGGTAAAATTAAATGTTGTAGTACATTTCGATTAAACATTGACCATTCTTGTTTTAAGTATCTTCTTTATCCTCATTTTCAGAAGCATCAGATTCTTCCTGCTTTCACCTGGACCAGGATAGATATAAAGTTATTAAAGGTGAAGCATTTTATTATGTGCCCTACGACGTGGATGACCCCAACCTGCCTGATGCTAACATTACGTGGTACAAAGACGGGTCAGAGGTCATGAATATCACCACAGACGAGGCACACAGGATTCATTACCATGGAGGAGCGCTGTTTTTCTTAAACATCAGCACTAACGATGCTGGTCACTATTCTGCCAGGTAAGGACATTTCTTTATGTTCAGCTCTGGAGCTGCTGTGACACTGCTGCTTTGTCTCGTGTGGTGATATGTCGAAAAATTAATGTTACATGGATTTAAATATGAGGAAATTTATGGATCATGTTAAACCTTAACCCTGATCATGTGTTTGAAGTGTCACCCTTATTGGCGTCGTTTTTACCTCAGATTAAAAAGAACTGACTCCCTTTCATAGTTCATCGCCAACATATTCTGAACTAAATTCACAGCTCTAACTTGTACTAGATTTTATTTATTGATCATAATTTGTCTGAAATAAAGTTTCTGAAAATATATAAGTCTTGACATCATTCACAAATTACACAAATATGTATTATCCCGGTGTCTATCTGGGGTTTCTCCTCCTGTTGTCCTTCATCGTGCTTTCTAGTGGCTTACTTCCCAAAACAGCTGCTCTTATTTACGTATTTTAATAGTTTCATCAACAGAAAAAAACCCATTTTAGTATAAATCACTCCATTTAGATTACATTTGTAAATACGGCCACTGTTAACTGTCTTATTAACATCAAGTCATTATATGCTATGAGTTTTTTCCCCTCTCTTTTCCTCTTTGCTTCTCAGTCAAAAACCCACAGGAATTATAAATAACTGCCAAATACCTGTAGTTGAATCTGTCTTATTCACTATTGCCTGTACCTTACAGGCAAACGCTTGGCAGAATCATTAGGAGAGGATTTTTAATGAGAAAACCTACTTACAAGTGGAAAAACAAAGGGAGAATAGCATAGAGCAACATGGTGAAAAATGCGAAAGATTGGATCTGACAGACTACAAGGCAAAAGTATAAATACAGAGGAGGGGGATTACTAGGTAAATGATCAGGTGAGTCTAATTAACTGATTCGTTGCAATGGTTTAGGAATATATTTCTGGGGCAGCTGATGTAGACGACAAGTAAAGCCTGCAGGGCCAACATAGGAAAAAGACTGATAAGAACAGACAAAATAACAAATTATGTAAAATACTAAAAAAAATGACAACAGAGAAACACAGGGATGACTCAACAACCATGAAACAACATTTGAGCAAACACTATGAATATCGAAACAAAGGAATGAACTGACCACAGAAAAACTGTCTAAAATTTACAGGTTCTAAAACTGAAGATTTACAGTAAGATATTGACACTGAATAACATTAAAAAAACTGTTTCCGTATTCTTTCAGAGTGCATGTTTTTCTGCACACCAACAGTGTGTGATCGGTGGCAAGATTACATTTATTTAAAGAACCGAGAAATGATGAGCTCAGCAACAATAGTTGTGCTTCCTGTTAGTAAAAATAACTAATCTATTGGATCTGGTAAACTTTATTCTGCCATGTTCATCATCAACATGAGCATGGTGATGTTCATACTCTTTCATAATGAAGATTATGAAACCCATAACATGTGCTGCAGGCAAACTGAAGAGTTTGACGACTTTATCAAGAGCCTTAAGTAGCAAGGTGTGTGGATGCATCCGTCTTTGTCAAACAGTCACTGAGTTGGTCTTCTATTTGAGACCACAACACTGAACTTTCTTAGTTGCAGCTCTTTAATTGAACTGATTACCAAGCAAAGCCTTTTCTCTGCAACACATTGAATTGACTTAAGTGCATCAACAAGGGAGAAGTTATCAGCGACACAGATTGTGTGGAAGACAAACAGTACTATTGAGTTCAGAAAACAGACAAAGGTAGTTTTTCGCCTGCAGGTGTGCTTCTGACAATGCTCTTAATTCTCTGTGACTGCCATTAAATGGAAGAAAGCCGCCCATTGTTGTCCATTAAAACAATGAAGTACCCACCTTGAGTACCCCCATCTGATTTCCAGAAGACGCATCAGTGAATGTAACCGTCTCTAATTTACTGTTTTCCTAGCCTGGTATAAATCCAGCTCCTCGTAGAACGTTTTGCTTCGCACAGAGGGTCTCAGCTACTAAGAAACGATTGCTTCCTGGACACTGTTGAAGTTTTAAATTTTACCCAAACACCACTGTTTGGCCACGACTTGGGTAATGCACCAATACGAAGCTACAATACCGGACATTGCCTGCCGTGTAAACAACTGTCCTCATTTGCAAAGAGAGACGTGGCAGTCCAAACAAGGCAGCTGCTAATGTTCAGTATTTGGAAGTGTGACCAGCTCTGACTGAACAGCGTTGTTCAATTCCTCCTCTGCCGTTTCACAGGCAGACTACAACTCTTTATTTCATTTTTCTTTGCTTCATCAAATGACACGTCCTTATTCGTATTGTGACCATCTGCCTGGACATGAAGATCTCCCAGCTGTGAGAGATCAACTGATCCACTGTTGCCTCTGCAGGCTCAAGCAGCTCCACAAGCCGTACCAGTTCTTGTACTTCACAGTTGCTTTGCTGTCATGCCCCAGGACTTTTGCTTGTTGTGATATGCTGTCTCCATTTATGAATGTTACAATTTAGATCTGGTAAACTTTATTCCGCCATGTTTGTCACCAAAACACATGCAGCACAGTATAAATCTCATGGCATGTGCTTAGCAGTGGTGTCCAAAGTCGGTCCTCAAGGGCCGGCATCCTGCGTGTGTTGGTTCTCTCCCTGGTGGTACTAACCATTTCAGCATGTCAATGTTCTTGACACTTGGCTCTTCTATAGAGCCCTCATTTGCAGACTTTCAGATACTCTCTAAAATTTACAAGCAACAAGCCAAGAACATAGATAATTATCTTTCTATTTTCACATCTTACAAGTCCTTCATTGATAAGATTTTTAAAGTACAATGAATACACAGTACATCAGTCTTACTTTAATCAAACTGTTGCTCATTTCTTACAACTAGTTACTTTCAACAAACATTTTTTTCATTCTTGCTGGCCTTAAGGGTCTTTTGAGCACAATGGATTTACTGTAACCTGTGTAGGCACACTATTTATCAAGAGAGCTAAAAGTAAATCAGGAAGAACGAAAAACTTTGTGCACCTATGTGGTTAGCTATTCTAGCAAACACAGTCAAAATAGCATCCAAAGGTGTTACATGGCGGTCAACAAACACCAGTAATTACTCACTTTTTACTGGAACTTTTAAAACTGCTCAGTTTATTATACACACAGATAATGCTTCAGCAACCACAACAACAAAAAAAAAAAAGTGAGTTTTCCCTTCTCCACATCAAGGCAGGAAGTGATGTTTTAGTGCAGAAACTTCCCTCATGTACGGGGAATTTCCAGAGATTGTGTTATTAGTGACAGCAACATTGTTAGTCGACCAAAACGCAACATTTTTGACCATTTTGCTGTCATGTTTAATAGCATAGCATTGTTAGTCCACAAGCTGATAGCTGATGGTTGGTGGGGTTAGCAAGACAGTCTGCTCCTGTAGCTGGTCTGCAAGTCGTTGGCTTAGCAGACACACTGTATGGATTTGGTTTTTCTGTGTATTAATTTAGGTTTCTGTGTTCAGTTGAGTCTCCACTACCCAGGTGTGTCCTGTTTCCTTGATTACTCTCTTGTGTATTTAATCCCACCTGTGTCTGTTTTTTTCACAAACATGAAAACTAAAACAAACCCAAAACATTGATCATAAAGACTGATAAGTTTGAAGTTCTGTGGTATGTAACCCTTGTCTATTCTGTCAGTTGTCGTGTTTCTACCAGTGTGAGTCATTGCCTCTGCTCATCTGTGCAATCTGGATTATTGAGCTTTTTTTTAATTTTTTTTATTGCCCCGCAAGGGTTCTTTTTGTGGGCTCTAGTGTCCCTTTTTTTTCAAAGTAGGCTGACAGGAAAGGGGGAAGGAGAAGGGGAAGACATGTGGTAAACGTCGTCAGGTCCGGGAGTCGAACCCGCGACAGCCGCGTCAAGGCCATGTTGACTCTGAATGTGGGTCGCGCTAAACCCTCCGCCACCACGGCACGCGATTATTGAGCTTTTTGTCATTAAATCATCATTGCCTTCACTTCAACCTGGGTCTACTGCTTTTCTCCTCACTGTCTACACCCCACTTCATGACAAAAAATCCAGAGAAAAGTCTGGTTACTGAGACATTATCTCTGGGATTTCATTTCATATGATGAGAAATGTCATCGGTTAAACATAACTTTTAAAATTAGTTAATATACCTTGTTACCGGTTATTGGCCCATGACTAGATAGTGTGTTGCAGTAATTCTGCACTTTTACTGTTAATTGAACAGTTTTTAGTCACAGCAACAGATCTGAGGACATTTTTCTCATGACCTATCTCTTGACCTACAAAAATCAACCTCTTTTTGTAGTCCTGTCAGTTGAGCACTTAAGCTCTCGATCCTCAGGGCAGATTCTCTGAGCTCCTCTCGGGCCATGATAGCTGACGCTCCATTCATCTCTGACAGATGATGCAAGTCTTCAAGTTTAGCCTTGTAGGTGCTCTCCATGTTGTCGTTGTAGATCTGGATCTGCTCTTCATTCTGTGCTCTCATGTCTCTCTGTATTTTAACTACCAGATCCTTTTTCTTCTTTGATGTCGGAGATCAGCTTATCTGTGAATGTTTCTTTCTCCACAGGCACATTGAGTCATCAGGTGAATGTTTCTACTATCATCTGAAGATCGAGGTCTTCGATGGAACAAGTCGAGAGAATCTGACCTATGGATCTATCCGAAACTCTGACCAGAACAAAAACATTCCTTGTCCGCAGCCTGTTAAAGACACATGCAAAACATTTAACGGGAACTTCACCTGGTTCAAGGTTTGGGAATCTGATTATTTTAATGAAAACACATCACAACAGTGGTCAGTTTCTAAAATGTTAACAGAAGATAAAAAATGTTTCCATCCCTTCTGACGTCTTCCTCGTTTTTATTGCAGGGCAAGAATCTCATTCCTGGCCAACACAAAGAAAGCCTGTGGGTAAATGATGCAACAAAAGACGATGAGGACATCTACACCTGCATATGTACCTGGACTCACAACCACAAGGTGTACAACTCTTCTGGTTCCAGGAGACTTTTTGCTCTAGGTGAGTCCTTTTAGATGGTTGGGTATTCAGAGCCAGACAGGAATGTGCTTTGCAATAATAAATATAAATGAAGTGAAAAAGTATTTGCTCCTTCTCTGATTTATTCTGTTCTTGCTTCTTTGTCACATTTGTTTCATCAAACTGATATCAGATTCTCACTTTAGTTGATTTCAGTTATATGTAGTTTTTGTTCTTAACAAGAAAACACAACACAGTGAAAACTTTTCAACTCTGCTCCCTTGTAGACACACGCAACTTTCCAAATGCAACAATTGTCTCTCCATCCAGCAAGGAGCAGTTGGCTGATGAAGGTAAGAAAACTGCTTAAAACATTAGAAAGGCCATAAATCCCTCCCTTAAAGTTTGCGTCCCGACTGCTGGTGAGTTCTGGTCTGAGACTCTTTGCCTTAAACCATAATAGGGCTTTAAAAATATACTTAGGATGGATTTTCTCCTTTCTCTTTTGTGCTGCCTTGTTCAAATACTCATTGTCCCTCCAGTAACACAGATTAGCATAAATTACAAAACAAATATAAATAACTAAATACAATTTTGTTGGCACCAAACAGACAACATTTAATGGCATCTGATATTGTTTATTCCACACATTAGTTTTAGTCTAACTGTTGCTTCAGGTGAATATTTTATTGAATTAAATAGCATTCATAAAATAATATGTTAGCTTTCACCTTTTACCATTTGAAGTTATGGACACATTTTTATATAGAGAGAGACAGATTACTATTATTTCTATACTGTAAGTTTATTTATTCTTTTATTACAATATGTTCAATAAAGTCAAACTCAAAGGTTTGCACTGATTAAAGTTTCAGTAGAAATGAAACATTGTTATAAAACACACACACAGTGAGTGGAAACTATATTTTAATGTAACAAACCATCATGTGTTCAACAGGCTCCAGCGTGAAGCTGAACTGCACTGTTTACTGTGGGATTAATGCAGTAAGGGACTGTGAGGCCACATGGTTTATTAATGGAAACCCAGCAAAGCAGATGGACGGATACAACGAAACCACCACGTTGTAAGTCTGAACATTATGTTAAATATTTTGTGATAAATTTAGCTGAAAGTTATGGATTTTTAACTTGTCCTGAGGGGAACCAGTATGCCTTTAGAGTATTTTATAATTATGTATTAGAAAAATGGAAGAAAGTTACATATCCATTAAGAAAATGTACATTTAAATGGATGTCCTAGTAATTATGTCAATACTCAATAAGCATTTATACACCATTGATGTTTATATAACTTTTAATGAAACATTTTATTTCTCAGAGAGGTCGAGGATCCTTCAAAGAGAACCTTCGCCACAGCGACCCTGACCATCCAAAGGGCTTCAGCCAAAGATTTCCAGCATGAGTTTAAGTGTCAGGGCTCAGGATTTTATACAGTAACCTCTGCAACTTTAACTCTGAGGCAAAGAGGTTGGTGTCACCATACCTTCCTTCTGATGTTCCCCTAAACTTTTCAACTTCTGGTCTGAGATATGAGTTACGGGAGCTTATAGTCCTTAATGATACTATGCTAATGTTGCAAAAAGAAAAAAAGAAAAACTAAATCAAATATAAAAATAATTAATGTAGAATCAATAATCGGCATTCTGTCATATCCATGGCCGTTTGGGTCGGGTTTTTCTTTATGTTTCATTGTTCTTGTCAAAATCTTCCAATTTCTCTAGATGTTACCGTATTAGTTCATTTCTCTATTTTAGTTTGTTTTTGTCTTCAGTTTTCTGTATGTTATTTTCTTTAGATTTTTCCCAGGCTTGCTGTTTGGACTTCAGATCACTTTAGTCTCAGTTAAGCTTCTGTCTTAATTAGACTCCTTCCTCAATTTCTCTTTCATTCTTCTGACTAATCTTTTGGTTTCTTGTCACTTCACTACCCTGCTACGGTGGCCACAGGGGGTCAACAGAACGCAAAAGCCACAACACAACGGGAAAAGGCCACAATAGAAGCAATGTTAACGAAAGTCATGCAAGTAAAGCGTATCATAATTTCTGATTTAGTTAGCTTCTGTTTTAGCATGCTTTCGTGTTTAGCATGACTTCTGTAACTTTTTGCTGTTGCATTGAGGCTTTTGCATTTTGCCCATCACGCTCATGCATTACCTGGCTACCATTTACATTTATTAGAAGAGCACTTAAATAAACAAATGCCTCAATAATTTTTTCTGATTTCTAAAACCCAGTGGGTGGCCTGGACGTTGGTATTCTGATGTCTCTGGGAACATTTGGCTTAATAAACAATTGGTCTAATTTCTGTTCTTAGCTGATTTTTGTTGGATTTGTTAGGAATCTTGTTGAAACATGTTTGTATTTGTCTTCCAGAGTCCATCACTCCCCTCGTCATTTCAGGGACGTGTGTGTTGCTGATTGCTGTGTTCGCCGCTGTGCTGGTGAAATATTTTGCCATTGACCTCGCTCTGTTGTTCAGGCCCTACTTCCCTCCAGGAAGATGCAATAAAGGTACGATAGACTCAAGGTTTCAGTTTTTCAAAAGATGAAATCTGGAGATTTCTATCAATTGAAGCAAAAGGCTCCAAATAAATAAGCTGAATTTAACTCGCATATCAGTCTTTTAAACCAGTCACAAAAATGAACAATGCTAAATAACTGCTTTTTATACAGTTGTGTTATAACTTTCTGTTAATATCACATTCATTTTGGGTCTTTCGTGGTTAATTTGAGCCATTCTTCTTTGGGATGGAGTGGTGATACAACAATTTGAACAAATTTTGAGAAACAAAAGTCTAGCGCACAAGTTTGAATATGTGACATTTTTGCAGAAAATGCAAACTTAATTTGTATTGCTTGACTTGTCTGCACGTTTCAACCGTCTGACCCGAAACGTTACACTCAGATTAAATGAAATTGGTTATGGTGATCAAGAAAAACCCCAAAACGAGAATGTTTTTAAGTGCATCAAGAACTGGAAGGTGTTTCTTCATCAATGGCATCTAAGAAAGAAACACTTGGTCTGAAATTAACACTATCAAGCTGGACAGAAATTTAAACAAACCGAGTGGAATACTAAAGGAAGACGACCACCTAAAAAAATTTACCTCAAACCAACTGGGGAGTTTCACAACTCATGTCTGGTGGTGGTGAGTGAGCAACAATCAGAGGTTTGCCTCAGAATCTCCTCATTGCTCTTCAACAAGTGGCCTGAAATGGAAAATAATATGGCGGTGAGAACCCCCCCCAAAAAAACAAGACGTTTACTGGGACCACATCCAAATCATGATCTGATCAGACATGATAGCTGAGAGCTAAAATCCAGCATGAGTGAAAATTAGCACATGCAGAAAACAGCTGTTTTTCCTTGCATGTAGTGCAGCGGTGAACAGTTTCAACAAAGCAAAAAAAAAAAAAAAAAGGCAAACTTTGCCTTTAGAGTGTAAGAGGCTGAAGAACTGGGTTTACTGTGTGTTGTGTTAAAGGAGAGGTAAACAGTTCAGGAAGCTCGTTAAGGCAGCTGTGATTTAAGTTAGCAGAACAAGTCACTGCCTGCTGAATGGGAATCTTAAAGATCTTGTTTGTGTGACCCAGATATGAAGATGTACGATGCCTACGTTGTTTACCAGACACAGAGCTTAGACAAGGAGACGGAAGACAAACTGTCCAACTTTGTCACAAAGACTCTGCCCTCGGTTCTTGAAGACAAGTGTGGATATCGACTCTTCATCCAGGGAAGAGACGACATACCGGGGGAAGGTCAGTAATGTCTCCCATTTGTCCTCGGGTTCGGCTTATAGAGCTTATAGTCTGTCTGCGGCAGAAAGACGTCGAACAAGTTCAAGGGGTGTGAATACTTTTGACAGGCGATGTTCAGAGAAATAAGAGAGGCTTATTGCACATCAGTGGATGAAATGCACTTGAACTAATAAGTATTTTTCTGATCCATCAGATCGTGTGGAGCTGGTGGAGAGCTGCATTAAGCAGAGCAGGAGGCTGATGGTCATCCTGACACCAGGATCCGGACTTGAGATGATGGAAAATCCCACCTCAGACCAAACCTCAGTGATTGGATTTGACTGGCAGGTAAAAGAGTCTGGGGGCTCAAAGGGGATGGAGTGGGATTAATCCAGTTCGTATTCTTGTTTTAATTAAATCTAGGTGTTTACAATGCTAACAGCAAGGCAGCAAATCACATTGCAACTCGATATTTTTACATTAGTTTTTTCCAAGAGCTTTGATGTATTTCTCTGATTAGAAAATTAAATGCAGTGGTGGGAAGTAACAAAGTACAAGTACTTAGTTACTGTACTTCAGTACAATTTTCATGTATCTGTACTTTACTTAAGTAGATTTAATAATGGATACTTTCGACTTTTACTCCACTACATTTTACAGTATGTATCTGTACTTTCTACTTCACTACATTTCTACAAAACCGTCGCGTTACTCGTTACATCCAAGTCGCATTGCATGTGAAGTTCAGGGGCTTAACGTGGGGCTGTAAGGACTGTCAGGACTGAACTGTGAATGACAAGCGTTTGCAGGATATCACCCAGATTTTGCAATTTGTACCGCTTTAAAATTGTCAAAATGTCAAAACCGGTGTGACTAATGCACCAAAGAAAGTAAATATAAAGCGTGATAAATAGTGTATCATAGCAACAGCTGCCTCTGAGGTGAAGTCATCTGCAACAACCATGGTCTCTTCTTGCTATTATGAACTGCTGGCTAGTCGTGGTTCAAGCACGTCTTAGATCACAATAAAATATTTTAGTTTTTCTAAACCGGTGAACTGAATGCGGTCCAAATATTCTCCAGGTCGGGCTTCACCACGTGCTGGTGCAGAGGGAGATGAGTGTGATTCTGATTCAGCTGGGAGAGATGGGGCCACGAGGTTACACGCACCTCCCTCCAGGCCTGCAGCACCTGATCCGTCAGAGCGCCCCCATCAGGTGGTCGAGGGGCTCACGGACAGCCTCCAAGTGGAACTCGCGCTTCTGGAAGAGAGTGCGATACCTGATGCCAGCCAGACCTGCCAGAAAACATGGTTTGTCTGCTGTCATCTAAAACCGCCGAGCTTTGAAATGTGAATATGGAAAATTAAACTGAAATGACGGACAAATTCTCTACAATGAATAAAGATGAAGGACTTTATTAGGAGTGTGTTAAATTTTAGTTCTACTTTAACTCTTCAAATGTAAGATGTACGTTACAGAATGTGTTTTACAATCTGTGAAACATCTTGTGTGACAAATTAAAGCTTCAATGTCTCACAGACAGAGTTGGGTAGTAACTAGTTACATTTACTCAAATACATTTACTTGAGTAACTTTTTTGGAAAAAATTCACTTTTAGGAATATTTTTTACTACGCTGTACTTTCTACTTTTACTTGAGTAATTTTATTATGAAGTATTTCTGCTCTTACTTGTAACATTTCTGGATTTTCTACCTACTGAATGAAAAACAAACATGTTATAACCAAAAAATCACCAGACACAAACACACGCCTGAAGTTTTTGTTAAAGTTTAATCAGTTTTTTTATTGAAAGAAACTAATTTGGAAACACCTTTCTTTTGCCTGATGTTATTTTTGTTACTTACATAAATTATTGTCATTTAGGTCCTAAAAATACCAAACTTTCATCCAACTGTGGCACTGTTGACATAGATCCTTAATCATTCAGGACAACTGGATTCTTCTTTCTGTTTCCTGAAGAAGCTTCACTTTTCACTCAAAAATTTTCTTCCATTTGATCACAGTGTCCCAAAGATTCAGGTCATTTTTGGGACACTTGTATTAACAAGTCCATTATGATCACATGAGTCACTGACCCGCTCATCAGAGCTTACATTGCCTCTTATGAAATGCCGCCCGATGTGGCCAATGTGAAGTGTTTTGGTCGCGTTTTGCAATGTCTGATTGATTGTGAAACCGCCAAGGGACAAATGTCAAGGCTTCACTGTCCAGTGACTCAGAAATGTGTTCAAACTTCTTGACTCTTTCATCATTTTCATACTATGCAACCACAAACTTTGGGTTTATTTTAATGTCATGTCTTCGTGTTGCCTTCTCAGCAACCCTAAACACACAAGGGTTTGGATGAAAACAAGCCCATGTGTCGCAGCGGCCCAGTCAAAGTCCAGACCTAGGAATCCTTGGCAAGGTTTGAAAGTGTGAAATGCAACGAGAAGAATTAAATTTTCCCATTTGTACAGAGACACAACCAAAGACTTTAATCTGGAATGGGAGCAAAACGTTCAGCAGGTGTGAATATCATAATTTCCTCACGTCTGCAAATTCAATCATTTCTAATATTTTAGGTCATTTGGGCCAAATGACAATCAACGGTTTGTGGTGTTAAATAAAAACCAAACATATTTAGGATCGAATTCTTTTTGCTGTTAAGTGCTGACGTTTCAAAGAGGATATTAATCAGCTGTTCGGTCATATTTTACTATTAACATAATAATCACAAACCACAGCAGTTTCCAAAATTCAAAATAATCTCTTCTGTCCCCACAGCCCATATCCGTCGCAGTGACTGCTGGCAAACCAAGTCAAATAATCTCTGAATCAGTTTCATGTGGTGAGAACCTTCCTGCTGAACAGTTCTCACCACACCGTCTGTCGCCTCGGCACTTTAACGAGAGGCTGAGAAATTTGATAAACTGCCATATTTCCTCCGATAACTCCATATTGCTGCAATCCACGAGGTTGGAAAATAAAAATAAACTTGTGTGTGAATATAAAAAACTCTGAACATGATTATGTGTTTCATATCTGGCATGTATCCTTTTACCGTTATGTGTTGGTTCGTCAATTAAATCTCGAAGGTTGAAGCTTGTGGCTGCTACAGCTTGTCTAATGTGGAGTTCCTCAAAGCTCTGTTCTGGGGCCTGCCTTGATTTTATTCTATATGTTGCTTATGAAGTCTATTTCTGGAAATTTGTATATCCCAGTTCATTGTTTTGCAGAGGACACTCAGATTTGCATTTGGATCTGGTCCAGAGTACTTTACCTCAGATCTGCTGGAAGTTTGGAGAACTTTAAAGTCATTCTAAACACTCACTTCTATTCTATGACAATCTAGTAAAGGTCTGGAGGTTTGATTTTGGACAATCTGACCAGAGCACCAGTACACTATAAGAATGAACTTGTGTCAGAGAGTCACAAGACGTGGAATTTATACATTTTTGTTCCTGGAGTGTTCGGGAACCGTTTGTGCGGGAGGAAGGAGAAGGCAAGAGAACGAACCCAACTCCCAGCAAACGTGAGGAAGACGCGGCTGACTCCACAGAGCTGAAGCTAACCTCGCCGCGGCTCAAACTGCATCATCCTCTCACTTGGATAACAACCTCCTACAGGTAAGACTCTGTCCCAGAACCGCTTCCTCTGTTTTTACATTTCCAGCTTTGTCAGGATGGCAAGCAAAAAAAAAAATTATAATTGAAAAAAATGTAAAACGTAGGTATTTAAGCACAGAAAATATTTCAGTACTTAGTAAATGAAAGGAAATAACAGCATTTAAAAAATATGTTTTAAGTAGATCTGGGTGGTAAAACATATGGAAGGAAAAAAAGTGCTTTGTTTGGTAGAACCCAAACTAAGATGAGGAGGTTTGACCCCAAAAAGATTTATTTAATAAAGAAACTGAGGAAAACTTGCAGTGTTTTTCACAACTACTGCTCATAAAAGTCTTACCTAATAATTGATCAATTACTAAAATCTCTATTATTTAGTTACATGTAATGGCAGACTTATTTGCCAAATTGGGACTTGATCTTATAATTATTTAATAAAGAGTCATTTATGCAAGCCTGCATTTATTCGTAATTATGGCAGGATGCTGAAGGTAACAGAAGAGTCCTAAAGAAGCTTTAATCTATCACACAAGATATTCTACTTGCAGATGAACTATAGCAGATATTCTGAAATACATCTTACATTTGAAGAGATAAGGTATAGTAGAAACCTCCACCTTAGGTTTCTGCTCCACCTAAGGAGTAGGTGGAGCAGATGAAGATGAAGGACTCCTAATAAAGTCCTTCATCTTTATTCATTGTAGAGAATTTGTCCGTCATTTCAATTTAATTTTCCATATTCACATTTCAAAGCTCAGCGGTTTTAGATGATGGCAGACGAATCTCGTTTTCTGGCGGGTCTGGCTGGCATCAGGTATCTCACTCTCTTCCAGAAGCGCGAGTTCCACTTGGAGGCTGTCCGTGAGCCCCTCGGCAACCTGATGGGGGCGCTCTGACGGATCAGGTGCTGCAGGCCTGGAGGAAGGTGAGCATAATCTCGTGGCCCCATCTCTCCGAGCTGGATCAGAATCATGCCCATACCATTCTGCAGCAGCACGTAGCGAAGCCCGACCTGGAAATATTTCAATTGCAATCAGATTTTTTTTAAAAAGTTTTCTTGTTTGCAATTATTATTATTATTATTTAAGAAGTGGTGGAAGCAGAATCAATCAGATCAAAAGCCACTGTCGCTACTTCACACTATTTTCTTGCTGATACTTTGAATTTTCTAAATAACTGAGATGTTTTTTAATATATAAAAATATCAAGTTGCAATGTGATTTGCTGCCTTGCTGTTAGCATTGCAAACACCTAGATTTAATTAAAACAAGAACGCCAACTGGATTAATCCCACTCCATCCCCTTTGAGCCCCCAGACTCTTTTACCTGCCAGTCAAATCCAATCACTGAGGTTTGGTCTGAGGTGGGATTTTCCATCATCTCAAGTCCGGATCCTGGTGTCAGGATGACCATCAGCCTCCTGCTCTGCTTAATGCAGCTCTCCACCAGCTCCACACGATCTGATGGATCAGAAAAATACTTATTAGTTCAAGTGCATTTCATCCACTGATGTGCAATAAGCCTCTCTTATTTCTCTGAACATCGCCTGTCAAAAGTATTCACACCCCTTGAACTTGTTCGACGTCTTTCTGCCGCAGACAGACTATAAGCTCTATAAGCCGAACCCGAGGACAAGCGGGAGACATTACTGACCTTCCCCCGGTATGTCGTCTCTTCCCTGGATGAAGAGTCGATATCCACACTTGTCTTCAAGAACCGAGGGCAGGGGCGTGCTGTGGTGGCGCAGGGGGTTATCACGCCCCACGTTTGGAGGCCTTAGTCCTCGACGCGGACGTCGCGGGTTCGACTCCCGGTCCCGACGACCTTTACCGCATGTCTTCCCCCTCTCCTCACCCTCCTTCCTGTCTGCCTACTGTACAAAAAATACGAGCCACTAGCGCCGCAAAAACTCTTTGGAGAAAAAAAAAAAAAAAGAACCGAGGGCAGAGTCTTTGTGACAAAGTTGGACAGTTTGTCTTCCGTCTCCTATAATAAATTCAGCATAATCTTTTTTCAAGCTTTTCTGCCATGACATAAACCAATTGACATTTTCAACTGGTTATATTAGCATTCAGCATCAGGGCTGGTGTTATAAATCAGCACATTATGCATCCTAAAGAAGGTAAGTCCTTGCTTACTTACTCTAGTGTGGCTTATTCTTGAAGGCTTGGTCTCTCTCACTTTCTTGCAGCCTGAATAAACAACGGATTTGTCTCAATTTTTAGGTGAATCCGCAACTTTTTTCTTTTTTGTCATTTATGTTGTGCATCCACGCGGATCCGGCGCTTTGAGAGACCAGAATCAATCGTTTTTGAAATCTCTTCTTGATGAAAATCGAGGCGTTGGTTTTGACTGAAAAAAATCCCAGTAAAACTCCAAGTAATTTGGATTTCTTACATTTGTTGGACATTGTATTGTTCAAACAAAACTGTCCCATTTGCTTCTATTTAGAGATGTAGTAAGTTTGTGACAGTGACCACTTGATTCACCTTAGTCACAGCAGGAATCATGTGAAGCAACTATTTCTAAAGTAATTTTGTCTTTGTAGTCTTTAGTGCAGGGATTGTAGATGGCCAAAAAACAAAAGCTGTCCAAAAACGGGGTGGGGGTCAAAAAATATATAACAAAGAGTCAAACACCATTGTAAAATAAACCAAATGATAAACAACGAGGCTTTGGGCCCAGCTCGACTGAACAGTAACGGATGTCAAACAAACCGACTTGCAGATGAAGAACAAAGGCCGCTTAAACAGGAGTGGGGTTTACCAAAACCTACCACATGGGGGAGGTATAACATCAAGAAACAAGAAATACAAACTTAGCAAAAAAAAAACATAAAACAAATCAAGCCAAAATAACTTAAACTTAATGCAAAATATGAAGTCAATATTAAGGCGACTTACAATAAACAGAAAAATCCAACTTAAACAAATAAAGTTCCCCCACTCAGTTCTTTGTTGGAATATGAAGTCCAGAGCATTAAAACGGCATCATCCTTTCATTTAAATGACACTGTGTTAAAATAAAATACAGCCAGGTAGGCTTTACTTCTTGAGTCTTTCTGAAATAAATCAACAAGTTTGGCTTTGGCTGTAATGGTTTAGACACACACACACACATATATATATATAATATATGTGTGTGTGTGTGTGTTTCAGTAGGTGTTTCAGTTTCATTGTCCAACCCCTGTATATATATATATATATATATATATATATATATATATATACAGTAAATAAGGTGAGAGGAAGCACGTTGATGCTGAGTGGCAAATCATTTAATGTAGCATAGATTCATCGTCATGTAGCATAGATTCATCGTCATGTAGAATAGATTCATCGTCATGTAGAATAGATTCATCGTCATGTAGCATAGATTCATCGTCATGTAGAATAGATTCATCGTCATGTAGCATAGATTCATCGTCATGTAGAATAGATTCATCGTCATGTAGCATAGATTCATCGTCATGTAGAATAGATTCATCGTCATGTAGCATAGATTCATCGTCATGTAGAATAGATTCATCGTCATGTAGCATAGATTCATCGTCATGTAGAATAGATTCATCGTCATGTAGCATAGATTCATCGTCATGTAGAATAGATTCATCGTCATGTAGCATAGATTCATCGTCATGTAGAATAGATTCATCGTCATGTAGCATAGATTCATCGTCATGTAGAATAGATTCATCGTCATGTAGCATAGATTCATCGTCATGTAGAATAGATTCATCGTCATGTAGAATAGATTCATCGTCATGTAGAATAGATTCATCGTCATGTAGAATAGATTCATCGTCATGTAGCATAGATTCATCGTCATGTAGAATAGATTCATCGTCATGTAGAATAGATTCATCGTCATGTAGAATAGATTCATCGTCATGTAGAATAGATTCATCGTCATGTAGAATAGATTCATCGTCATGTAGAATAGATTCATCGTCATGTAGCATAGATTCATCATCATGACACATTTTTCTTAATCCAGTCTAGACAAGTCAGTGAGCTATAAATTGGTATAAAATCATTACCGGAGCTACATACTGTATATATAGAGGTGTTTCAGTTTCATTGTCCAACCCCTATACATCCTCATTGTTATTGTGACTTGCCACGGCTTTGTTTACTGGATGACGGCCCGCCGCTGAGTTCACCAGATCGCTGAAGGGCAAACACTAAGGATCACACAGGACCAAACCTGCAACCAGTTTACAACACCCAGCTTACGTGACGCAGTTGTCTGGAAGGAAACTGAATCACTGAGAGGACACAACTTGAACCACAAACGAGGAATTTGTTTTTTCTCAAGGAAGTTTGAACAAGAAACGTTTCAACGAGGACGCAGTGTTCAGGTATTCTGAACATCTGAAGCTGTGTGACTGCACCGTATTTCTCGGAGACACTCAGAAGAAGCTATAACAGTAAAGTCATCTCACACATTTATCTTAACAGCATTCCTTATTGTTGGAATAAAGCCTCACTAATGGAAAGGGCTGACTCTTATTTGTAACAATTCACTCAGAGCCTTTGCTTTAGCTCTCACTCAAGACACTGATGGAGTTTCTTTGAAGGAAAAGCACTCAGTCGCATTTTAAAAATAGCTTTTAGCAGTAATGTAATATACACGATAGTGATAACCCACATATTGTGGGATTCTAAATAAATATTGCAGGGGTTTGGCTCCAATCTCTGAGTTCTTGAGACAGACACCAGAGCATTTGATATCCATTTCAAAAAAAGGATTGCTCTCCTTCATTTTTATCAGCTTTGACAGAAAAGGCTCGGGAAAACAGTGAACACACAAAAAAGATTGAATGAGAAACAACAATACTTTGCTTGAGCTTTAGAAAGAGGTTGAAATAAGATCTAGTTTCATTCACCACAAGCTGCCAGAGGCGAGGGTCAGCTTGTGGTGGATGAAACCACAAGCTGAAACCTTAACCACCTCATATGACAAATGGATGGTTAACGTGACTCAGCGTCCCAGAACGTTGCACTGAATACATTCTAGGTAATTATTTATTTTCGTAGTATTACACGAAAAACCACAACCTGCGTCTTCCACCTTTCCATTTGCGTTTGTCTTCAACTCAACTGACTCATTTCCTTCGTCTAATTTTTGGTCAACAGGCCATAGGGAGGCTCTAATATATTCCCCTCTTTCCAAAGAAATGGACGTTTATTTTCATCCTGATGTAGCCTGTTATATCACTAAGTGTCTGACAACAGACATGAAACAAATCCACTTTAATCTACACTTCACTTCAAACAAATGCTCTCTAGATAGATAGATAGATAGATAGATAGATAGATAGATAGATAGATAGATAGATAGATAGATAGATAGATAGATAGATAGATAGATAGATAGATAGATAGATAGATAGATAGATAGATAGATAGATAGATAGATAGATGATAGCACATGGCAATGTGTCTCATCTTCCTTTCCCAGTGAACTGCTGACTTGTGGCAGAGGAGGTACTGGCAACTTAATTGCATAATAAATGCTTATTCAACTGATCCAACAATAGCTGCCTAAATATTTATAAATGCAGATGTGATTTTCACTGCTTCAGTGGGGATAAAATAGTAAAAAAAAAACAAATACCGCCGAGGATCACAGTTATCAGTATTCAAAACACACGACTGTATTCAGTAGATTCAAACATGGATGGCAGTGAAAGAGGCAGAGGGATGTCTGTACTTTGTATAGGCCAGTCCCTTATTTCCTTACTGTGTGACACACAGAGTGGGCGTAGACTCTCGGTCATACAAGAAATGACCGTTGCAAGTGACTAAAAAAAAAAAATCGACTGTTCCTTGACGGTGATCACATTTGGAGATTTCCAGGCTTCTACACCACAATTTGGAACAATCATATTAGCAAGGACATTATGGTCACTTGAGTCACTGACCCACTCATCCATGATCCAGTGAGTAAATGCCTCTTTTGAAATGCCTGCTAATGTGGCACATATAAAGTCTTTTGGACTTTATATCCAAAATATATAAAGTCTTTTGGATATAAAGAATGTATGAATGACTGTGAAGTCAAGGCTTCAGTGACTCAAAGTTCCTTATACTCTTTGAACGTTTTCTCCTCTTGAAATTTTAGAACTGCAAACATCTGTGTATTTAATTTCTTGTCTAAGAACAAGACAGAGTGCAGACTTGATAAATGTAAGAAAAAAAAGTCCAGCATGTTGATAATTTAATCTGCACATTTTATGTGTTTTATGAGATTATTTATTACACACGTGTCAAACTCAAGGTCTGGGGGCCAAATCTGGCCCACTGTAGCTTTCATATGTGGCCATCCAGTTTTTCTCAAATTTGCAAAATTCACACAAAAATCACATTTTTTGATTTTACTGCAAATTTTCTCAAAATTGATCAAAGCCATTGGGTTTAAGTGACTACAATCTCAGCCTTACTTGATATCAAGCTATAGTCCGTAATTGATATGGCGAGGAATAAAAAGTCACATTTAAAGTCATACACACATTTCTTAATTGACACCACAAAATCTGCAATAACTGCAAAAGTTATTGCAACAGCAATAATAATAATATCAATAACTTTTGCAGAAAAAAACAGTTGTTTATTGATATTTTAACAGTTTCATTGGTTTTATCAACACATTCTGGCACAACCGGCCCTTTAAGAACATTCAGATTTTTCACATGGCCCAAAATTAAAATTAGTTTGACACCCATGATTTATGACTTTGTTTTTACTTTATTAATAATATTTTCTGTCTTCTGTTTACGTTGTGCAGCATTAAAGCAACGGGAAAACGTTAAGCTGTATGAACACTTTTACAACGCAAGGTATCGTCAAAGGTTATTGTTTGAATGTAGGATGTCTAATCAGTTGTCAAAAGTTAAATATCAGCCAAAAAATGGATTATGTATAATTTTAGTTTCCAATAATTATTTATTTTTTTACATATGTTTCCCCCTTCTTAATTACATGTATTCAAGGTAAAATATAATTTTTTTAATAAAATTTATATTGTCACCCATCAACATGAGATAGTATTGCTGTAATAAAATATTAACTAATTTTAAGCCTTTTCCACAACTATACATAGAGCTTCCACCAAAACAAGACAGAGTGTCTCTGGAATATCAACAAACTAGAAGCAGAAACATCCGAAACATAAAAATAAAATGCACCTCTGCCTCTTAACAGCTTGATGCCGGGAAAACTGACCTTAATGCGCGTTCATTCTAAAGATGACACATCTCCACTGAATCCCATTGAGTAGCCCTTCCAGGAACACCGAGCTCTATTTAGTTTACGTTGTCTATTTATGACGAGTCTATGTTATTAATTCCGTGGATGTAACCAGAGTTGTTAATGAATTATTCCACATTCAGGAAGGAAAACAAGCCCATAAGGACCATCAGTCAGCACTTACGAGGCAGGACAGCGCTCTATAAAAAGAGAGGGGAGCCGCGAGAAAGACCGCAGACTGTGAGGAACTTCTTCCAGCAGGACCGCATCCAGCGCTGCCTTCGTTCCTTCATCCGGTTCTCCTCAAACTGCCTCCGTGCGGGGGACTCGTGGGGGTGAGCGCGCGCTTGGGTAACCCTGGTTCATTTCTGGCTCTTTTGCGCACGAGGACGGGGTTGATAAAAAAGGTCGGAGCGCGCGCGCTGACAGCAAGTCTCTTCTCAGAAGGATCAACCTGAGCAGAAGAGGTGAGAAACTCACATTATATATACATATATATATATATATATATATATATATATATCAGATTTATAACTGTGACCGAGCTACAAATAAAAACATTTGCTTCATGATTCTTTAATTTCCACAGAGGTGGCTAGGGACTTTAATTGACAAACCTTTTGAAAACTAGAAGTAGTTTTCTCTCAACTTACTTTTTACTTTTACTTGAGTAATATTGTTATAAAATTTTTGCTTTTTAGTAAAGTTTACGACATCATTTTTCACATTTCACAGCTTTGCAGGTTTATTAATGCATTTTTCAAATCACTGTCTATGAGGACAATATCAACTTGTAAATGATTAATTAGAAAGCTAGTATAAAAAAAATAAAGTTCTGTATTTGATGCATACAAGGCAGTTTAAAGTGTTTAAAGTGCTGAAATGTAACCGTAGAAGCATCTCAAGTTAAACATTAATGAATGAAGTAATGACACAAAAGAAAATCTAAGTCATAAGTGCAAATGTTTAAAAATTGTTGAGCAGCTGGTGACAATTATCGAGCTGAACATTTCAACCCATTTCTCTTATGAAAAATTGTTTCCTACTTGAACTTAGTGAATTTGGCTGTAATTTATCATTTATATTTATAATTTATATTTATATGTAATTTATATTTGTAATTTATATGTTGTATGTCAAATAGTGAACTTGAATTATTTATGGATAAAATTAACACTAACACTGTAGTTTAAAGATTTCTCATTTTATAAAAAGTAGTGACTTCTCTTACTGCTTTGTATTTTTTATTAAGGAAGTCTTTAAAAAGCCTTTTTTTAAACTTTTTTTTTTTTGACACATCATGGAAAACAAATGTTGAGCATTGGTGCCAGGGTCCTCAAATCTCCTGTGAGATTTGTTCTGCACACCCAGTTCGATGCTAATATCAAAGAACCCTGCTAACATTGTGCAGCAACTGCTGTTGCTCTTCAAGTTCAAGTTGCCCTTATAGTTAGAAAGTTTAAGTGACCCTGTGGTTCTTCTTTAAAGTTAAAGAACCTCATGTCACTGAGTAACTTCCTCAGTAACATGAGGAAGTTACTGTGCAAAAAACAAGTATTCACCGCATGTGCCACTACAGGACTAACTTCTTTTAAGAAACATTCATTATTCAGCACAATACAACGAGCTAGGTTGAATCACTTATAAAGTTGTGATGCATTAGTAGTTCACAGGCTGGATTTAGCTTCAGGATGACTCACTAAGTGAATAATAAGTCTTAGTTTATTCACTTACAGCCTGTCGTATGTCATGTGTCTTCTCTTTGAAATGACAGTTTAACCAAAAAAAGACGACGACGATTTTAACAGAAATAGGAAGAAAGCAGCATATTTACAAAACTGGGCAAAAGTCTAAAATCAAGATGAAATCCATACATAAATATTTTTATTTTATTGCTATAATTTGTAATATTATAAATTACATCACATGGTGAATTGTTAGAATAGGTTTTACTGTAATTATCAGATGGCTGGGGTTTTCTTGCTTAGACTTTGCTTTCTCCAATGATTGTCCTCTGACTCCAGTTACAGTTTAAGCAGTTTTCTGATATTAGTCTTACTTTTTAAAGGGGCAGTGTTACGTAAAATCAACTTTTTAGAGCTATACAGGTTAATAAAAGGTTATTCCCTTAAAACCTGGAGTGTTTCAAGGGCTGAGCAAAACTCCTGGGTGGGCCTAGCTGCGCCTTCGAGACAAAGCTCCTCCTCAGAGCTGCTTTTTACAAGCTTCTGCCTCGCAGAATGTGACTCCTCTACTCGGCTCCTTCAGACTAGTCAGCAGCAATTAGCAAACACCTGGTGGACCTTCACACCTGCTGAACTTGTTAAAGGAATTACTTCTTGGTGCAACACTGGTAAAAATGTTGTTAAAGGGTTAAGGAGCCGTGTTGTGATGACTTCCTGAAGGCGGAGTTTCACAAAGAGCAGGAGCTTCTTAAAGAGTCAGAGGCCCAATTTCAAGACGTTAAATATCAACGTCAAATTTCTTTTAAGGCATATTTCATACATATATATATATATATATATATATATATATATATATATATATATATACATACATAGCATTTTTATAACAAGTGAAGGTAACATAGTTACTTGATTGTGCTATAGAATAGCACTATGTGCCTGGAAAACACACAATACTGCCCCTTTAAGTTAGGATTATTGAAAGAGTTTCCTCGATCTTAAAACTAGCCTTTTCTTTTCTTTTAACAGTTATTCAGCAATGCTCAGGTATTGTCCACTGTACACTCAGAGGCAAATTGAGAAAAATCATATGTATCTATGATTATGCTGGAAATATTCCCTAAAACCCAGGGACTTCACTATGGCTGCAGTTTATGCTTTGCTGTTTTTAATATGAGAAGAACATTTTGACAAAATACATGTAGGGATCACCTGTCTATAGATCCAAATTATAGTTGTGTATGTAATTGTTGAGCCTCACAGTGAGGATAGTAAGTTAAAATTAAAATCAGTTTTAAACAAATGAATCATCCAGAGCTTGTGTGTTATGGGTTGATAAGAAACTCAACCGTAACAGGGAAGTTTCTGGATTTAAAAAATGGCAACTAAGCAGTTCTTTATCCATTCACAAAGGAACTGGACAATGCCAGATTAGTTCATTCAGTTAAAGTTACATTACTCACGTTGCCACTTTTTCAAAATAGCTGTTTTAAGCTTGAGTCACTGTTGCAATCAAATCTCCAAGCGAAGCTGAATCTGCAACATGAAAACTGGCTTGCAGTAGCAACACCACAGAGAAAGAATATCAAATATTGGCAGAGTTTTTATTGGCAACAGCTTCTGGTTTATCGTATTTATAGCTGCAAAGAAAGAAAAACTGGACGATATTTTTGCAGTCTTCTAGTTTGTGAAACATGATTTCTGATAACGTTCTTCGGAAAATGATTTTGTAACTGCACAGATCGTAATCATCTGCTGAGACAGCTTTCTGATGAACTTTCCAGAGCCCCTGTTGTCTAACAAATCTATGTATGTGTAAGAGAGAGAAAAATCAGATTATTTAAACTACGTGTGTGTGAGAAGCAGACAGGAATTTGAAGACAAGCAAATGAGTGTGAACAGTTTGAGAATGAACTTTGTCTCTTTCAGCTAATGGACGTCTCCAGGCTTCTGCTGTCCGTCGTCATGGTGATGTCCACGTCTGATGGGACACCAGGTAGTGTGTGCACAAACGACATCGACGAAAGAAAAGAGAAAAGTTATTAGTCTTCATCATTTATCATAGGCAGTCACACTCTTGAGGCCAGAATGAGATGCATGATGTAAGAAACATCATCAGCTATGTGATGTGACTGCAGAGTTTATGGCTCATGATGAGACACAGTTCATCATGTAAACATGCACAACCAGAGGGCAAATTTAAAGGAAACAAAGCAAAGTTTGTTTTGGGTGACAAATGACAGAGAAAAACAAACATTCTGGGAATTCTGGTTACTCCCCTAAATCCTTAATTAAATAAAGAAGTAAAAGACAACATATTTTAAAAGATAAAAACCATAAAGGGCTTTGCAAAAATGTAGCCAAAAGAAGGTAAAATTAAATGTTGTAGTACATTTCGATTAAACATTGACCATTCTTGTTTTAAGTATCTTCTTTATCCTCATTTTCAGAAGCATCAGATTCTTCCTGCTTTCACCTGGACCAGGATAGATATAAAGTTATTAAAGGTGAAGCATTTTATTATGTGCCCTACGACGTGGATGACCCCAACCTGCCTGATGCTAACATTACGTGGTACAAAGACGGGTCAGAGGTCATGAATATCACCACAGACGAGGCACACAGGATTCATTACCATGGAGGAGCGCTGTTTTTCTTAAACATCAGCACTAACGATGCTGGTCACTATTCTGCCAGGTAAGGACACTTAGTTTTGTTACGTTGCCGGACACTTTGGTATATCAAAAAAATGATGTTATGTTTAATCTTAACATCAAGCCTCGTCATGTATTTGAGGTATTATCTAGTTTACCTTTAATATCTAGAAAGCTGAATCCAAGTAAACGCTATGAATATCAAAACTAAACAACAAACTGAATAACTGTGGCAAACAAAACTAAAGTCCCACAAGTCTTAACCTAAAGTTTACTCTATAATTGTGAGATTCAATAAAAAACAACAACTTCAGATGACAGATTATATCACAATGACTTGTAAAGAAATTGGTGTGTGTTTATTTTCTAACTGCAAATGTAGCAGGTAGTGTGGAGCACTTTGAACGGCCTTGTTGCTCAAAATGTGCTATATAAATAAAATTACCTTACCTTAAGTGTGAGATCTGTCGCAATAAGATGATTAGTAATTACTAACTTATTTTTGGAAAACTATAATTGCTCAGTTTATTATATACACAGATAATGCTTCCATCCAAAAACAAAAAAAGGACATAAAATGACATTGCAATACGTTCCTCTGCTGATAGACTGATGAAAACGGGAAAGAAACTCAAGTTAAAAAAGTGACAGTTTTTCCTCCTCTGCCTCAAAGGAGGAAGTGATGGTTTAGTGCAAAAACCTCCAATTTCAGAGATTGTGTCATCTGTGATGGTAAGGTTATATTAGTAGACCACAAAGGGAAATATTTTGCTGTCATAATGGTTTTATGGTCTAACGCTGTTAGACCACAAGCTGATCATGGCTGACCAATTAGTAAGGTGTGTTAAGCAACCAGAGAATCCAGTGTTCTTATGAGTGAGGGAACGAACGGTGCAGCAGTCAGCAAACAACCAGAGAAATATCTGGGTTTTCATTTTACGTAAAGAAAAACGTTATTAGTTTGAAACCAAAGCTTTTCTGAGGAGATAATATACCTTGTTACCGGTTATTGGCCCAAGACTAGATAGTGTGTTGCAGTAATTCTGCACTTTTACTGTTAAATGAACAGTTTTTAGTCACAGCAACAGATCTGAGGACATTTATCTCATGACCTTTAGAAGATTTATTAATGTCTCTTTGTATTTTAACTCTGTTGTATTTCTAAGCTACCAGATCCTTTTTCTTCTTTGATGTCGGAGATCAGCTTAGCTGTGAATGTTTCTTTCTCCACAGGCACATTGAGTCATCAGGTGAATGTTTCTACTATCATCTGAAGATCGAGGTCTTCGATGAAACGAGTCGAGAGAATCTGACCTATGGATCTATCCGAAACTCTGACCAGAACAAAAACATTCCTTGTCCGCAGCCTGTTAAAGACACATGCAAAACATTTAACGGGAACTTCACCTGGTTCAAGGTTTGGGAATCTGATTATTTTAATGAAAACACATCACAACAGTGGTCAGTTTCTAAAATGTTAACAGAAGATAAAAAAAATGTTTCTATCCCTTCTGACGTCTTCCTCGTTTTTATTGCAGGGCAAGAATCTCATTCCTGGCCAACACAAAGAAAGCCTGTGGGTAAATGATGCAACAAAAGACGATGAGGACATCTACACCTGCATATGTACCTGGACTCACAACCACAAGGTGTACAACTCTTCTGGTTCCAGGAGACTTTTTGCTCTAGGTGAGTCCTTTTAGATGGTTGGGTATTCAGAGCCAGACAGGAATGTGCTTTGCAATAATAAATATAAATGAAGTGAAAAAGTATTTGCTCCTTCTCTGATTTATTCTGTTCTTGCTTCTTTGTCACATTTGTTTCATCAAACTGATATCAAAGATAACTTAAGTGCACACTAAAAGCAATTATCAAATGCTGATTCCATAAACTAAGGGAAAAGTTAACCAACTTTAACCACCTGGCGTTCAGCTGATCAACTCTGTTCCATACGATCCTCATTTTGTTTATCTATTGTGTGTTTGCTGCCATCCTCTTACTAGATGTGTATTGGCAATTTTTGCCAAGTCTTTTTCTTATTGTTGAATCCTAAACACCAATCTTAACTGAGTCAAGTGAGACCCTGCAGATCTTTAGATGTTGTTCTGGATTCTTTTGCGATTAATGATCTTTGGTGTAATTTAGGCAGACTGCCCACTTCTGGAAGACTCTCCACTATTCCATGTTTTATCTGTTTATTAATAATGGCTTCACTGTGGTTCACTTTAGTCTTTATAACCATCTCCAGACTGATAGACGTTGATAAATTGTTTTTGATCTGTTCTTGAGTTTATTTAGCTCATTGCATGATGTGATCCTTCTAGAGATTTTTTGCCTTCTGCTTAAGTGATTTATTGATTTTTGCAGATCTGATAGTATTTAACTAGTCTGTTGCTAGTGAAAGTGTACTCTGCTTTCTACAAACATGAGATAATTCACAGCTTAACAATAGGGAATTGCACTTTTACATTGTGCAAGGTTGGTTTGGATAGTTTCTTTCTGTTGAAATAAGTCACCATTTGAAATTTGCTTTTTGTATTTTCTCAGGTTTTCTTAAATAGTCAAATCTACTTGATGGGCAGAAATATATATATGTGTAAATATATTATTTCATTTATTTAGACAAAAGTAAAATCAAGAAAGAACGAAAAAATTGTAATTAAAACAAAAGATCATGCCCAATTGACAGGCAATTTTACATGATCTGTTCGAAAAGGAGCAGGTAGAAGACACAAGATCTTATGACTTCCTGCCCCTTTCACACTCATCAACTTATAAACAATTAAATCTCCATTTTGGTGAGATTCTCAAAAACATAAAGAATCAGTAAGGGAAGGGACATATTTTTAAAGGGCTGCATGTAACCAGTCCTTATGAGACCAAATAAGTAAAAGCATCCTGAGAAGTCAGATTATCTTGTTTTACTTATATAATTTTAAATGGTTAGTTACAAGTTGCGTTTTGGAAAACTATCCGTTTTGTCTCACTTGTACAAAAAAAGGTTACATTCTTAATCCTGACTTTTGTGAGAATCCCAACGCTCTTGGTCGCCCCCTGTTGGTTTGGAGTCCCTAATCAGCAGCTTGAGTTGCTTAAACGCCTCTGGACATATATTTTGTCATCCTGGGAAATATTTCAGAGGGCATTTACCAGTAATTCAGTTTTTATTGGGTTCAGCTTCTGTAACGGACAACACAGTGAAAACCTTCCAATTTTGCTCCCTCACAGAGAAAGCCGTTTATGAAAAAGTAAAAATCATCTCTCCAAACACAACGGAGCAGCTGGTTAAGAAAGGTAAGAAAATGTCCTAAAACATTAACACCACAACTCCTCAGTCTCAGTTTCTGTGCTTTATCACAGGAAAGTCGTAGTCAGAGAAAATTAACTGTTTAAAAGTAATACTTTTCTCATTATATTTAAGGTAAGGTCATTTTACTTGTATAGCACATTTTCAGCAACATGGCAGTTCAAAGTGCTGCACATGAATTAGAAGGAAATACAAACAAAACAAAAGAAAAGCAAGTGAAAATAAAAGTATAGAAGCACACATTGGTTCCCCATGTTTAATAAGAATATGATTTTATAAACTAGTAGAGGTTTCTCTGGAGTCTTGATCTGATAAAACGAGATGTTGGTTCTCCATGTTTGATTCTATAAAATAGATGGTCCTAAATGTCGATCTGACGTGATGAGTGGCTTCAGTGGTACTTCTTGCATGATTAACTTTGTTTTTTATTTTTGAACTGCCATGTTCAAATAGGCATCATCTGTCTGGCACAAATTTGCAATTTCTACACTTACTTTATAAAACCTAAAAAAAAAAAAAAGAGGAATTTTTGTAGACATTGTTTATGAGCAACATTTAATCACTTCTCATATTTTATGTTCCACACAATTAAATTTTGGTAAAGCTGAATATTTACTTCAATTAAATAGCATAAATTAATGTACAATTATAAATATAAATAGTATTCATGTTTTTGGTGTGAAATAAATTCTGATTTAGAGATTGGTTGCAGATGAATGCAAATAACTCTTCAGTACAAATAAAACATTGTTATAAAACACACACACAGTGAGTGGAAACTATATTTGAATGTAACAAACCATCATGTGTTCAACAGGCTCCAGCGTGAAGCTGATCTGCACTGTTTACTGTGGGATTAATGCAGTAAGGGACTGTGAGGCCACATGGTTTATTAATGGAAACCCAGCAAAGCAGATGGACGGATACAACGAAACCACCACGTTGTAAGTCTGAACAAATATTTTGTGGTAAATTTAGATTATAAGTCTGAATTTATACTTTTTCCACTTGAGGACGTCCGTTGTGCTAATAAAACATTTCTTAATAATCTATTAGAAAAGTTGAATAAAGTTATTTAAATGTCCATTCAGAAAATTGATATTTAAGTGTTGGTGTCGTAACAATTTTGTGTCATAGCGATTTAGTCAAGTGCTTACATCAGCATAACCGATGTTGAAGCAAGCACTTGACAGGTAATCGTTTCTCTCTGTTTATTTACCAATGATGTCCCAACGTTTTAATGAAGTAAATTTTGTTGTATTTCTTAGAGAGATCATGGATCCTTCAAAGAGAACCTTCTCCACAGCGACCCTGACCATCGCACAGGTTTCAGCAGCAGATTTCCAGCATGAGTTTAAGTGTCTGGGCTCAGGCTTTTATACAGTAACCTCTGCAACTTTAACTCTGAAGAAAGATGGTTAGTGTCAGGATGCGTTCCTAAACTTCTGCCTATGATATGATATTTGTAGAAGCAACTGTTAATGTCGCAGGTGATATATTATGCTGACCCAAATTAACAATCATCATGCTGGCATATCCAGGTTTATTAGGGTTGTTTTGTGTGTATGTTTGATTACTTACCTTGTGTTACTTATATTCAATTTTTCTTGGTAAATTCTGTTGATTTTTCTGTCGTTTCTAAGGTGTTGCCATATAAGCTAATTCCTCTCTGTTTGCTTATTTTTGTTTTGTTCTGCATCCTGTAATGGAGGGTCTTCACGTGTGTGCCTTAAAATTCATTCAGACAGCTTTTTAGTTCTCATTAATAACTAGAAAGATGAAGCCCTAAAGTTCCTACACTGGCTCCCTGAAGTGAAGACAGTAGGTTGTAAGGCTGCGTTCACACTGCAGGCTGCAGTGACCCAATTCCGATTTTTTTGACGTAATGCCAACTTTATCCGATCTTTTCATGACAGTCTGAACAACACAGATCGGATTCTTTTCGAATGTGACCCAGGCCACTTGCATATCGGATACGTATCCGATTCAAATCCGAACTGAACGTTTTACTCTTTTGCGTCCTGATACGCGCAAGCACCGTCAGCAGCCATATTTACTTCTTCTTTTTATGGCGGTCGGCAGAACAGCGAGGACGCTGACGTTATTGCACCCTCTACTGCGCATGCGGGACACTTTCAGGTCGTTTGCCCGTTCAGACTGCAGAACACATAAAGGTCGCATATTTGTGGCAGTGTGAACGGCCCAGGCAAAAAAAATTAGATTTGACACAAAAACAAAAAAAATCGGAATTGGGTCACTACAGGCTGCAGTGTGAACGCAGCCGAAAATGCTTTTGTTAGCTTGTAAATCACTTAATGGCTAAGTCCAAGACACATTAAAGGTGTGTTGTCGGTTTAAAAAATACATTAAGCCACTTGTTGTCGTATCAAAACTCCAGCACATTCAGGTCTTCTAGTTCAGGTTTACTTTGCATCTCCAATCTCAGAACCAAACATGGAGTAGCAGCATTCAGTTTTTATTCTCCACTAATGTGGACTGCACTTCGAGAAAACTTCAAAAATGCTGAAGCACTGAGTACCTTTAAATTAAGGATGACATTTTATTTTATATATATTTTCTTTTAGCTTAGTCCTTAATAACTACTGGGATATCATAAAGTGTAGTCTGTTTTTCAAGCTGACATCATTGTCCCTTACTTTGCCATGAATGAAATGTTTTATGCTTGTTTGTTGTTGTATTTTATTTCTAGTCATGTAAAACACGTTGAATTACTTTGTTGCTGAAAATGTACCATTCAAATAAAGTTGCCTTCCCTTCCCTTGCATGAATGTTATTTCCTTTGAACTTTTGCCAGGTTTTGTTCTTTGGGTTTCAGATCTTTATAGCTCAGTTAGTCTCCATCAGTTTCCCTTCTTCAACATTTTTTTCTCTTTTGAGTCATTTATGACTTTACTACCCTGCTGCGGTGGCCCAGGAGGGTCAGTAAAAGGCAAAAGCCACAACACCACAGTAAAAACAACAGAAGTTATGCTAAAACTATTAAGTTCCATATTATTATTTGTCCACATTTTGTTGTAAGACATACAGTACAGACCAAAAGTTTGGACACACCTTCTAATTCAATGGGTTTTCTTTATTTTCATGACTATTTATAAGGCAAGAAATCCCACTTATTAACCTGACAGGGCAGGTTGACCTATGAAGTGAAAACCATTTCAGGTGACGACCTCTTGAAGCTCATCAAGAAAATGCAGAGTGTGTGCAAAGCAGTAATCACAGCAAAAGGTTGCTACTTTGAAGAAACTAGAATATAAGGGCTATTTTCAGTTGTTTTACACTTTTTTGTTTAGTGCATATTTCCACATGTGTTATTCATAGTTTTGATGCCTTCAGTGTGAATCTACAATGTCAATAGTCATGAAAATAAAGGAAACTCATTGAATTAAAAGGTGTGTCCAAACTTTTGGTCTGTACTGTATATATGTTTTTTTTCCTTGACTAAATCTTTTTCTCTCTCTTGTCTGTGCTTTGGCTCAGCCACACCAAGCATGACAGGATAATTTTTTAACATTGGGTAAATTAATTGGATACTATTTGAATTTGCTAGAAAAGCACAAAGGTAAACAAAAAAGGTTTTTCTGATTTCTAAAAACCCAGTGGGTGGTAGACATGCTGACCCACTGGAGGTTTTCTGATGTCTATGCTTTGGGAACCAGTGGCTTAAACTGAACAATAAATTGCTGTTCTTAGGTGAGTTTTGTTGGATTTGTTATGAATCTTACTGAAAACATATTTGTATTTGTCTTCCAGAGTCCTTCACTTTCATCATTGTTTTTCTTGATTTGGGAGCGTGTCTGGTTTTGTTCGCCGCTGTGGTGGTGAAATATTTTGTCATTGACGCCGCTCTGTTGATGAGGCCCTACTGCCCTCCAAGAAGACGCAATAAAGGTACAATATGTTAAAGGTTTTGCTTCCGCAGATGAAATCTGTGGGTTACTATCAATTTAAAAAGGAGGCTGAATAAATTAGCTCA
Organism: Xiphophorus couchianus; assembly: GCF_001444195.1. Lineage (NCBI taxonomy): Eukaryota > Metazoa > Chordata > Actinopteri > Cyprinodontiformes > Poeciliidae > Xiphophorus > Xiphophorus couchianus. The sequence goes on along the minus strand of NC_040234.1, from coordinate 6,806,544 downwards.
ATTTAAGCCACCCAGGAATCATTTAACGATTCAGAGACATGAACAATGCTAAATAATAGTTTTTTTTATGAGAAGATTGGCATTTAGTGAGCTCTAATGTCAGCACTTTTCTTCTCCCACCAATGAAATAAACAGTGTACATTGTTGTGGAGCAAGACGATATGGGGGAGCAAAGGCATATAAGCCCCAACGACAAATGAAGAATGTGATGTAGAAATTCGGAACCAGTCACTGTAAAAGGTACTATCTGGTGTACGTAGACCTAAACATAGTGCAGTACTTTTAGAATATACAATCCTACCGTTGGTCTGGACCCTATGCTATTGAGAAACGATTGGATCTGATTTTACCCAACATTGGTGGAGTCCAACTCGACGAATCAGATCCAATCATATTCAACAGAGTCCACGCCTCCAGCAATCAATAAGTAGCATCGGGTCCAGAACATCTATATGAAGCAAAGCGTAGAACAAGGGACTGATTTTCACCAAGTTAGTCAGTGATGTGATACATGTCATAATTCTGCACCAGCTGAAGACAGATGTTATAAATCCAGATGTAAGTAAAGGCTGATGCAAGTAGTGTCAACGCTTTGGATGGAGTTAATCAATGGAAAGACAACAAAGTGCTTGATTGATTCTTCAAATCTAGAATTCTTAAATTTGGAGGGCTGGTAGAATTTAAAATTGCTCAAATCTATTGCCTTAAACATTAAGGCATTAGATGCCTTAAAAAAATACTTTTTTTAAGGATTCGTAGTTTACGAACAAAAGAAAGAGCTTTTGTATTTCAGTTCATGGTGTGACATTATGGAACAAGTTAAATGAGGAGGTAAAAAGTAAAATTTTAATACAATTTAACATGAAATATAAAGAGGTCATTTTCACAAGATATAGAAATATGGGTGAGAGATAGCACTAATATGTTTATGTGAATTGAGGCTATCGCCTCCAATATGAGTATGTGGATGTATGGATGTATATATTTAGACATACTGTATGTAAACTCAGATTAAATGGAAAATTAATTAACCTATGTTGATTTATTTATTTTTTTATTTAATAATGAGGGTCCATCTGAAAATATTGTATGAGTTTATGGGGTAGGAGTTGATAAGTTTCTTACTTCTTCCTACTCCTTTTCGAGCGTGTTAGGATTATTGTGGTACAAAAATATGTGTCTTTGAATTCCTTGTTCATGTGTGTAATTTTACACTTCCATCATGTTCAAAATAAATCATTTCAAAATTGTGAACATCTGTCTGCTCCCGTTGCTCAACCATTTTTGAAACTCCATTATTACATCTTTAAACTGTGTAACTGTGTAACATCTGTGTTCTTATTCTGTACATGTGGATCTCTTTAGTGTAAAACCCGCGCTGGCAGAGGTGTGGCTGTCGTACTTCATTAGTAGAATAGAATAGAATATACTTTATTGATCCCCAAGGGGATTCGCTACTCCATCTGTGAAAATATCAATGAATTCTTAAAATTAAATAATATTGAACAGCTTTTCAGTCCCTCCAGGATTTCATGATTCTCTTTGTGATTTTTCTGCAGCAAAAATTAAAGTGTTTGTGGCACTAATCTGGAAATACTTGCGCTTATTTAAACTATTCATTCCAAAGATTCTCTGTACTTGAGTAGCCTTTTTATAAAATACTTTTGAGAAGTAGTTCTACTCTTATTTGAGTGCATTTTTAAGGTATTATCCACTACTGGTCACTTGGGATATCTGTGCTGTGAAATAGCACACATTTCACATAGATACAGGAATGCAAAAACAAATTTTGTCCTTCTAGGGGCATAATTATTTTTCTTTTTTTATATAGTTGATTGGGTATTTTTATTATTTACATAAAACATTAAAAAGCTGTTTTATAATATGAATAAAAAGCTGCCAGCATCTGACTGAAAGTGGTATATTTATCTAAAATACTGTACGCAGCACATTAAGTGTTATTCTCCTCCGTGTCCAGCAGATGGAGGTAAATCTCTTGCAGCTAAATATAAACCTTATGGAAGAAATACGGCAGATTTCATTAAAAAAAAAAAAAAACATTTACTTGAGATAACCGGAGTTTCATCTAAAAGTTGCTCGTGTCATGGAGCCACAGAAAGAAATCCACACTTTGATGAACATTTGCCAAACTTCTTGAGTATACCCCCACGCTACTATTTTGATGCGTGGCACGAAATTGTAAAATAAATGAATAAAACGCATTAGTATCATTCACTTAGTGCTAACATTGCTAACTAGGTTAATTTGGAGCTGTTTCGGAGAATGTAAAAAAAAACAAAAAATAAAACGGAAGCGCAACATAACATATCAATCAGACGTGTCTTACATATTACGGCCGCTAGATGGAGACATTACAACAGAATCGGCGGGGGAAACACTTCCGGTTCTGTCAGCGCGCGCCGTATTTTATATGTGGCATTGCAGAAGAGACAGCTGGCTTTTGTTCCTACAGCCTGTGCAGTCATGGAGGAGGACTGTAATAAATGATGGAGGCTTAAGTCAAGACGCCTGCGGTGCCGTGTGAAGGTAGGTGGTGACCCGTCACCTCCAGGTTTATCCCACTCGGAAAGCGCTCGGGAAAGATAAAGTATCTTTTAAGTTTTCCAAACAGGGGAACAGTTTCCTCTCCTGTCGCAGTCAGAGCCGAAAATGACCTTCGGTGGGAAATAAATGCTACTAAACACAGGAAAAAAAAAAATCACAATAATCTCAGTATATTATAATCCAAAGTGCACAACGTGATCTTACTGCTTTTATGACAACAACTGGTTCCGTTCTGCTGCCAAAAGTTTTTACATATTGATCGAGCAGCATTAAGATGAACCATAACATTAACTGTCATTTAGATTTGGGATTATAAAAGCCAAAATACAAGCGAACAGCTTTCAAGTACTTCTTTGTGCGCATAAAAGAGCCTGTTGACATTTTCTTCTAAAATACTAAAATAAAATAAACACTAAAATAAACTGATTCACTGGTGAATAACCAGTAATTAATAACTATCTGCTTGAAGACATGCAGGCTACTGCTTCCCAACTGAGGGTTAACAACAGAAATTCCTTAATGGCTCCCTTTTTCTATCTACAACAGTCTGTCATATTCAATAAAAATAATATATGTACCTTTTGAAAATAACTTGTAAAAAGTATTAAACATGCTATTTGCTAACGTCACATTTCTGCATCAAAATATTTTTTTTATTATCTTATTATATTGGGCTAATGTCATATTTGTATTTTAAATCTGATGGTTTTTATTAGTTGTAAGCAAAAAGATTAACAGAAATAATGTCAGCCTGTGTAACTAACCTACATAATTTGTTTCACTTAGTGAGCCGAGTTGAATAAATGAACTATTTTCAATAATGTTTTTTTTTTTTGTGTTTGTTTGTATTTTTGAATGGGTCTGTATTTCACATGGGCCACATTTCCGTGAAGGAGACTTTCTAGGCATGCACTTCTATTTTGAAGCGCAGACGAGCTCATCCTGTTTACATGCACATTCTCACGGTTGTCTGGCTGCTAGTGAACAAGATCTTTGTGGTTTATAGCCATTACAAATGTATTATTCCAATGCAATTTTTTTTTTCCTTTTTATCAATTTATTTTATTTTCCCATTACCCAAGATACACAGCAACAGTATAATGCGGGGAAAAAAGGAGAGAAAAGGGGAAGTGCTGCGGGTTCGTGGCTGAACGTGTGTGGTTGTTTATATTGTGAGCTTCTTAATAACATTTTTTTTCAAAACTCAACTCAAAATGATTTCTTCACTCATTAATTTATTAGCTTTTTAATCCTTGCAGTATCACAAAGTGAGTTTTTTTTTTATATGATTCGCTCTTAGGCATGAATTCAGCCTGTTTCTCCTTTTGACTCTGTGCATGCTCTGCACATGTCCTCATGTGCCCTTTTACCTCTCTTTTTTTTTTAGCAAGCTGCTGGTCAGGCTGGGATGTGCATGTGTGTGTGTGTGTGTGTGTGTGGGTGGGTGGGTGTGTGTGTGTGTGTGTGCGTGATCAGCAGGCGCAGCACCATGGCACACTCCTAAAGAAAAGGCAGGGGGATGGAAGGGGCTGAATGACGTTCGGCCTGGCAGCTGGGAGCTGCTCCACGCCATTGTTCCCTTCTGACCCCCTGACCCGGCACTCGCCCCGATGACACTCACACACACACACCCCCTTTCACACACCTGCAGATAGGCAGACACATGACCTCGCATGCACACACACGCACACAGAAGGATGCACAAGCATATACGTAAACGTGGATCTGTGCTGAAGTGCACTGGAGACACATATGCACTCTGTGTTCAATAGGCCAGGCCTGCAGAGAGGAGAAGCGGGGGGGGGGGGGGGGGGGGGGGGGTAGACCATCTATCATGACATAATAAGGAAGCTGTGAGCTTAAGTGTGTGTGTGTGAGGCTGATGTATTATCTGGCATTAAAATGACAAAAACCTGATTTTATTACTTTCCATAACTACATTGAAGTCTCTTTATGACAAAAAAAAGAGATTTTACTTAGTTTTATTATACATTATTGTTCTGCTAAAAACTGGTTTTCCTTGCTTGCAGGGCATAATGCAGACAAGAGATGTTATCAATCCAGCTGAGAGAATAAGTAATTATGATTTTACTTTCTCAACTATATGTGAGGAACTTGCTGCATTTAGAAAATATCTGCCTTTTTAAATCCTAACCAGGTTGATTTGGTACCTAGTTGCAGTTCGAGGAATCTGAAATGAAATAAAGTAGCTACCAAACATAGGATGATGCACAAGAGAAATTAGCTTAGGCAGGATGTACAAAATACTGAAGCTGGAGTATAAATAAATTCCATAGATTAATCGAATACTCTTTATATTACTGTTTTTTTTGGAAAATGTGATATTTTTCACCATTGTACCCCTGGGGTTCCTGTAGTCCAGAGAGCTGTCAGCTCACCGTCGCCTACCATCTTGTTTTGCTGCTTGTATTTATAATTAAAATATATTTTTACAGTTGATGTGCCGAGTCGCGCGCCGTCCCCGCCCCTACGCATTGGCCTCGCGCGCCAGGTCTGAGTATTTGTAACTCATCAGCGCCGATCACAGTGCGTCACTTCGCTCTCAAGCAGAACGACTCGGAGGGTCTTGTAGAGCAAGTCATCAAGTCCGCCTGAACCGGAACTAATATAATCTCTGTATGAGGGTTCGTTTTGGGAGAACACAGCACCAAGGTGCGCTTCCGGTACAGCAGTCTCACAACTTGCTTGGCTCGCGCATGCTCAATGCGGACTCGGCCTTTCCACGCTGAGTTCAGGTCCGTTCCCAGAAGGGAAGGTTAGGAAATAGAAGCAATTTCTGTTTTCTGTCGTTTATTTTTAAGGAAGGAAGGAAAAACCTGAGTAAAATCAGAAATCGGATTAAGTTATGAACGGAGAGTTGAGTAGTAACCAATTGTTACATTTACTTGAGCAACCTTTTAAGAAATAAATTACTTTTCGGGGCGGTTTTATTAATGCATTTTTACTTTCGTCAAGTAATAATAAAGTATCATCAATTTCTGGATAATCTACCTACTGTGAGCAACTTCAGAAAACCAAGAATAAACATGTTTTAACCAAATAATAATAATAATAATGCACCAGATAACGACCCCCAGCTACAGTTTATGTGAAGGTGACAGTTCTGGTTTGAGCTTGTTTGATGTTCTGATGTTAGTTTCTGTCTGCAGAGACATTTTTTATTAGATTAAAAGTTAGAGTTTCTCCTGCCTTCATTTTTTGTAATTATGTTATTCATTCCTATTGTTGTTTCTTTTTTTGCACATAACCTCAAACTTTGTGCCTGTCTGATGACAATTTTTAAAAAATAACATCAGCTGTATGCAGCTCCAGCCTTAGCGTTAAACACGAGGGTCAAACTCCATTCTTCTGCATCTTCACTGTCCTGCAACATTTAGCTGTGTCTGTCCTGCAGGACATCTGTCCCAGAAGGTTAAAATGTCTCCTTGGCAGGCCATCGTGTTCTTGAAGGACTCCTGGCCCCTGGGGGCCACAGTTTTACACTCCTGGTAAAAACAATCAGAACAGAGTATTCAGGGTAAGTGAGTGCACATTCGAGTGAGTCGCTTCTTTCGAGACATTTTATTTAGCTGCCTGCATATTTCTCTCTATGTCAGATGAATTTTTTTTTTGTTAAATGTGGATTTAAATACATGTAAAGACTTGTAGTAATGGGAGGTCAGTAGCTTCATTTGACCATCTAAATGAGCAGAGATTTCCGAAAGAACAACACTTTGCTTCTTGCATGTTTCAGCCATCTTAATTTGGACATTTCTGCTTTCAGTGTAATATTTTACACAAAATATTGATGGTGTAAAACGTGAACAGTTCTCTCTGTGATCTCAGGTTGGAGATTTTATTTTTTTTCTTCTCCTGCTTCCTGCCCTGACAAATAAGACGAGAGAACAACGGCTCTTTTACTTTGAAGGCTTCCTAGCGAGTTGCCGTGGAGGTTTAATTGGTCTGAGTTATGTGGTAAATCCCAGCAATGTGTCTTTCTTTGTGTAGACGCTGAAGCACTCCATCTCCATTACACCAAACACAAGCCTGTAAGAAACAGCAGGTGGTGCGTGTGTGTGTGAGTGTGTTTGTATGTTTTCATGCTGCCTCCTTAAGTGACCCCGAGGTCACCGGCCCTAAAGCCAAACTTTTGTCCCTTCAAAGTCTTAAGTGACCCCGTTCCATCCCCCTCTACATACACACACCCTCCAGTGGTCTGGTTGGTTTAGTTTCCCTCTTCATAGGTAGGAGCATGTGTAGAGGCTGTTAGTATAGTATTTTGTGACGTGTGTGTGTGTGTGTGGCTGACCCCAGCTGGACTGCCTCTTGGTCTCCCTGTGTCCAGCCCTCAGGCCTTGTTAAGGGGCCGGTATAATCCCTGCTCTTCAGCTCCATGTTTATCCAGTGGGTTGAAAGAAGGCCTGCTGCATCTCCTGACGTTTCCTTTATGGATTCACTGAGGGTTCATTTTATCATCAGGTATTTGTTCTTAGTCGCTGTATAAAGTGTTAGATGTATGAACTGAGGCGCTGGTCGGTGTGGTTTGATACATGACTTTGTCTGCTTTCGTTGTAAGATGCCAAACAACCGACCTGCACCGCAAAGATAGGATGGCTTAGCGATTCGTTTCAGAAGCAATTTTTTTTATTTCGGAGATCAATGTTTCTATTCAAAAGGTCCAGAGATTCGATTCAAGCGACGTGACCGGCAACGGGAAAAGACGTTTCAAAGAGCCTTCTTTGTTCCAACTTTATGAACTCGTTCTTGTACATTGAATTGTGCATCCAATTCTTTAACTTAAGCTATTAATATAAGGTCAGCTTAGCTGCTGGGCCTTTTCTTAAATAAATAAAAACAAACTTCCAAGAATTATTCAAGATAAATATGGTGGCCAAGTGGTAATGCAATGTGTAGTTTACTCATATATTGGAGCGGTAAAGACGTACAACTCGAACGCTTTTTAAAATACATTTTTGAGCATTTTGAACCGATTCAGAATTAGAAAATGCGACTCTATGGAATCTGATTTTTTTTTTCTGCACCTCTACTGTACCAGTTGTAGATCCACAGGACAATGGTACTGCATCGTTGGAGTGCAGATACTCGCATCACACAGTACAGTCCAATGATTGAGTCACTTTTGTTGACTCTCAACGCTATAGGCATTGAGAGTCCTACTGGCATGGAAGCGGCTTCTTTGATATAACATAAAGTAGTATTCTGAACCATACCAACCCATGCCGTACCGATCAGTGGAAATAAGTCAGTAGTTTTCGTGTAAACCAAAGATGTCCAAAGTTAGTCTTCAAAGGACGGTATCCTGTGTGTTTCAGTTACAACCCAACAGACCTGCAGGGAGAGAATTGATCAGAAAGGAAACCAAAAGACCAAAGGTATCCAACAATATATGTTGGGGAAAAAAACTACCAACAGAACTGCTATTAGATGTGTACTCAACAATTCGTATAAAGAAAGTCTCTAGACTTACCGCACACTGTGGTGGACTAGTAGTAGAAGTTGTTGTGGTCAGACGAGAAACAAATTTGAGTTTCTGTCCTACATGCAAGAGCCTGGAAGAAAAACACTGAACAACCCCCAGGATTTACTGCCTCCCAGTAACATGGTGAAATCCGTAAACTCTGCAGGAGAAACCTGGATAAAAACCTGTCGACTTGGGACCAGGCCAGAGGTTCAGCTCACAGCACGATCATTATCCTAAACATACAGCATGAGATACATTGGAATCATTTGTATCAAAGTATATTCATATCTACGAATGGCCCAGTCAAAGTCCAGCACTAAGTATCTTTGGGAATCTGTGTCGAACCACAAAATTGAGGTCTGCAGATGCTAATGGAGACATTGCAGCAAAAGGGGCTCAACACACCTTTCTGATTTTCTCTTCTAAGAAAAGATAAAACCAATTTGTTACTTTTCCTTCCATTTCAGAGCTGTGCTCTACTTTGTGTCGGTCCATAACGTACAACCCTAATGTAATATATTAAAGTTTGTGTCTGTAGTTGTAATGTATGTAAACATCGGCTGGGATGTCGAAGCAGCTCTGGGAATGTAAATCTAATTTGTTGGTGAGAGGAAGGTCAGAGCTCTTCCTCACAAGATAACATTGGCATAAATCTTAAAGACGTAGGCTGTGGCCGGGAGGGAAAACGCAAAGAGACCAGCAGGTAGAGGTAGCTCACTAGGCTGAACACGCTTGACGGTAACCTTTTTATTCGATCAAAATGTTGGACGGGGCTAAAAAAAAAAAAGCATTTTCTGGGTTAAAAAAGAGAAAGACGGGGGCGTGCCGTGGTGGCGTAGTGGTTAGCGCGACCCATATTTGGAGGCCTTGAGTCCTCGACGTGGCCGTCGCAGGTTCGACTCCCGGACCTTACGATATTTGCCGCATGTCTTCCCCCCTCTCCTTCCCCGTTTCCTGTCAGCCTACTGTCATTTAAGGGACACTAGAGCCCACAAAAGACCCCGTAGAGGGGTAAAAAAGAGAAAGACACTAAATAAAAAAAAGAAGTTGGGATTGATATTTTGTTAAACTTCATAGTTGCACGTTCACCTGGAACTGGCCTGTTAGAAAATATTTCCATTCAGAACTATTGAATTTAGTAAAGGTTAAAACTTGAATTTCCTACATAAGGTTCGACATCATTACAGACACAGTCTAAAGGCTTTTTATGTATAAATAAGTAAAATGTTTTTCAAATCTCTCTGGAACAGACGTAGACGAACAAAGTCGGAGTTTAGGTGACGCAGAAAAACAATACCAGGTATTAGTTCCCCCCCCCATCTGCCTTGCCGCCATGTTTGAAGGAAAGACTCTGTGCAGGTCAAGGGGAAGCTGCTCTTATTTATCCAGCGTAAACAGCAGCTAGCTAAACGCTGGCTTCCCCAGGCCTGGTAAGGTGCAGGCAGGCGGCTGAGAGTGGGACACCTGTTCATCCTGCGACTACAAGCAGATGGTCCACATGGCTCCCGCTCCCCAAGGGGAAAACCTGTCAGCTGAGCCCCAATTAGGGAGTCCGAGTCGGAGAAGAGCTGGGGGTGGTGATGGTGGTGGATGTGAGGCTCCGCAGGAAATCACCCTGATTGGGAAATGATGTGAGAAAGACGTGAATTTAGAGAAACCGTTTAGTTTGTTTTTGATTTTCTCTTTCGGTTTTATGTGTGCACCTAGCTCCACTGGCTGGCTTCAGAACACCTCAGATTTTTTTCCATTAATATGGCTTGAAGTCATTGAAAGAAATGCAAGAGAAAGTGCCAGAGAATAGCTGGACTTTTCTTAGGAGAAAAACAAATTCTCTGGACCAAAAACAATTCCCGTCACAAGAAAAAAAAAAATAAATAAATTGAACCACCGTGGCCTGGAAAGTAAAGAAGTTCTAATGAGTTAAGCTGCAGTATGTAGGTTTTATGAAGAAAAAAGTTTTGTTTTTACATATTTCTTAAAACTTTCACTATGTTGTGACAGTATAAGACAGATAATTTATGGGGGGGGGGGAATTAACTCCTCTGCCTTCTCCCCATCATCTGAACAAATACATCCGTCAGAAACAACCAATCAGAAGTAGGATGAGGGTCTTAGCGCTGTCAATCATCCTCATGTACACAAGCGCCCCCTTTCTCTCTGCTAAGTTACAGCTGGTTCAGCTCAGGCTGGCTAGCATAGCCACCGATGAATAAACAGCTGTTCTGCAACGGTGAGTTGTTTCGTTGCTGTTAGCGCATTTAGCAGCACATACACCAGCGTCACTGACACGGCTAAGGCCCTCCTCCTGGCTCTGACTGGTTGTTTCTGACAGAGGGCGAAGCATTTCTGCAGTGTTCATTTGAATACCAAGCAAATAAACTTAGTATAAAAAACCAAATCTAGGACCAATGAGCGCCTGAATAACGTATCCAGAAATAAATGTGTAAATTTAACAAACATCTGTAAATTTGCACTTTGTTCTTCTATCAGTTATACACAGTGCATCGCCGTGCTGAGGTTGGTGTTTGTTAAGGCAGAAGCAGGTCCAGCCTCTTGATGCGGTTAAACAGATTTGCATAGTAAACCTTCTGGCATTTACCTTGAAAACCTTTGAGTGCTCCGCCACAAAAAAAGAAAATACTACAAACGCTCCTGTGTGTAGCCTGGAGCTACATGTGACTGACTGATTTGCATAACCCGGGCTTCCCAGGCAGGAAACACTTGGCTGCTATTTTAGAGCCGAAAATTGCTCCACAGCAATATCCACCGAGTGAGGCTGCGGTTTTGTTTTAGAACGCAGGGACAATGACGGAGGGCGTGCGAGGAAAACCCGAGTAAGGAAAATGTCAACGGGGAAGTGAAAAATGTTAAGCAGCTCGCAGGTATTGTTTTTGTGATCATTTTTGTTCAATTGAAAGAGGTGGAGCAGATCAAAGCGAAAGGAGTAAAATAATTGGGAAGCAATGACAGAAACATGTAGAGTTTAAGGTTAAAAACGGTTCCTGTTGCTGTAGCAAAAACTGTTTTCTATAGAACGTATTAATGACTTAACTGGGCATGTCTGGAAGCACTTTACCCCCAGGCCACAATCTGCAGAGAGATCAGGCCACCAGGATAGAAACTCTGGACGGAGTGAGCCGGCCCAGACCTGCTGGCTGAGTCACAGTATGACTCTACAGGCAAAACTGTAAAAATAATTTGCCAAATCTGAATTAGAAAGGAAAAAAAAAAAAAAAGTCATAGACGGGGAAGTAAACAAGACAGGATCTCCTGTGATTTCAGCTTGGTTGTGTGCTCTGCATGTAGAAGGTGTTAGGAAATATTTGTTTGTAGAATTAAACTTTTATCAAAAAAATATTTTTATTTTTTTTAAAATATTTGTTATACCATCACTATGTTGTGCGATTTGAGACAGATAATCATGAATTTCTTTTCTTTTGATTTAACTCCTCTTTCTTCCCCCAGTGCTAACTGGAAACAGGAGGCGGGTCATAGCGTTGTCAGTCACATCGTGTACGTGCTGCTCACAATGTGTCAGTCTTATCAAATACATAAAAAGGTTTTTTACATACTGCAGCTGTAAGAAAACATCTTAAATTCAATATTACATGAGACAGATGATGCAGAAATAAATGGTCACCTGGAACCAACATACAATGTGAAATAAAACAACTTTTTTCCCCCACTCTGACATTAAAGTTATTTCTGTTTTAGGTTAGCTGTGTTTACTAAAATGACAGAAACAAAGTTTCATTAGCATACAACTATAAAAAAAATGTCATAGAAATTGTCTTAATTTATTTCTAAAACCATTTTCAGTGTTTTTTTTTGTGTTTCTCATGTTGACATGTAACCCATATGTCAAAAACTGATATGTCACCGAGAGCAAATATAGTCAGATATTGAAACTGGTTTAACTTGACAGATTAAAGGTGCAATGTGGAGAATATTCTGACATCTAGTGGTGAAGCTGAATTCTGCAACCAAAGCAAAAATCAACGTTAGATAACATTGATATATTGGTAACATCGACAATGAAAATATGGTTTACACTTTAGCCCAATCTGACTATTTCAGACTAGCATATAGTCAGACTTTAGCATATTGCGTATTTATAGTGTATTGTCTTTTTCTTTAGCAAGCTGTACACATTTTATGCATAAATAACTTTTTCCCTTTATGCCTCAGTACTTTCAATACTTTTTCCATTTCCCTCCTTTGGACGCAAACTCACATCCTAGCATCCAGTCTGGAATCAAACACCACATTTAGTATAATTTGCGTCATTCTCTGAGTCGACCCCGTCCCACAGACAAAGGGGTTGAAGGCAGCAGCCGTCCTCACTGGGCCAGGTGTTCCACAGAGCTCTGAACTCGGTCCTCAGTATTTTGTTTTTTAACTCATGCTTTTCTGCTGTGTACATGCGTCTTTGATGCCTCTAAATATGGTGCGTCTCTGTGCAGCTGCCCTCTGAGGGCTCTCCATTGCACCCCCTCTCCCCACCATTGTCAACTCACACACTCTCGTCCATTCATGGCTTGTGCCGGTGGACGGGCTGCTGGTGTGTGTGTTTTAGCATTTTTCACCATGAAAGACCCATTTTTCCAAAAAAACCACTACATTGTATGTGTTGGAAATACAAGAAGTGCTGTTTTTGGGTTAAGGGTTAGGTTTAGGACTAAGGTTTCAATTGAGTTTTAGGGTTAGGCCTGTACTGGTAATGGCTAGGTTTGATGTAATGGGCTGCAGAAATCAATGGTAGTCAATGCAAAGTGCATGTGATGATAGAAAGACATGGTGTGTGTGTGTGTGTGTGTGTTTTTGTGAGGTTAAAATAGGGGAGGGCAGAAAAGGGGTGGAGCTATTTTACCATATCTTAGTGGTCTCTTTTTATTGGTAGATGGATGGGGGATGTTTGGAGAGTGTTGAGAGGACGCTTTGCTCAAGTCAGGGAGTGAGAGGTGTTAGCTCGTTCTCAGATAAGCTGCCGTGGTACGGGGAGACGGAGCAGCCTCAGTGCAGGGAGGGGATGGTAGATGAGTTACACTCCATCTGTTGTCAGTCACATTGATAAACCTGCAGCTTCAGGACATTTTGCACTGGGTTTCCTGATCAAAAAAGGAGAATGTAAAAGGTTGATCTTGGCTTCATTTTCTCAGGTGGATCCCGTTGCACTTTTCTCCTTTTTTTTGAAAAAAAAAAAAGGGAAATTACCAGTAACTTTGCATACTGGGCTTATTTCGCCACTATCAATACTGGGAAGTTCCCTTCTTTAGACTTTCAGCCTTTGCTCCTGAATTGACCAAAGGTTGTGTTTCGTGACAGAACTTTTCTCCGGTTTGGTTTTGGATCTGAGCGGTAAGTTTGTTTTTCCATTTTTCTTTTGACTTGATTTAGCGCATTTTTTGTCGATTTGTTGCAGGTTGCAGCATTTTAATCAATGCACAAACTGAAACCTCCCTATATTACAAATGCCTTCCACCCCGGGTCACAAATGTGTGTCTATGTTTAGTGCAACACGGCTAGTGTGACTTGTTTTCTATTATTCAAGTCCTTGAAATTTGTCGAGAGACTCACAGTTTGCTGAACTTAACATTTAAATAAAAACTTATTTGTGGGAGACTAAACTAGACTTTGTACAATTAAAGTACATAAAAAATTCCTAAGAGTTGTATTTAGCTGTGTATTTAATTTTTTTTGATAGTTTTACTGCAGTTGCACAGTTTTCACAGGACTTTATTTGGGAGAAAATCAGTTTCTGCTCTAAATCTGAAATGAGTTTTCTCTGCTATCACATTCTACTTTATTGATCCCAAAAGGTAATTTAATGTTGTTGTAACTCGTAATAAATGCAATATTCTTCAAAGAGTTTAATATTGTCACCTTCCTAAAAAGTTAAGTCATTATTTTTGCCAAAAGTGGGTTTTCCCCCTCTTAATTCAGATGATTAGGAACTTTTAGAAAGAAAAAAAAGTTGCCAAAAGTGTTTTTTAGGCTAATCTGATTACTTGTGGGATTTTATTAGGAAGGTGACAATATAACAAACACATTTTGTAAAACTTATTTTAAACAAGGAAAACTCTGGACGTCCGTATTTTATGCAACATCTGTGATCCTGGTTTGAGTTAGAAGTGTAGAGGCAAACTCAGTCAGCAAAACTTGGCGGAGAAAAATCAGGATTTACCCCAAACCCCCCCCCCCCCCACCACCACCACCACCACCACCACCACCCCGCTCAGAGGCAACAGAACAAACAGACAGTGATCATATGTATCATGGAAGATGAATCTGCGCACCACCAGTTGCGGGAAAGAGGCAAAGGTGGGGAGAGAAGGAGGAGGATCCTTTTAGGGAGATCCCTTGTGGCTTCAGTAGGCATCTGTTCTCCCCCCCAGCCCGTATACCCCCTCTCTTTTGCCCCCCTGGTCCCTCCATCTAGCCAGTCGCTGACGTGGCGGACCGGCTCACGGCCGGGCTTAGCCGGCAAATGGCAGTCGGGCGGCGCTGGGCCCTGAGGGTGGAGGCTGCCGCATCTGCTCACTGTGGAGAAACTTAGAGAGAATTTGGTCAGAAAAGCTACGTTTTCTGTATCGTCACTTTCCTAAAATAATGAGGCCTAAAAGTGATTTTGGTCAAATAAAATAAATCACCACTTTTTTTGGTTAAAAAATAAATAAATAAATAAATTAGGCTATTATTTTGGGACGGTGATGATATGATGTTTGTGCTGTAATATTTTATTTCAGATGTTCATTCATGTCCTACTGGGGACATGAATTAGCATACTAGTAATAGTAATTAGCTTAATAATTAGCTAGTTAGTGTGGCTCTACATCCCACTGCTTCAACCAATCAAGGCCAAAAACAAACAAAAAAAAATGTTGATCAGAAACAGGTGCTGCTGTGACTGAAAAGGTGATCAATAAAGCAATGAATATTTTTTTATTTTTTTAAATATTGAAATTCCTTAATAAGAAAGGGATTATCAGGTATCATTATCATAATAGAGATTTTATTATGAATATGATTGTGAGCAAGGATTTTTCTAATCAGAATCTTTGAAGGTTCCAGTAGTTAATTATGCTTGACTAATAAAACGTATAAAATTTAACCTAATAAAATAAGACGTTGATAGCTCAGCACAGAAAGGTTAACCTTTCAGGTCTGTTATGAAAATGAGAACCAGATTAAATATGTAAAGTTACTAATCTGAGAGTCTGATTTTGTTCTCTTGTCGTACAGACAGATTAATACGATCAAATTTCCTATTTCTAGAAAATAGTTGACTGTTTTCCAACCAAAGGCGTTCACTAAAACCTCTTTTAGAGCTTTAGCAACATGCGAATCAAAACATTGTCTTTACATCTATATACATAATTTAATGTAAAAAAATATATATATTTATCTCCAGAATTTTTAAATTTAGGAACCATTAGAGTTGTTTGTCGTCTTGGTTACGTTAGTCGACACATTCAGTCACAGGAGTTTTTTTCTTGTTTTTCTAAGTCTTCATTTTTGCTGACTCCTCAAAGATCCTATCTGCAGCTGATGCTGGTGTGTCTGCCGCATCACCAGCTGTGTTTTGCAAGTATTTATGTTTGTGTGTGTGTGTGTATTTTTTGGGGGGGAAGGGGGGGGGGGGGTGATCAGGTTTAAAGCCCGCCTCTGCCCCCCGCCACCTCCGTCTGTGCATGCTGCTCCGGACCCGAGAGAACAATACTGCCGTCACAGGGGGACAGATTGGGTGGCAGCTGCATTGTTGAAGGACAGCAAGCCAGACACACTTCTTCCCCCCGCCCCACCCAACACACACAGGCTCACTCTCGCTCCTTCCCTTTGTACTCCTTTTGTTGTCGGTGGTCTAAATTATTCCGGCTCTCTTGTGGCATTCAGGATGACAAACAGCGCCACGGCAGATTAGACGTCGTGGTCGGGACACGAGGAGGCCCCCGCTTTCCGGTGCCTTAGTCTGCAATTTTAGGTATTACTCATTAGAGCTCGAATGGAACCACAGGCACGCTTTCTGATCTTTTGAACTGGCTTGTACCAGGATAGACAGAATGTGATACGTTCTGATATGACTTATAGCAACAACAAAAAAAGATAATTTTGATTTTTTTTTTAATTGATTTTTTTTAAGTGAGTCACTTTACTGTTGTCGGGTTTGTTGCTCAGTCCTCAACCACACAACTTTCATGTTACTACAAGAAGTTGCATTAGCTGAGGCAGCTGAGTGTGTCTATACCACCGGCTGATCAACTACAAAACCAGGAAAAACACAAGTTTCATAGTTGATCAGGTTTGAAAAGTTTTACTTGGCTTGTCTACACAAGTCAAGTAAAACTTTTGGCTTTGGGTTAAGGTGCCTGGCCTTGGCACCTTAAACCAAAGCCAGACACGGTCGGGATGCTCTGTGCAAACACTCCACATTCCCTCATTTTAAAACAGTAGGGAGCAGATTGGAAAGATTTATTTGAAAAGAAAAAGTATTATTTTTAGTGATAAATCCTTACTTTTGGCTATTTTAAATAAAAAAAATTTTTTTTAATTGTCACTTGAAGTCAGAATTCCGATTTCAGGTGTTCAGGCAGCTCCGCATTTAATTACAAACATACAATGAAAGTTGCAAATTGAAACTATTAACTCTCCTAAAAGTTTGCATTGGTACAACGCTGTGGCCTCCACCAACGTCGATTACAGAGATGTTGTTCAGCCGAGAAAATGGCAGCAAACGCTCTCATTCAAAAATGTAAACATTTAATATTTGTAAATATGACCTTGCATGTCAGGTTTTGTATTGATGAACAACTTTGTAAAACTGATGGTATGTCATTCAGGAGCTTTAGTTTGTGGTTGAATAGAAAAAACTACTTTGTGCAAACATGGTTTTGCGTTGACAAAGCCTTAGATTTGACCCAAGTTTAGTTTTGAAGGCGTGGTGCATTCAGGTTGCACTTTGATGCAAGAATTCCCACGCTCTCAGTTGGAAAACCAAAAACAATCATTTATAGAGTCAGATTTGAAAACTTGGAGGTCTTCAAGCAGCCCCAAGTTCAAAGTTCAAGATGGCCGTTTGACGTATAACGTGGTAAAAAGTTGCAGGTTTATAATCTGTTTTTTTGAAACTTCAAGCTTTTTTTTTCTCAAGAAACTAGCTTCAAACATGATCTGTGAAACTAAATTTATTGTGAAAAATAAAATAATTATTGCTTTGATAAAAGGCTTAGTTTTGTTATGGTGCATTTTACTTATACTTGGTTGTAAAAATTTGTGAGTTTGTAGTTGGAAATACAACAGGAAGAGCATCCGAAGCACAAATTCCCGCTTGGTCTTTGAGTCCCATATCCAACACGTGTAAAAGTGGCAGATATGAACTATTTATCGACACTCGTCAATAAATAGAAATGCGTAGCAAGAAATACATAGTGGTGTAAGATCTCTCTGTGTTATTTCAGAATAAATAAAAATGTATAAACTCTCATATTAGCTTGTATTGCTACTATAAGTCAGGCAGTGAGATCAGGCTCCACTGTGCAGCGACCAACTTCCAGGACCCACCGGGGTTTTTTGTTTTGGACACAAATAAAATTCAGAAATAAAATCCACTCGGTTGCTCAGCTCCTTTCTGCTACTTCACAATTCACAGTTGAAGCTTCAAAGTAAGCGTCATAGTTTTCTTAAAAAGAGGGTCAGGGTAATGAAGATGAACTCGAGCCGCTCCAAGTTCTGAGAAAGCAGGTCAGACAAAGCTGAAGCTCCTAGAAAGGAAAACCGATTTATTGCCTCTGAATACAGCCAGATTTTTTTTTAACCTCGAGTAAAATGACTAAAATGCAATTTGCAGTCTAAATTTTCACTTCTTGCTGTATTTTCATGTTGTTTATCAGTCCTACTTTCATTTTTTATTTTTTTTTCTTTGTCAGCCACCTTTTGCCTTTTCAGTCTCGAGCAACATCCGCGAGCATCTGATACAATCAGAGAAATTTTAAGACAAACCACTGCGATGGCTCGGAAGTACCCTATAAACTGAAGGGTATTTCCAAACACCGGCAAAAAACCTACGCAGCAAAACAGGCTTTTTTGTTGGTATGAAAAGCGACAGAAAGAAAAACAAAAAAGGGTCCATATAGTCGAAATTGGTGCAGTTATCGAATGACTCGTCTGCAACTCTCAGCTCCTTTGTGACTGAATCACAGCTAACAGGAGGTCAGTCGGTGAACAGACGCAGGTTTATTTAGCGTCAAGCGTATAAAAGACTGACCCAAATCCAGGGAATTATAGTAACAGAAAGAGCCATTATTTAAATCCTTAAGGATTTTTTTTTTTTTAATATGTGGTCTGGACATGCAAACAAAACACTGTGCTATTTTTTTCCAGAGCGCTACAAAGCAGTTCGACATATCTGAACAGAAACCGGTTAGCTCAAAAAGCAGTTCATGAAACGTCCTTACATCTTGCTATTAGGATAACTCTTTGAATCCTTGCATTTTCTTGACTAACTTATAAAATCATAACTCAGAAAATCTTTTATTTATATCAACTTGTTCTTTTCCGCTACCTTTTCGTTGCCCGTGTCCCAAGTTCAACTTAGTCCGCTGCATACTGGGGGAACGCAGTAAAATAAACTACAATATTGAGTTGTAAGTTGCTCAAATTAATGTTTACATCCATCGTACAACTGTGCAGTTTGCTTAGTAAGGGACCAAAATCACAAATCACAGCAGAACGGGGAAATCGGGGGATTTTTAGTGGAATCCAACATGTGACGGTCAACAGTCTGGAGTTTTATGCAAAGCCACATTTTGGGTCGACAGAGAATTGTTTGAAAAGAAGAAAACAGTCGGTGAGGGCCAACCTTGAGGAAGAAAATGCCGTGTTGATGTCAAAAATCAGAGGAGGATGTGGAGAAACGTTGGATATTGAGTGGCCAAATAACCACAGGGCATCAGGAAAACCGTCTCTGAACGCACCGCCGGTCCAAGCATAAAGCAGTCGGTCTGCAGTCACAAACTAAAGAGATGCTCTTTTGAGGTTTTGGGCATATTGCATACCTACTTGTTGCGGTTTTGATTTCAATCAGCTGCAGCTTAACCCTTCAGCTGCTCTGTGGTGTTGATGCATTTCAGACAAATGTGGCTTAAGAATTTAAAGGTAAAGCGACGCAGGTGTGCTCTGATTATTTGTGAACTAAAGAGGATGAAAACTCTTACCCCTCTTGCGCCTGGGCTTTGACAGATCACCAAAGAAACAAATGCTTGAGCCAAATATGCTGTGGGTTGTTTTTTTGTATTACTTGCATCACTGACACACATCTGGCTTTGGTCCAAAGGTCGATCTTTCTGCCTGGTGGTTTTGCATCTTGTTGACACGGAACATTACTTTATGTTCTTCATGAAAAGGAGAAAACTGTTCCACACAAGCTATGACTTAAAGTTGTTTTTTTGTTGTTTTTTTTTTAGAGAAACTATTCTAATAATTTGGAGGTCGAAGATAACATTTCATGGTTTTTTTGTTGTTTTTTTTCTAATCCTTACAGTGGAGGAGTTTGGGGTTGTTACTTTTAATTTCACTATGTGACCTCATAGTTTTCCACTTAACAGTTCCCAATAACGCCTGAGAAACTTGTTTGAAAATGACATCCTAGTCGTCTACAGATTTAGATTGGTTTATTCCCATAATTACTAACCTGTCTGTGTTTGTGACACAGGTTCTCAGGAATCTGAAGGGATCAAACAAATCGTTCCTGAGGAACTTCTCATGCTCGCTGTGCCGGTTTGACTTTTGGCTAAGTTTCTGCTGCCATGTTAGTTTTATACGTCGTCTGAGTTTACGTTTGCTTCTCGTCCAGACCAACAGATTGCATTTTCTCCTAATCTGTGTTTGCTTTTGGTTTTCTTTTCCAAAATAAAAAAAAAAACAAGTGTCATTTTATTTGGCAGCAGAGCTCATAAGTACAAATATGCAAATGATTGCAAGTTTGACATCTAGTAAAGGAGCATGTATGTACATGATCACCTGGAATGTTTACTCTCCTTTTCATTGCAGTTTAAACATGCACTGTTTGCTTTTGCAAGCTAGTATCACGCATCAATGCTTAGTGATAGAGATCTTTAAGCCAATAGGCAAATAAGACGGGTGTAGCAGGGGGAGTTGTCTAAGCATGTCCCGATCAGGCATGGTACACCTTGGACTGGTCGCCAGTCCATCACAGAGCAACAGTCAACCACACACACACACACACGCCTACCCAACTGCAATTTAACTGTTTTTTTGTTTTTTTTTAACTGTGAAGAAGCCGGAGTACCAAGCGAGAACCCATACATGCAAGGAGAGGGATTGCAAACACTCAGGATTCAGAAATCCTTCTCTCTGCACAGAAACACAGTTAACCAGCAGTCCACGACTGACAGAGAGTTAATTAATGTTCTTACGTTTCTTAAAGAGAACCTATTATGGGGAAAAAAATCATTCAAATCCCTTTTTGCATGTTTTCGTACTTCCATTTGGGTCTCAATTGCTTCTAAAACCCAAGCGCTTACAAAACCCCCACTGAGTTGTTTTTGACTATAGGGAGGTATTCAAAAACCTAGCCCTGTTAATTGACCGGCACTGTGCCATTACCTAGCAACCGAAGCGAGCTCCAGCACGTTTGGTCATCTGGCTTTTACAGCTGTATGCGCTGTGCAACGGCTGCTGGAAAAGAGAAGCGCTTTGTCAATGACTTACCACCCAGAAACCACTTGCATTCTTGCTGGTTCTGCAGGAGGCGTCGCATTTGCTTTTCAAAGATGTACGTTTGTATGATTGCGAGTCTGTCTGCAGCCATTTTCACATGCAAGTGTACATGTAGAGTTGTGGTGCGGGGAGGTTTGGCCAGCAACAGCTTGTCTGGATTAAAAGCAGAGGCCTGTTTAGTGCACTGGGAGAACAACCCCGAAATCAAACTGTGTCTTTCACTTCAGGTAATCTCTGACTTAATCCATTTGCAAGTTCTTTCAGCTCCCATAAATTGCTCATAGTTGCCCTGAATATACAAATCCAATGTGCAAATTCTGCAGTATTTTCCTTAAAACTAACTGGCAATTTGTTTTTTTTTCCCCTCCTTGCTTCCCTTGCAGGGCCTGTCTGTCTGTGAGCGGCTGGATACTGGTGTGGGCTTGATCCGGTGCCTGGGAGCTCACAGAGGAAGAGGAGCTGGATGTATGAAGAGGCTTCATGGGCCTGAAGGACCATCTGGAGGATGATGGAACTGGCCACATGCTCAGCCTGGGGCTGGATCTGGACTATCTCCATGTGGATGGTGCTGAGAAGCAGACGCCCCCAAACACACTGAAGGCCTCTGACATCTCGCAGGTCCGAGGCGGCGCCCAAAGCAGGAGCGGCTACAGCATCGCCGGGAGCACAAACAGTCTCAGTACAAACCTGAGTTACAGCAGCAGCAATTTTTCAGAGGAGAGCGCCATTTCCGACAATGAAGAAGAACAGCATCAGGTTAGCTCCGACGCCTCCCACCGAGATCAGGTGGGCTTACCTGGGAGCTCCTCTCTGCAGTGGAAGCAGGTCAGGCTGGACCTGGCGCCACGCCCGTCCACAGGAGATCTAACGCGGTCGAAAGCGCCTGCGGAGCTCGTTTCGGACGGCCGCACCAAGGTCGAGTTTGCTCTGAAGCTGGGCTACGCCGAGGATCTGGTGCTGCTAGTCCTGAGGAAACTGGGCCCAGACGCACTTATTAACGACATGCTGGGAGAGCTGGTCAAGCTGGGGACAAAGACAGAGATGGAGCAGCAGAAAGGTCCAGCTGTGTCCCAGTCTCCTTCCTCCTCTTTGTCTTCTTTGGCCTCCAGCTCGTCCCTGGAGTCCTGCCGGCTGCCGTCCCCTTTGCCCCTGCTGGACGACAAAGACAACTTTCGGCCCGTCGTCGTAGACGGCAGCAACGTAGCCATGAGGTGAGGAGCAAAGCTCTTCTTTCTCCGCAGACAGAGGACAGCAGCTCACACTAGCATAACAGATTCATTTCAAAAAGGCAATAATCAGTTTTTTTTTCAGTGAGGTTTCATAATAGGAGTACCTAACTGAATTTTGACATTAGCAAACACTTTTGAAATTTGATTTTTTTGGGGGGGGTTTTGTGGAGTTGTGATGTAATCCTCAATGTATATATTTGGATATATTTTCTGAACCGAAATCTTTTACCAAAAAGTATAGCGCTTCTAGCAGGCTATTTTAATAGTCTAAACACTAAATATACTTTAATATGCATTAATATGCATATGCAGTGGACTACCGCAGAAGCTAACATCTACAAGCGTTTCTGTCTTTGCAGGCTTAGCCAATCAGAAGCAAGAAAAACTAAAGGCGCTTCTCAACTGGCTGCTTTGTAAATGCCAGCCTATGTCACATCAAGTAACATTAGGTATTTCTTGAATATTTTAAATCAGCTCTACAACGTTATTCCAAAAGGTCATTTCGAGTTAAGTTCCACAGATAAATCCACGCACAGGTGAGTCTGTGAATACTGGATTACAAATAGATGGGAGTCCCGGTACCAAGAGGTGAGCAGGAGAGGCTGCCGGGCACAACAAACCTCTGAACATTACAGCGATTCAAATACAAACTACTGCTGTCCACGCTGGATACTTGGCAGAAAAACATTGACAAGAGAAATAAAACCAAACAGTATAAGGCAGGGGATTCACCAAATTATTAAAACAAAGGCAAGAAAACAAAAATATGACACAAAAAATCTTCTAGGAGATCATTAGCACAACGCTAATTGCAGCAGGAGTATCTTTTTGTATTTTCTAGTTTGCAAAGATTCCTAGCTTATGTCAATGTCTTCCAAGATGGCTGCTAACATTTCCAAAACATGCGTTCTCCCAGACACAATGAGCTAAAATGTGCTCAAAAAATATAAAACCAGGCATTTTCCCCTTCTTGTTTATGGAAAAGAACTGGCAACTTTTTGGGGGGTTGTTGACTTTCTCAGTTCTGAAAGTGGACCAAACGAGATCTACCGTCAGGACTGCGAGGCTGCCATCAACAGGCGGGTCAACCTGGAGCTGTATGCCTCCTACGTCTACCTGTGGATGGGCTACTTCTTTGACCGGGATGATCAGGCATTGCACGACTTCGCCACGTTCTTTCGTGGTCAGTCCCACGAGGAGCGTGAGCATGCTGAGAAGCTAATGCAACAAACGAGCTGTTCGTTTGCAGTGCTGTCACTAGAAGCCGCTCAGGATGAGCAACAGGTGAAGCAGCGTTGAGCATGTTGTTCTGCATGCATGAGAGGAATACTGCAGAAAATAGAGCGGAGAGGGAGAGAGCATGGCGTCCTGCTGTGGTTACAGAGACGCCAAGCCGTGGCACTAAAAGGATTTCAAGCTTTGACATCCGAGATATATTCATAAATAATGTCTAACATCTTTCCATTGTATTACTTGCTGTCTTCGGTTTGCTTGATAATACAGTTTTGCATTCTTCTCTTGCTAGTGAACCAAGACTCACTTTTTCAAATATACTAGAGTTTGAGTTCAGATGGGCTTTCACACCTGATAAACGTATCAGGAAACAGAATCTGGAATGTTTAAAGCAAACCAAACAGCTCTGGTTGGTCTTTTGGGACCTGAATTCAAGATTTGAGATACTCAACAATGCCTGCTCGTCATCTCGTTCTCCTCTTGAAGATGGGCTGCAGGCTGGGTTTTCAACAGGAGACGAACTTTGACAACAGAAACATCAGTCAAGTCTACCTTTAAGACAACCTGGATAGTCACTTTTTTAACCTTGGAAAATGATATCAGTCTTACCGAAGAGCAGGCAGAAAACCGAGCAACACTTTTGCATGGCAGAAGGTCAGCATTCCTTCATAGAATGGGAACGTCCTTTAAAAGGCCGATGCACGTTCAGTTTCCACGATTCTTTTTTACAATAACCGTTTTTGATGTGGTTTTTTTTTTGCCAAAAGTCCCCTATGCCGTGTAAGCTAGTTGAAGTGATGGATCAGGTGAAATTTAACGTAGGACTCATTGACCACTTACTGATTGTTTGTGTTTAATGTTTTTCTTTCAGGACAATAAGTTCAGGGAATTTCCTGGTGTTTAGATTCTGGATTCCTAGATGGCTAATGTTTCAGTTTCAATAGTTTCATGCAGAGCCAATGGCGGTTGAGGTTCAACCATTTTTCAATTCACTCCTAAGACGCTGTGCCTATGTTTATCACAACTGCATTGTGGGAGTAGTAAAATGTCAGTGACTGATTGCTAGATATGACTCAGCTCACCTCACTGTCATGGTAAAACGTAAAGTCTAAAGTTTAATAGTTTAGCATACGCAGACATTGCTCAAAGTCAACTGAACTGTCAAACTGTAGAGCAACTTATGTAACGACAACTAAATGTACCTTATATCACTTTCCTCCAATGCAGTCATGGAAATAAGGAAGTGTTCTCGTGCCAAGGGATCCAGCTGGCTGTTGATTGGTTCTTGGATCGAGGTCACCGTGACATCACGGTTTTTGTCCCTGCCTGGAGGAAGGAGCAGTCGCGACCTGATGCTCTCATCACCGGTAACGCCCACCTCCGCTTTCAGGAATACTTTAAATCCCCGCATGACGCATGTGCCTTCACTATTGGAGGGA
This sequence comes from Xiphophorus couchianus, assembly GCF_001444195.1. NCBI lineage: Eukaryota > Metazoa > Chordata > Actinopteri > Cyprinodontiformes > Poeciliidae > Xiphophorus > Xiphophorus couchianus. The sequence goes on along the minus strand of NC_040234.1, from coordinate 6,781,861 downwards.
AACTTCACCCTCCACGAGACAAAGGCAAGCGCTGATCAACTTCTTCCTCTGGGGTTTTGTCCTCCGTTCTCTTTTTGTAGATCAAGAGATCCTGAGGCGACTAGAGAAAGACAAGATACTGGTTTTCACTCCATCTCGGCGTGTGCAGGGGCGACGCGTGGTTTGCTATGACGACAGATTCATCGTCAAACTGGCATATGAATCCGATGGCATAATAGTTTCCAATGACAACTACAGAGACCTAGCCAACGAGAAGCCAGAGTGGAAGAAGTTCATTGATGAGCGCCTGCTGATGTACTCCTTTGTCAACGACAAGTAAGCATCTATTGGCAAATCCAGTCAGTGACAGGAAAGAAAATTAAGCCTCAACTTTTTTTTACGACCCCTTCCCTTTAATTAAATCAACTTTGAGGAAACCACCGAAAACATTTGGGACGTTCTTTGGATAAAGTTTCCATATTAGCAGGAAAATTGAGGGCTATTAAACTGACGGAAATGGCAAGAGCAACTTGTTCACAACAGACAGAGCGCACTCGATTTTTAGATAATGAGATTTTGATTCTTTTGATTGCAAAACAAAAAAGGCGAACCTTGGCTGTTGTGTGTTTGAACTATTCTAATTTCAATCTAATTTTATGAATTGTGCGACTAGATTCATGCCTCCAGATGATCCTCTTGGACGCCATGGACCAAGCCTGGAAAATTTCCTGAGGAAGAGGCCTGTTGCTCCTGAACCCAGGAAGCAGCCCTGTCCTTATGGTATTGTATCTTAATATATGTGTATTTCATGGGGGGGGTTTTCTGTTGGTATTTTTGTCGTCATCAAATTGTTGGTCAGATGTTTGGTCCACTTCTAGAATTGAACTGAGAAAGTCATCAACCCAAAAAAAAGCTGTCAGGTCTTGTAGCGTTCCTCTTGCAATCAAAGTGAATCCATAAACAGCCGTAAAACAAGAAGTTATGGTGACTTTCATAGATGGTATGTTAAAATATCATATTTTTGTGGAAATGCAAAGTATTGTTTTAAAAAATTGCCAAATAAAAAACTAAATTATGCAAGGGGAAATATTGAAAAATAGAAGCCTGCAATAACCTAAAGTGTCTCAAAGGTGGACAGCTTTAAAGTAATACTTTATTGATTAGACGCCAACATTCAGAACTTTTACTTGCCCCTTTGTCCTGGTGATTAATGCAGAGTTTGGAGTGAAGTTACAAAGGATAAAAAGCATTTCATTGTTCAAAGGTATCAATCAGGGGAAGGATGCAAGAAAATTCATAGCATTCCAAATACGCCACGAAGGGAGCAGTGAAGAGAGTCCACTTATAGGGACAAAACAAAAACAGGAAGTGATTCTCCCTTATTGATCAAAAAGAAGGGACTAAAATGGTCAGGGAGACAATCAGAAACGTGACTGTAACACTGGAGGAGCTGCAGGAACAACAAATACTTTAATATTAACAAGACGTACTGATACTTTTCAGATTCTAGTACACTGATGAGGAAAATATATCTATTCTTTGTTTCCTAGGGAAGAAATGCACATATGGCCACAAGTGTAAGTTTTACCACCCAGAAAGAGGCAGTCAGCCCCAGCGCTCGGTGGCCGATGAACTCCGAGCCAGCGCCAGAAATTCGTCAGTGACTTCCAGAGGCCTGCTGGAACATACAATGATGGTGACGAGCCAAAGTAGCAGTCAACCAGAAGAGATGCCTGAAGCCGACCCGGGACAGGGCAGTAAACTACCAAACCAGAGTCCTCGGAGCGCGCCCTCTGATCTCACTGAGGACAGACTCCAAGGTTATTCCAAACCAGAAGTGTACAAGGGAAGCCAAGTCATCGGGGGACATACTTCATCAGGGTTGTCCCACTCATTAGGACATCTGGACAGCTGGGCGCAACTCGAGGAAAGCAGTGGAGTCTACAGCTTGGGTTTAGTCGAAGGTTACAACAGATGTGATTCTCCGGAGGTGGGCTGCAGGTCTCTGGTAAAGGCCTACTCAAGTCTCCGTCTTGTGGTGCCACAGACCCCAGAAAGTCTCTTAACTGCTGATCTGCAAGCAGGTTCTCTGCCATCCGAATGCAGCAGCGATGGCAGCATTAGCTCAGATTCGTTTTCCCCCGACTCTATGTCAGATAACAGCCCCAAGTGCCGACATCACCTTCCTCACTACCATCATCACTATAATGGCTCGTATGGTCATGTGGCAAGCCGGGTTTCGGGCCTGCATTCCCCTTATGGTTACTCTGTTACTCAAAGGCCGCAGAGACCTCCAGGGTCTGTCTCTGAGGAACTTCCTTGTTCAGTTAGCTCTCACGCATCTCCACGCCATCGCAAGACCCCTTCAGCAAACATCGTACCACAGCATCAGCATCTACTTCTAGGCAACTGTCTGGGGGAACAGCCCCCTCGTCTACCTCAAACATCTGCTGCTCATCCTCATTGCCAGAACTCGCCCTTCAGTCCGAACACGTCGACTTCGTGGGAAGGTGACCTCCAGAACTCCACAATGTACAAAGGATCACCAGTTAATTGTAGAAGAAACTACTCTGGGTCAACCCAACACTCTCAGCATAAGACGCACTGGGATGCCCACCACGAGCCATCAACCAGGCCCTGCTATGATCTGTTTTCCTACAAGAGCTTTCCCCCACTTCACGGCAAGGGTTGGCACACCCCCTGGGGTCAGCAACTCCCATCATCCCCCCACGGTCTATCAGCTTCAAGTGTCCCACCGCCCCCACAGCAGTCCCTCAGGTCCATCGCCACTCACAGGAGCCACCTGCAGAACGAGCGCCACTATTCGGGGCACCTTTCCTCGGGTCAGTACCAGGACCTAAGGGAGAGGATTTTCGTCAACTTATGCGCCATCTTCCCACCAGATTTGGTGAGGAAGGTGATGGCCAAAAACCCTCACATGACGGATGCTCAAGAGCTTGCAGCCTCAATTTTGATGGAGAAATTGCAGTGTGTTTCTTAAAACTTTTCAGGTTAATCTCTTAAAATCAAGTCAGCAATGAAAGCCTACTGTAGCGTTAGGGAAGCTATTCGTCTAATGGTGTCTTTTCTAATAGAAGTCCTAAAACGACCATATCTTCGTCTAAATGTGTCTTTTATTTCAGCACTTAAAATGGGAAAAGTTTGGGATTAAAACCGTTTTCATAATAGTTCATAATGGACAGTTTATGATGGCCTTTGAAGGGGGACACTTCTTCGTATTTATTTGTTATATTTTAAGTTATTGAAATGAGGTTTTTGGCACTTTCTGTTATTGTGTGCGTTTTATTTTTGTCTTAGCTTTTTCTATAGGGGCAATCATATCAGGGCATAAACTGAACCGTCTCTCTTGAGCCGTCAACACGGCCTGCATAAAATAATATATTTATTTCTCTCATCTTTCTTCTTTATGTTGGAAATGCAGTTCTGCTCTGATCGCATTTCTGCTTCGGCCGGCTCAACTTGCTGATCTAGTCTTTCAGTCTGCGCCGACAGGTGCCACATCGGTTGTTGTGAGATGTTGTGGATTTCCCCCCGCAGGGAAGTGAAACTGTAACAGCGCCCACAAAACATAGCAAAAACTCCACTTGAAAACCCCAAGCTGTTTTTCACCACTGAGAAAAAAGCCATTTCCTCTGCTCAGACTCCCCTGTCAGCTAACTTCCTACTTCACCATGTCTTAGCACAGATTTTGTTTCTCTAAAGCCGCAAACATCCTCCCTCTTTTGTCATATCAAAAGAATAAATCGTTTCAAAGTATAGGGCCAAAAAAATCTGGATCAAGATTTTTTTTATCATTATTATTTAAAATCTGTTAATTTATTGCCTTTTACACGACTGTGGTGCATAAGACACAGGATCTCTGTCTGTTTAATCTTCCAGAGATGGGGAATAACTTCTAACCGTCGGATGACTTGCAGTGTCTGCCGAGTGCAACCTGTGCAAAGAAAACCTACAGATGATTTGACCAGACAAGCAGCTCCTAGACAATGGAAACCAACAGTCACGGTGAAAAGAAAGTACCTCTTTCAGTCTTATGGTTTTGCATATCATGACGTGAAGATCATTTGATTTATGGTTACTTCAGTCTAACCTCAAGGGTAAAACCGCACAACAGATCCAGCGCCGACGCTGTTTGTGCCCAGAGACGGGGTCAAAGTAGAAAAGCGGCGCCCAAAAGAAATGAAGTAAAAATGATTGAAAAGCTTTTAGGATCATGTTTAGCGGCAGAAAAACATTGCAGTCGTTTTCCTTAAGGCTGTCCCAGTGATATTTGTTGTTTTGAAGGAATTTTGGCACAAATTTTCTTCATAACAGATTCAGTTCATTGAAACTTGACCGCTGCTCCTTTACGGTTCCACCACGGCTTTTCAGCAAAGCTGCAGTCTGTCAACGTTTTGAGCGATTCTGTTGTAAATTTCCAACGTTTTTGGGGATAATTGTATTGATTTCTGCCAGTACATTTTTATTTTATTTCTTTATTTTTGTGCAAACTTGTGTGGCGTCTTTTCTGTAATTGTTTAAACCTTCGAAATGAAAGAGGGAATTCTTTCTCTTGTCTAAGACTGGTTACCGTACGTTTGAGCTCTACACAATTATATTGGAAACAATAACTTCCTATGTATATATTCTTACACCATTCATAAGACAATAATGATGACATTAAGTTTTTATTTTTTCTAAATGTTCTGCTGTTTAATTTATTATACTGTGATTAATTGATTTTGTTAATTCTGTCAACCTTCCTTGACTCTACAGTTAAGCCCAAAATTATTCAGAACCCCGACTGGTACTGACTCAAAATTAACTAAGTTTTTATTTAAAAAGAAAACAACAAAAAAAATGTCAAAGAGTATATTTCTTTGTATTTTTAAAATTTTCTACTTTTACTTGCATTCTATTAAGAAACTGCATGCAAATTTATTTATACTCTTCTTAAAAAAATCTCTCTCTTTGTTGGCATTGCAGCAAAAAGGACGAATCGTTGTGAAGAATTCAGAGTCTTCCAGATTGGAAGGCCTCCTGGCTATTAACTTAATCCAAAACCTCCAAATTATCACTTCCACTAGAGAACAGGCATGTTGGTCGCATTAAATCGAAATCTGCGTTGGGTTTGAATTTTTTGGGCTCAACTGGAACTGGTGTGAAAACAACACATTAGCGCCCAGCCTCCTCCTAAGTGTTGCCTTTGCTTTCCCCTATTGTTATTATTGAGTTGTTGTTGTTTTTTTCTTAAAATTATATAATGTAACTTAAAACTGGAATTGTTCAAATTAATATTATTCAGGTTTATGTATCCAGAAGTTGGGTTACTTTAATTCTTGAGGAACTTTCTGGAAAAAAAACTCATGCCTGCTTGGCATAATTTACAGTAGCTGAATGTTGATACAAATTGTATCCTTAAATCTTTTAAAACAAAGTCATTGTGTTATGCAAAAGTGTTTAAGCAAAAGGGTTTCGAGCTGAATATTTTAGATGGCGTGGCCGACGTTTGCCAGCTGCGGTATCGAGGTTTTTATTGGAGAAGGATTTTTATTCCTTCCATTTTTTTTTGCGACTTCACGGTAGTGCGAGAAGTGTACTTTTGGGAGCAGATTGTAACACAATGTGGTTTGAAATAAAGAAATTATCTCCACCGCAGAGTTGGTGTAAGTTGCACACAGAGCCGTCTTATTCTCCCTCCTCATCGTGGTTACCTTAAGCGCCGCCAAGTCAGGGCAGAGCAGGTCTAAACTCGAACGGCTAAATCAAGGTTTTTGAGAAGATGCGATTATCAAATGAGTGTGGCGGGTTTCAAAAAAATGTCATTAGCACAACCTGGAACCTCTTGAAAACATGATCCTCCAACACTCCTGCAAAGTCGAGCCCCTAACAGGCCACGTCACCGACTGAACAAAGGTGCTAGCAAAGCGTCAAAAGCTGCTACACGTGTCCTCGGATTAGCATTAGAGATGCCTTCAAGCTTGTACGTTTTTATTACTTTTGTCCATTTCAAGCCACTTCAGGGACCATTGAGGGGTACCAACAATTGTTTCCGCGTGTGTATCCCCAACTATCCTGCTCAACTATAAAAATATTTATTGTAAAATGTGCTTCAATGCTGGATCCTGAGGCTCCAAAGGGTTTTTCTGTGCCGACGGGTCGGTCATAATTATGCAATTATGATCAATGACGTTGGATAAAAATGGCTGTTTTACGGATTATACAAAAGCAAAAATAATAATAATTAAATAAATGTTACATTAAATTAGCAAATGTTGCAATTGTAAAATTTCTACAGCTCCCCACAAAAAATGACTGGTTTTTAAAAAAAAAAGAAAAGTCAGCTTTTTCTGAAGTTTTAGTGCTGAAGGTTGGTTCATTTCACTTGCATAGTGGTTGTATTTGTTTTTGTCTTTGAAAAAAAATTATTTCACTCCAAATAAGATAATTAATATGAGAGTTTTGATATGAACATGAAATCAGCCGACTGTCCTGCATGTGACTTAACCGAGAACAATAAAGGCCTGATAACATTTCAATACGTTCATGACCTTTTCACATTGCTGAGACTTTAAACCATTCTTAATTAATATTATTCTGGGCTTTTTTTTTTTTTATTAACACAATTTAACCAAATCTACATTAAAAAAAGAAAGAAAAGAAAAGTGAATTAAGTTCGAAGAAACGGATTCGGAAGATTTCTTTGCTGCCACTGGCAATATCAAATGTCTAAAATCATACGTAACCAATAAATATTTTCTCACTTTATTAAAAAAAAAAAAAAAATTACAATGCACTATATCTGTCATATTTGACCAATATGCAAATTAATAATAGATAGCATGAAAGACAAACTGGCTTAAAGCAGCTATTCCAGGCTTATTTCTTTGAGTTTTCATCAATACTGTGCACCAGAGCCATGTCATGCTTTGACTCTCCCCAAAACAAACAAAAACAAAAATCAGCTCCATGAACTTCTGTTGAGGACCATACTCTTGCTGCATATTTGGAAATATAAAGTCATTCTTTATTATTATGGGGCAAAATACATATTTGAACAAAAGTCTCACTGGACAGAGAGAAATGAAAAACGAGCAGATCTGGTTTGCATGTCGGTGACCTTTGCAAACTCTGATTTCACGAATACGTTAACGTGACGACGACAGATAAAGAACCTGGAATCTCAAATCGGAAAAGAAACGGTCAAAATAAGGCAATAAAAAAAAGAAAAGAAATCAGAGTTATGTTAAAGACGAAAGAAGTAAAAGTACATTATTAAAGCGTACCACCGTCGTCAGCGAGCTACAGCTACAAATGGCCTTTTTCTTTTTTAGTTTACTTAGTAAAGCACATCCATTCTCAGTCCAGTCTCAAGTTTTATCAGGGCGGAGTCCAGTAATTGTTTAAGTTACAGCACATGCGAGCGTTAAAATAACCAGCAATGTGCAAGAGGGGGACATCTGCCGATTGATATTTTTTGTTGTTTTTTTTCCTCAGCTGAGTTTTAAAAAAAAAAGTGCTTTGTTAGGTTGAGGGCGGAGCCTCTCGTAGCATACAGAACTGCAACGGGCCAGCTGCTTGCAGGTAGAGCTTTAAAGAGGCTGAACTCGCGAAAAAGCCTCGCAGCTGCAGCTGCAGCCGCTGCTGCTGCAGCTGCAGCTGCTGCTGCTGCAGCTCTTCCTCCTGGGCCAAAACAAGCAGAGAAGAAAAAGAAAAAAGAAAAGATCCCGGAGTGGCAAGAGCAGGCTTTTGGGTTTTGAAACAAGTAAAGTGAGGCGTTGCCGTGGCAATGAGACCGACCGACCGTCGCGTGCGTTCACATGGACTCGAACTCGTCGATGCGCTGCTTGGTGTTGCCCTGGCGGATCTGGCGCAGCGTCTTGTACTTGTCTCTCCCCGCCCGGACGTTCTCGGCGTGCAGCATGTCGTTCTGGGTTTTCTTGGTGTCGTCCCGGGCCTCCGCCAACTCCGAGCTCAGAGCCTGGAGGGAGGGAAGAAGGGACACGCCGTCTCACAATCCATCACAGACAATGAACCGGCCGATTTCAAGCTCGCAGAAAACACACAGACTGCATCACCGACGAATGGCGTTGCTTCAAATTAAATGAAGCTTTAACATTTTTTGAGATGTGATTCGATTGGTGAATGCAAGTTGGACCAGACTGCACCAACTACAACACTCTTCAGAGTGGAAGGTTTTGTTGCATGAAGACTTTTGTTTTTTCTTGTATCAGCGAAGTTTTTAAAAATTAAGTCAGGGGAAGCACAACACGTGCAAGGTGTAAATTTAACAAAAATAAAAAACCTTTTTCCAACCTTTAAATCAGTCTTTTATGTTTTGCCTCATTCAAATTTTTTTCAGACTAGAAAGAGAATAATGTCTAAGCCGACTCTATATCCTCGCTGTCTGCAGTCTTTTGAATTCACTCCAAATCTGTTTTTCCATCTAGTGATAAAAATAAAAACCACCAAATCTTACATAATTTCATTATGATATTTTGTGGTGCTGTTGTGATAATAAGAATTATGTTTAAAATTGTGTTGCATGTTTATTAGCTAACTGTATAAGTGTGACTCAGCATTAATAGTGAAAAACAAACATTATCCTTGAAAAACATTTAAATTTACAAAAGACTTCTTCTGCATTTTAGTGATATAAACCACAATCAGTGATTGCATTCAATCACATTTTAAAATTGACTGATTCTTTTTTTATGCACATTCATTTCCGATGCTGCTGTCAGTTCGTTTTGTTCGTCTACACTCTATGGACCACATTCATCTTTGACGGCACGTTTAAAAAAAAAAAGAAGAAAGAAAAATGTAAAATTATACCTGCCTAATGTTAACCATATGGCTGATTTAAGACCATCATTTCTACACAGGTTCTTTGAAAAGTAGCAGAAAAGCAAAACAAAAGCAAATTGGCAGGTTGGAAAAATGGGAACTTTGAAAGCAGAAGTGGGGAATCACGTATTTTCCCAGCCAGATTAAGCAACAGCAACAACCAGAGATTGATAACAGGAACAAAAGGAGGATTCTGGTAAAAGCACTGAAATCTGCTAAATTAGCTGCGTTTGTGTCCAATTGTCAAGCGAATTTTGAGCAAACATTTCAAATGTCGCAAAAATAGAACAAAAGCGAAATTGGCACGTTTAGGAGGGTTAGGGTTATGCAATATTAGGGTTATGAATATTGTGTGGTGATGCATGCCTGCATAATTACAACCAGCTTTGAGGAACTGACAGCAGCGCCGTTATTGCTGTGCCCCAACTAAACAATGTGGAATATCTTTTTTCCTAGAAGGAATCGTCCTGGAGCTCTCCTTTCCCCAGGCTGATTTCTTGTGCGTTTTCCCAACTGTGGAATCCAAAACATGGTAATAAACCTGCACAAACAGCTTACTAAGCGTTTTTGGTCACAAGACATAAGAAACAAGACAAAAACTAAACTAGAAGTAACTTTTCGGCAAAATGTAGGAGCTTGTTGTAAGTGAAAAATTCCTTACTATTGTTTTTAAAAAACTTCTCGTTCCAGGGGCAGATTATTTCAGTTGTAATGAGACATTTTTAAGTGAAATAATCTGCCACGGAAACTGGTGTTCCTCCATCAATATTGAGGAATTATTGTCCTGAAAGAAGCTCCCATGTCTTGCTAAAAAGGTTCTTGCATATCAGAGGTGGCAGTGTGTGGTGATGTCGCGCTAAATGGGGTCAGAGGGAGATCACATCTGTAGACAGATGTATCGGCAGCGGCCCGTGAATGAGGCAAAAGAGTATAAGTTTCCAAGCGTAAAGACTCTTAGGAAAGGAGTGTGAAATGGTAAAAAAAAAAAAAAAAAAAAAAAAAAAAAAAAAAACACTGACCTTTTTAAACAGAAAAAGTGACATTGTATGGCCGGCAAGGAGGGATATATGAATGGTGTCAATTTTGAAACAGTAAAAGAGTTTATGCATTAAAAACTACTATTTTCTCCACAATTGGTTCACAAAAAGACTTAAATGTTATTTATAATCTTGGTTCTTGTTGTCACGACAGCACTTCAAAATATTATGATAAAACTATGAATCCATTTCGCCAGTCAATCAGCTTTTGTTTGGTTTTATTGTGTGACAATATGGCTGAAAAATGTGCCACGATGTAAAGACTCAGTCCACATCGATGACTTTATATCTTAAATACTGCCAAACTGGTGGCATTGATCAATAGTTTTCACTCCATACTTCTGGGGAGGTTTTTCTGTTCGTTTGGGTTCTTTTAAGCAGTTATGTGACACGGCGGTAAAACCTGAAACTGTTGCTGCGCAAGTTACTCAACAGGTTGTTGCTAGGTAACCACAGAGTGAGCAAGTTAATTGATGCCACCACCCTTTCCTAGCTGGTTGCTAGAGGTTCGCTAATGTTCTTTAATGGATTGAACGAAGCAGCTGGATTTATACACAGGATTCAATCAAACACAAAAGCACCTAAAGCAGGGATGTTACACTGTAAAAACAATCAAACGTACCAAGTATTTTTAGTCTCGATTCGACTGCGTACATTTTGTTACATTTGAAATGAAACAAAACTAACTTTTCAGCAAAATGCAGGAGCTTGTTTCCAGTAAATAATTCCCTGGTACTGAAAAAGTTATTGGCAGAGAAATGTACTTATTACAAGACAATTTCTTGAGTTAGATTTTTCTTAAATTAAGCGCACTAAGATATTTGCATTGGAAACGAGACAAAAATATACTTGGTACGATTTTGTGTTTTTGCCATTTGATGCACGGCACACCTTCAGAGTGTTTTTCTCTTCTTCTTCTCTTGAAGAAGAATGCGTGTGCGTACCTGCAGCTGTTTCTTCACGCGGTCGTTCTTCTCCGCCTCGGTGACGCGCTCCTCTTCGCTGCGCTGGCTGCTGACGCCGTCGCTGACCAGCTCGGCCTCTGCCTCCGAGTTCAGCTCGTCGTGCTCGTCGTCGTGCTCAGGCGCCGGCGGAGACGTGATGGCCGTCTTCAGCTCCTCCCTCGTCTTCTCCAGGTCTTCCTGCGCTGAAATGGCCTGGAAGGTTACGGCAGGGGGGGGGGGGAAACACAGGCGAGAGAAAGAAAAAAAAGAGAGAGACACGTGGGTTTTAATTTTATGCACTATTTAGGAGTTCTTGTCTGTCCCTGGATGGTTCTAGGTTCTTTATCTAAACAAAAAAAATGCTAAAGAAGACAAAATGACTGCAAATAAGGAGAGAAGACCATCTAGGATCCACTCTTTCACTTTAACGAGTCAATAAACACGTCACACAAACAGACGACAGGTTTCATTACTTTGTGTTGCCACTCCGACGCTTCCTCCTCCTTTTTCCTCTTTGCCTCCTCAAGCAGAGCGATTTTGGCAGTGAACTCTGCTAACTCGGCAGCCTGCATGAAAGACATCAGTAATCAGACACTGCACCGCTGAAGTCAAGGACAAATTAAATAGAAGTGTAACAATAACTGACTTTAAAAAATGAAAAATGTTATATATACCTATATATATATATATATATATATATATATATATATATATATATATATATATATATATATATATATATATAAAAAGTTTGAACCAGACGTTTACATACACGGAATAAAAAAACTTTCTAACTGTGTGTAGTTAAATCAATCCTTGTTTTAGCTTAGTCACAATTGCCTGAATTATTTCTATTTTGTAAATGTCAGAAAACTTGGCAGGAATGTTCTTTACAGATTTTCTTTTTTGTTGAATTCAAAAGTTTACATACATTTGGTGAGTATCATGGCAAACTGTCTTTCAAAATGTAAGACTTAGGCTTTTATAAGGGGTTTAAAAAAACATCAACAAAATAAAAAATTTCTAAAAAGCAATATCCTTGCCAAGTTTTCTGGCATTTAGGAAACAGAAATAATTTGGCCGATTCTAACTGACCTAAAACAAGAAGTTTGAGAAAACAAAATGGAATGAGTCTCGCTTGTTGCTCTGCATAATGTGTTGTGATGCATCGACAAGTGAGAAATTGAAAGCTGGAGACAAATAACAATAAAAAGGGGACGCAACAGATGAGTCAACGAATCAAAAATAAAAACCCACCAGTTGTTCCTGGGTCTTCTTTTGGTCGGCGGCCTGCTGAGCCAGCGTTGCCTTGGCCTCCTCCGCCACCTGCCTCTCCCTGTCCAGCCGCTCGGCCTCTTCCTTTGCCCGCTTTCGCTCCTGCTCCAGCTCCAGCGCCCGGCGCGTCTGCTCCTCCAGCTCTGTGGGGACATTCAGAGTAAAACGGCCGATCGACGTGCCGGCTGCGGTCAGCGAGCTTTCTGGGCTCGAGCCGCTAAAAAAAAAAAAAGTTCGCTTTGAAGTTTTTATTCCTGCACTTTTGACTTTTATGCGTTTGGTTTTCCTTTTTTTTTTTCTAAAAGGGAGGCTAAGAGAAATTGTCATCCAAGTTTTTCTTTCTTTTCTTTTTTCAAATCGCAGTCAAGTTGAAGAAGCAAATGGAGGGAAAAAGAAGGCAGCCTGTAACAAGGAGCCTCACTATTTATCTGTTATATGCAAATTCACATGGGGAAAAACACTTGGCTCTGCAAATAGACATTTTTATTGCAGCAGTTTATAGTTGATGATATACTTGCATAACCTTTAATGAGTAGGAATTTTTAAAAAACCCACAAATGTCATAAATCAGCATTTATTATTTAAATCTTTAGTAATTATCTGATGCACGTTTTGCCTTGTGCTAATGTGGTGCAGAACGTTTCTGTGCAGGTGAACCAATCAGGTGTCGCCGTTCTTTAGGGAGACAGTAGGAAGTTAAGCTCTTCCATTTGAAACGTTAGCATAGGGTGCAAACTTTAGCATAGGATGTAATTTCTAAAAAAAAAGACATTTACATGTGTGATACAAATCTTACTTTTATTGAAATAATAATAATAATAATAATTTAGACCAATATATATTGAAATTCATCTACCCGGACAAACTGAGATCGTCTTCCTGCCCAAAATCTGTCATTTATTCAACAATATAGCGACAATAAAGACGACTGACGGCGTGGGAGCAGCACGCTCCCGGTCCGGTCATACCTTTCTGAGCCCGTTGCGTCTGCTCTTCGATCTGCCTCAGCCTCTCGATCAGCTCGGCCTTTTCCCTCTCTATTCGCTCCTTCTCTTTCTCTGCCAGCTCGCGCTTTTTCTTCTCGTTCTCCAGCTGCGCTCTGTCAGAGAAACGCAAAACAAAATCTAGATGTTTCTTTTCTTTTTTTAAATCGCAGCCAAACATCAAGTTAGAAGTCGAGTTGTTGAAAATGTTACATTAAAAGACACACATCTGTGTTTTACATCAAGACATTACAGATACGTTTTGAATTGAGTTTGTTGAGCAAAGCCTGAAGACAACTGAAGACTGCAACATAGGAAGGATTTGTGGCAGAATATAATCATGAAACTGTTAAATCTAACAAAGTGTTAATATACTGTATGCCTCTGTGTGTTTGATAAGTTTTTCTTCATCAATATTTAACATCTTTTTGATGTAATTTGGAACTATAGAAATAAAAACTCATGTTATTCGACAGATAAAATAATATGTAATTACACAACTGTTATTGTAAAATTCCTGCTATGTGACTCTCTAGAGCACGTGTGTCAAACTCGAGGCCCGTGGGCCAAATCTGGTCCGCTATAGCTTTTTATGTGGCCCTCTAGATTCTAGACTAAATACTAAGTGTGCTTAAAAATTATGTTTTCAATCAAATCAGAGCAGTTTTTATCTGTTTACTGCAAATTAATCAGTTCATCCAGTTTCTTGAGAATTATTATGGAAATTCATGAAAAAAAAATCAACAAATATCGGTGCTAATAATTGGGAGTTTATTGCAGATTTTTCTCAAAATTTGTCAAAAACTTTCTTACTTGCACTAAACAGCTGCCTCAGCCCTAATTGATGTAAGATTATAGTCCATGATCTATATAAAAAAGTCGCATTTACTGTCATAAATAAGAGCAAATATCACAAATATTTCCAAATTAGTACCACAATCACTTTGATTTTTTATTGCAAAAAGAAATCACAAAACAATCACAAAATCCTGGAGGGACTGAAAAGATGTTCACTAATATTATTTAATTTGAAGAATTCATTGATATTTTACCAGTTAGTGATCAGGTTTTAGCAATACATTCACACAACCGGCCCTTTAAGAGCACTCCAAAATGAGTTTGACAGCCCTACGCTAGGGTATAGAAGGCCACATAAACATTTATGGTGGGCTGCATTTAGCCCGCAAGCCTCATGTTTGGCACATGTGATGTAGGCGAATTGCTTATTGGTCCCGCTGCAAATTATACCATTTATTTTGTGTGTAATTTATTTTATTTATTCCTTTCTGTAACATCCACTCTAACAGTAACGCACTGTGACCGAGTATTTTTTTCTGATACAACACCGCCCCCTACTGCCCACTAGGAGTTATGAAAGGAAAAAAAACACATGTTAAACTAGCAGAAGAAGTACAAATTGAGCTTCAGGATGATATGAGTCTTGATTGACACCGTACCTCTCCATCTGCTTGTGGTGCTTCTCCTCTCTCGCCTGGGCCTTCATCTGCTGCACCTCGATGGTGTCCGGCTTCCTCCTCCTCATGTACAACTCGTGGTTTCCCATGCACAACGCCAGGATGCGCTTGTTGATCCGTAACCGAGGGGCGTAGAACACAAAGTCCTGCAGGGGTAGGGGGGCACGGCGCAGGTTACGCTTTAAATGATCGCCGTATTTTTACACAGGACCGGCACCAATTTATTTCCGTTCAGTCGGTTGGACTTACTGGAGCTTTCTTGTCGATGGGTTTGATGACAAACTTCTTGTCGTTGAAGGAAATGTTTCTAATCTCGCTCCAAGGGAAGCCGATCTTCGGAGACAATCTGAGGAGATGTCGGGTGAACATTTAGGATGGAAATTGTGATTTGCTCACAAAGTTTACAAATGATTCTCTTTCAAATGCTTGGTGTCAATTTTCTCCATATTTTCACAGCTTCGGTAGTGCTGATTTGTTTCTACCGTTCCCGTCTGGAACGGCACTCAGCATTCAATGGTGCCAAGAGCTCAACACATAAGAATAAAATCACTTGAGCTCAGAGTTTTATCTGCTGGTTGTCGCCGTTATGAAGGGAGTAAATAAATCCAGAGTGACGGAGCTGTTGTGGTTTCGCTCTCCTCCTCTTTCAGTTTTCAGCCTCATACACGGCCGTGCAAAAGTAGAAAAACTCTGACGTTTCCCACGTTCTGCCAAGCAGAGTTATGTAACGGAAGGAAAAGGGTTTGTTTTTCCTCAACAGATCACAAATACATAGAAAGGGATTAAAAGAACAGCAATTTTTCCTGAGATTTCAGTGGAATTTGTTGGACAACGTTCATAAACAAACAGTTTCATTAAAACCGTGAGAGACGTTGAACAGGTCAGGAGAGATGAAGCTGTGGAGAAGTTTACTTTAAAACAATGTTCAGGAACAGTAACTTTAAAAAGACACTAGCATTTTGATATCAGCCTCTTAAAGTAGGGTTCCTCGACCACGCATCGTTTTTATTTATTTTTACTGCATTTCTTATTTTAATTCATGACATTGCTTTAATGGTGTTTTTGCATCTTGTGTTTGCTTCATGGAAAGTTTTTCTTGCTAAATCTGGTAAATTTGCGTTAATATTTTACATCCATTAATACAAAACCTGCATGTCAAACAGTACGGATGGTGGCACAATTAGCTCCGCACGTCACTGAACATATCATCCCCAGTGTGAAACACGGTGGTGGCAGCATCATGCCGTTAGGAAGCCTTCATCCAATCTGATCGAGTTTGGACTATTTTGCAAAGAAGGACGGGAAATAATCCCAACCTCTGGATCCGCAAAGAAGAGGGGGGGGGAAAAAAGCAGCACAAGTCTCTACAGAGAATCAAATTAACTACTTTTGATTTCCTCAACATATTTTAACTTCAGCAGTCGCTACCGTAGATCAACATCTACGTGCAACTCCTCAAAAAAAAAAAAGAAAAGAGAGAAAGAAAAGACTAGTGTCTTTTTAAAGTTTACGGGTGCTTTGCGTTTAAAGCAAGAATGTCCAAACCTTTGGGCACATGGGCCAAAATCAAGAAGTCAAAAGGACCAGAGGGCCAAAAAGAAATGTTCGTGTACATACCCAGTAACAAACTAAGCGTTTTGAAACGCATAAATTAGTCAGGATTGAAAATGTGAAAATAAGAGATACAAAACGTAATGTTTTAGCATGTTTGCGTCTGAAAAAATTTAGCAAAACAGTCATTTCTGTTATAAAAATCAGGATTTAGATCACTCTCTTTGAAAACATTTAGCTAAGTTTAATAAATGTTGCAAATCTGTATCATTCTTGGACTAAAGTCAGAATGATACAGATTTCAAGGGGCCGTACTTTGGACACCTATGATTTAAAGCAAAGAACCTGCTAGCCAGACCAACTAGAGCTAATGATGTGTTTGAGGTTTTATTATTTTTTTTTTTACTTGTCTTCGTGCTCATAAATGTTGAGGCCCAGAGCGTCCACGCCCAGCCACAGCTCCGTGCCCTTCTTGTTTTTGATTTCGAAGTAGTTAACGCCGTACATCTCCAGGTCCTGAGCGATCTTCAGGTACTCCATCATGGCGTCCTCCCTGCACAAGGACACAGTGAACAGAGACACCGGGACGCTACACTCGTTCAATACCTTGGAATTTAGTAGAAAGTGCATTAGCCACAATCCTTTGAATCATAGAAATAATCTATATAATAATAATAAAAAAAACAACCATTAAAACATTCACCTGAGCATTCCTCTGTGCTCCTCGTGCCATGTCTGTATTCTGTCCTCCCACTGCTCCTTTGTTAACTTGTGTTGCTCCAAAACTCTATAGATTTTACAACATAAACCATGAAGACCGTCAGCCAACATTTATTTGTTACAAATGAGGAAACATCCAGAGAGCAAGAGAACTGAACAGTCATATTACATGTGGCATTCTGCATGCAAATAGCTTTAATAAAACTAGGAATACGTCTAAATATCCATCCTGACGCTGAACACCAAACCTGATGGTACCAACCAAACCAACAATAAGTTGATCCCTAATGACTAAAAGGCCTGATGTCACCCAGATCTGAAACGATTAATCGTGATTAATCAATTCTTGAAATAATCGCCAGACTCAAAGAACAACACAGTCAGTCAGAGCAGCAATTAAACCAAAACTAAAAATATATACATTTTGCACTTAAAATTTAAAAAAAATAAAACTTTGTCTGTAAACATGTTCTACCCAGAACTCCACATGTAGTTTTAGCTTCAACCAGTTCAAACTCTGTAAAACAAATCTCCTATTAAGAACTTTTTGCTGTTGAATTATTAATTAATTAATCAAAAACATAATCGACAGATCAGACCTCCACCGTATTGATGTTAAGTCAAGCAGAACGAGCCGAGCCATTTTTGAAGTATTGTTTTAGCTGCAGATGAATCTTTTGCTACAAACCATCAGTTGTTCACTAGAGGAATCCTCTTATTGCATTCTGGAAAACTAAATCTTTATTGTCTTTTTTTTTTTTTTTATTAAAGAATTGAATTACTTTTATCTTGTCTTTTAATCTATTTTAATAGCATATAAAAAGACTTGAATGAAAAATATGCAGAATGTGCCAATATTCTTTTTGCCAATTAATCATCATCGATAGATTAATCGATAACAAATAATTGTTAATTGTAGATCTAATATCACTACTATGTACTTCTTTCAACTTTTTGTGCATTAAAGTTAAAGATTTTGAGACTTGGATGGTTTGTTGTTATTTGAAATCATTTTGGCTATTATAAAAATGAATGTTATGTTGATGCTTCAAAGAGAAATTCATTCATTGTTGCACGCTGGAATAAAACACAGAGCAGAACAGCGGTGGCATTTACAGTACACTGCTATACTATGTGCTTTATGGCTACAAAACTAAGAGGAATGAAAATTATTGTTATTTATAATATTCAGATTGCATGAAGTGATAGTAAGTTAATATGCTGGATAACAGATCCCCAGCATTGCTTTTTTTTTTCTCCTGCTAATTTGGGGGGGAAAATCCACTTCCCGCTTATTTTTTTCCAACTAAATGTTTGTTTTGAGGATAAAAGGACAGATTCTGCCTGTAAGCACGTAATGGCATAATAACTCAAGAACACATGGTCAAATAAACTTTACATTCTAATAAACATTTAACACTGGAGCTGGAAGGCATTTTATCCAATATCCAAAATAAATGATCAAAACAGAAACAACAAATAAAATGAATTATGGAGTTTCTGGAAATAAAAAACTATCCTTAAAAGAAGGGCAAGTTGAGGCCAAAGCTCCACAATGAAGACTTTTATCATCCTGTTTTTGGTAGAAAGAAAAAAAAATAGAAAAACAATAAATCAAGCAAATGAGAATTACTGAGGTTTTTTTTATTTATTGATCATGTCATTAATTGATGTAATGTTCAGGCCTACATACAGATTTAAAGATACTGACAAGCTCTACAGAACTTGGCAGCACAACATTATATGTTCAACAAAACAAACAAAAAAAGAACATTTCTGTTCCTTTTCTTTAGTTTTGCTGTGAAAAAAAGAAAAAAAACAGCAAAAAGACAGCCTTTGTGTGCGTCTGTGCTGTACCTCTGTGGCAGCAGCCGGTCGTTTGCCAGGTAACCGGGCTTGTGGACGTCTTTGCTGTAATCTCCATACTTGGCTTGAACCGCATAGGAGGCCAGCAAGACGGCCGTTTCTGGAGGACAGTAGTTCTCATCATTCAAAATGGCCTCTTTCACCTTAAGAGGGCAAACACAAGTTCAAAGGTAGAATCAGATTCTGGATGTGGTTTATTGAATTTTGCTGAAATATTGCGATTTTAACCAATATTTTAAGCATCTGTGAGAAACAGAGAAATGAGACGGTATGAAAATTTGCTCAGATTGCAAGTAGTTTGTCTTCCAGTAGAGGGAGCTGTTGTATTGACTTGGATTTCTGATTGCCCGTTCAGCCTCTTCATCAGAACAGTAATGTGATGTTTGTCACAGACACACAGTGAACTAGCAGATAAAGAAGAAAAATCTGGAAAGCAGCTTTGGAAGAACTTCATTTTATTTATCAGTTTATTTGTTCCTGCTGAGTCTGCACTGACCTTAACACCAAAGTGAAATGGCTACCGGAAGCACATAATATGAAACGGACTTTTCCAGCTCAGGCAGAAAACTAAAAGGATTCAGTGAAAAATTAAGGAACACAAAACAAACATCCCGCATTAAGTAGTCTAGCATGAGCTAATCCAAAGTGTAGAATCCCATGACACATTTGCTTTACTGAACGTAAACAGAGAATCAGGTCGAGCGGAACGACCTTCCCGCTAACTGCATTAGGGATCTCCATCGGCGACAAGCTGCCAAACGACCCGATCGCTCCACATCGGATCAGCCGCCCTACTCACCCGCATTAACTAGTCTGTTTCCACGCGGCGCGCCGCTTTCATGTTGTAGAAACAAAACAGTCAGACTAAATCTGCTTTGTGGTGACGTCACCGTTACGAGATGAACGCTGCGCCGCACCTGAAGGAAGAAGAGCTTCTGCGTGATCTCCTGGATGAGCTCCTCGGAAACGTCTTCCGGGAAGAACTTCGCTCTGAACTTGAACTGGAGAGGATTCTCCTTTTTAACGTCCTGCTGGGTCACCTGATGGAGGGAACGGGGGGAAACTTTTTAAAAATTATTCAACACGATTACTCATCAATTATATAATTCACTCAAAATGAGATTAAAGAGGCTAGCAGGGTTTCCTCTAAGATTTTTTTCTTAACTGTGTTGTTGGGCTGTCTGTGGGGGAAATGAAGTGATGCGCCTTCAAAACGAATCTGAAACACAGGGTTTCCCACAGTGTGTCATAAGCCTGGCGGGCCACCAGGCTTTACTTGTGCCCCCACCAGGTTTTGCGATGTTAATTTATTTTAGTTTTTTTAATAACTGCCTTTTTTAGGACTTTATAGTTGGTGTTTAGGTATTAACTTATCGTCCAATCTTCCAATAATGCATAGCTATCAAGTGACATTTTCAAATTTTCTGTAAACTTTAAACATTTTTTAACTTAAAACACGGCAGGTGGCCGGATGGATGACTGCCCTAGCGCCCGGAGCATCGGGCTGAGCACGTTTTCTAGGGGAAACCCTGTGAAACACTAAACATAATTGAAAGCCAAAACTATATTAATTAGCTACTTTGTTGTTTAAATGCAAAATACATCATCATTGGGGTTGTTCTCACAGACTTTAACTAAAAAATACATTCAACTTAACCTTCCTCGGGTATCTTTCTTTCGCCTTTTCTCTCCCTCTACTTCAAAATATTGTCAAGTTCTACTTCACTCCTCAGAGCAGCGCAGCACACAGTAGCCAGCTTTTTAACATTTCGTGATGTTGAAATTCATTTCAAACTCTGACCATGGTTAATATAAGACTCCAAATATAGGCCACATATATTTCCTTATGTATATATCTCATAGACTTTACACTGTTTTAACATGAATATTTAAAAAAAACTTGAATCTGAAGGTGTGGCGGCTTTTATTTTGCCACCATCAGTTCCATGTGGAAGAAATCCTGGACGGATTTCGGTACCTGGGAGGGTTTTCTCACCTTCTTGTTGAGTTTGAGCCACGTCACGTAGCCTTTGCTGTCTGTGTACTGCAGGCCGAAGAACCAGACTTCCCTCAAACCCACAGTCTTCACCACCTGAAACAAGAACAAGGCTTTTGGTTCCACTTACTGGCACATGGACCGGGTGGCAAGTGGGAAACCGTCCATTAAGCCAAATGGGTTTCCCTAAGAGAGACTCTTTATTCCAACAATGTAGCATACATCAAGTATTATCCAGTCCCTCTATCATTTTCTTCAAAATAATAATAATGATATATTTGATTTAATATATTTATTTAGATTAAGTCAGTCCAAAACAATTGTCATCTTGAGGCACTTGAAACAAAACAAAACAGACCAGTTGTGTAAAATTCTGCTCAAATTAGGGTTGGGAGATAAATCTTTAATTTTTTCTTAATTCAAAATTTGATTTCCAAATAGTTTTGTCTTTTAAAAAATATATAAATGACAGAAAATCTTAAACATTTGGCTTTTACTTCACTCATTCCTCCTGTGACTTGATCAGCAATGAAACAAGTTTGTCAAAAAAAACAAGATGATAGTTTATTTTTCACCAACACACTCCCTGGGTATTGGTGAAAAAAACAAAATTCCAATTTTCAAAAAATAAATCTTCAGAAAATTTAACTAATCAATAAAATCGATTTATCATATCTATCCAATTCAGTCTGGTGCAATCTAATCTCAGTGTCTTCCAAAGGTATTTATATCTTTTCGTCTCATTACAACCAAAAATTAATGTATTTAATTGTAATTTTATGTGACGACGGACACAGAGTATTTGTCCAATTGCTTAGAAGAAAGACAAGAAAACATTTTTCAAACGTTTTAGCAAATTTAAGTCTGCAAAGTGTGGCATGCAATTGTATTCAGTCCTCTTGACTTAAGACTTTGTAGAACCGCCATTTTCTGCAACAGCAGCTGTTGTTGCGAGGCTCAGAGACTTTGACTGGGCCGTTTGAACAGTTTCTCGGCCTCAGTGGGGATGGAGGCTTTGAGGTTAGGTGCAGTGTGAGCTTTTTGCCACCCAGCATTTTGCAAGCAGGCCAAAGAGTTCAATTTTGGGCTGATCGGAGCGCATTGTTTCAGAGTCTTCTCCGCTGTGCAGCAAACTGCAGACAGGTTCTCCTCTGCCCCTAAATTGCTTCTGATTAATGCTAAAAAGAACTAGAATTCTCATTTCACTTGCGCTACTTTGTGTTTATCACAAAAAATCCTAAAATAAATACACAAGATTGTTGTTGTAACTTGAATAAACATGGGAAATGTCAGCGTTTACCGCGGAGTCAGATTCATATCAAACGCATTTTAGTTACAGACGTCGCTGTGGATATGAATTAAACACCCTGTCTGTCGAGAGAAAGACGCAAAATACAACGAAAGGAAAAGAAGAAAAAAGAATTTGAATTCTGGCGCCATAAAGTTTTCTAAGAGTTAAAACGCTACATGTGATCTCATTGTTGACTAATGCAACATTCCTTTTCATCTTTTATTTTATCTTTTTAATTTTTTGAGTACACTCCGCTTGTTCAAATCACACCATCTAGACCTCAACCCATTTCCCAGAGGGGATTTGGACACTCTGATGCCAAAGTGAATTTACAGTCAATACGTCAGCCCTCGCAGCCTGTAATTAACTCTGCTTCAGGCGTCACAGAGGCAAGCTCACATAAACAAATTAAAAACCCATGTGGATCAAGTGATCACACGAACACGCAATTTACTCAAACAGCCCATTAAAATGCTCTTCAGCAGGGGCGTCTGGGAGAATGAATAATCTGTTGAATGAATAATTTGCTCGGGCTTACGTACAGCTCGTTTAAATGCGGGGAGCTCGATGCGTGAAGTATCGTCCGGAACGCCTCGAAATGTCGACGAATGCATTCAGGATGAGAAAGGAGGAGTTAGAAGTGGACCAGAGAAGAGGAAAAGAACGCTGTGTAATCGTCACAGATTAAAGAGTTTGTGTTCAGGCCGGCTTAGCTGAGGTGTGTTAGATTTAAAAGCTCACAGTGGCCGCCTTCATCTCTTCGAGTGTGTGTTTATACGAGCTCATGGCCGTTTAGATTTCGCTCTGCAGCCTCTCCGTCAATGGACTCCCTTGTCATTCATGTGAATCTGCGAACATTTGAATATGAAACTACTGCTACGCAAAACTGAAGCTTGGTTCTGGGAATAGTTTTCCTTTTTTTTACCCTACACTATTTCCACAGAAGGAAGGAGTCAAGTTAAGATATCTGGGAAAATAAAGACAATTTGTTTTTGTGCTTTGGCCTTTCATCCACACGAGATCATCATTTTATATCGTTAAAAACTATTTGTGAAACTTGCAACCAAAGTAGAGATTTGAGGAAACTGTGTTTGTGTTATTAGTGTTATTAATTCACATGCTCGCTTTGATACGTTTCCCAATTGTGTCTTATTAACTTTACATTCTAATACACCATTTAAAAAGTAGTTCAACCTATACATATAAATATATATATATGTTCACGAGAATAAACCTGGTGCCATGATCACTTCCTAATGAAAAGTTGTGGGTGTTTTGAAGCAATCTGATTGGCTGGCAGGTTTTAGCTTTGCGCTGCACTGCCCCCTATGGGTTTGGCATGTTCAAAACGCTCAGGAGCAGATTTGTGTTGGTTTATGTGGATGAAAACATTTCTGAAACACATCCTGTGTGTACAATATTGTTTAAAAAATATGGAGGAAGTACTAGTTTCTACAAAGAAACGGCTATGTGTATACAAGACCTGAGGGGGTAGAAGTGTACCTTGGAAACCAGCTTTGGTGGGGAAGCAGGTGGAAGGGTGCTAAGCATTTATTACTGGTTAACTTTTCCAATCACCTCACAGTTTAAGCCACTTTTCTGCAGTTCAAATGTGATTACTTTAAAATTACATGTCAGGATTAACCTGTATTTTGACTCAGAGAATCATCTCTAACCACCAACAAGAGTGAAAAACACGAGCCACTTTCTGCTTCGCTCGTGTGAGGTTGACGTCTGTAAATGTTACAAACTTCCTCTTCGTCATTTAAAGTGATGAACAGTTTGTTTTATAGTGTAACCATTGTATCAAGCTATGTGACAGGAAAACCGGGTTGAAAGCCCAACTTCTACTCTTGTCCACGCTCTGCTCCAAAAATGAGAAAAGTCTGGGATGTTTGCTACAGCAGCACCTTTCCAAACAGTTTACAGTAACTTTATTAACATAATGTACATCCTCTAGCATTGCTATGTTCAGTTAGAATTCATAAAAGTAGGTTGGTTCATTAACAATGGCATTTAAAAATGTTTGACAAGGACAAATCCCTATTTTTATCAAACAAATTAAAAGAACACATTTTTGCTGTTCTGCCTTCATGTAAAAAAACTAAAGCAGAACTCAGAAAAGAGCAAAGAACAAAAGCAGAAAACAAAGAAAGGCCTCTTGTTCTCTGTCTTCCTTCCTCCATGTCACCACAACCCCAACAACCCTGCACAGTCTGACATGAAACGGCACTGAAAGCTGCCCTTTTACTTCCCAGACATACACACACACACACACCACGGCGGGCACAATACACCCAATACTTCCACCCATCCTCTGTCTTCTAAAAGGTCCCAATTAAAACAAAAGGACCTTTTGTGTACAGATCTAAAACCAGCCGAGCACCGACTGGTACAACCACACGACAACCAACAATTAGAGCCGCACAATATCTCAGAATCACATCTACAGCTCACTACAGTGTCTGTGAGCTGTAATTACATGGCAATAGACTTGATAATGAAATATTTCTTTAGGTATAAATGATTATTCAGACTCTGCATGCCAGTAGAGGCCAAGCTGGTATTGTCTGAGACGCTAAAGGTCACAGAGAGTGTTGGAAGAGTGGAAAATGTGGATTTATCACAGCTGATAAAATCTGAATGTTCTACAGCAATATCTTAACCTGATTATTTCATAATATCATGCAGCTACAATAATGCTATGCTTCCTGTTAAGACTTTATTCAGAGTCTTAATGAATAAAGACTCTGAGTCCAGAGTCTTTATTCATTAAGACGGTCTAATTAAGATGGAATTAGGTCTAATTCTACTCGGATACATATCTAAACATCTGATGCTTTCGAAGATATGAATGTTTTTTTCCTATGTAAAGTAAAACACTCTTGCCTGGTCAAACAGCTGTTTTCCTGTTGTGTTCGGCTGGATGGCGAACTCCAACTCAGCGTCCATGGTGGTGACGCGCACATTGACCTGGGAAAACACAAAAAAAGTTTAAAAGGCCTTTTTAATAGCAGTGTTAAATATCGTCAATACACTGACTAATAAAAATATTTTTTCCTGCTTGGACTGAACATTGCCACAAGTCTCTGGATCTTGAAAATTCCCAAATGTGAGTCCAGCCATCCAGCAATCAAGACAACATCTCCTACATCAACATCATGCTCAGTTCCTCAGGGCTGTGTGTTTGGCCCTCTATTGTTCACACTGATAATGTGAAACCGCCCGTCCACACAGGAGGAAAACTCATTTTTTAAATCTGCAAATGGAACCAAAGCAGTGAGACATTTGTAGTAATTGTGACTCGATTTGCAGGAGGAAGTGACAAAGTGTTAGGTTTACAATGAAAGGGATAAAACATGAACTAAATGGAGAAAATCACTAATCGTGACGCCACTTAAGCACCAACAAGCAGGTCCATGATTTTAACAATTGTGAAATATGGATGAACAACACTAGAGGAATTTCTCATGCATTTGAAAACAATCAGTCCCCAACAGAATCCTCACACAACTCTAAAGAGATGTGGTTGAAGTGTGTACAAAGTCCTGCATCTCAGCCAAAATTTTACCGGACGATAAATTGTCCCAGCAATTATTGCAACACACGATAATATTGTTGTTTTGAGACCATTTTCTAGTAATATACTGATAATGGCATAATAATGCCAGTTTGTATTCTCAGACATTAATCAACTTAAACAGGTGCTGGTAGACATTTTACATTTCCAACATAAAACAACTAAAAACAAATAAATAAAAAACACACACAGCCGAAACTATAAATGAAATCGATTATGAAGTCTCTAAACAAAAAATATGCCTTCATCAGAATGAAAATGATTGCATTCATTTTAATTTACCACTGATTATTGCGACAGGCTTCTGTCCGGCTGCACTCTGGGCACCTGCACAGGATGGTTGAGGGGAGCTAAACAGATCATTGATGAAATCTGATTTAATTTGCTCAGAAAAGAAAGAGAAAACATAATTGTGGCTGACCAAAGGTCAAAATAGAAAGTTTAGGGTTAAATTAATGTGGGGTTGTACTGTGTGGCACAAAAGAGGGACATGAATGAGTTTTCCTCATTGAAGTGAGGAAAACTAAAATCCAAAGCAAAAACAAACAAATTGCATCCTGAACTTCTGTCAGCTGGTGGGGCAGCCACGGTCATTTCTGTGAGTGTGTCCTCATGTTGGACTTCTTCTATAAATATGCTTCCGCCATAGTGAACACGCGCACAAACCAGCACCCATATACGGAGGCTCATGTTTACGCTGTTCCTCTCTGCCAGCCAGCAGAGGGGAAGTAGAGTAGAGGGCTCTAATGCTCTACTAAGGAAAAGTCATTAGGAGGATTCCAGGCAGTAACACCTGCAGTCATTTTCCCCTTGTTACCAGTAGCTAGAGAATATTATTTTAAAAGCAGTTTCTTCTGGAAATATGGAATATTTTTTACTACTGCATGGTCGTCTTGAAGACGAATGAAAACACAAAAATGATTTGAAAATCTATTATTTTAGCACATTTATTGATCCAGTAAAGAAGTATGATATATTCCATGTTTATGTCTGAGAACTCTACAACCTAAAAGGCGCAATACTAATGTAGACTATACAGTAGTGATTGTACAGTCTACAAGAGTAACTGTGTCCCACCTTTTTCTCTCACTATCAGAATGACCAAAATCGTTTCTATTTGCTAAATGCCGCAATAATCAGAAGAACGTCAGAAATGTATTTATTAAGGTCTTCAAAATCAGAAGTCTGACCATTCAAAGTGACCCGAAACGAGAGAGAAGTCTGATCTGATTTAACTTCAGACAATCTGACTCAAAGGTGGCCTAATCTTGTACATAGAAACCAAGATGAAAACGTTTCACCAACCGTAACAGAAAAACTCCTGTTTGCTAAACCAATTCGGGACGCTGCCATGAATACTCACATAAGTTTAAGAGAAAAGTGCACTTCACCAAGTGGTAGTCCAAGTTTGCTCAAAATTCATATTATGCCCAGTCCACACGTAGTCGCATAGCGTGTAAAACAGATAGACTTTTACGCATTGTGGCCTTTTGTTCCCATGAAAACTATTTAATATCACTAAAAATGATTTATAAATACTAAGTCCTAAGCAGAGATTCGAGAAATCTCTGTGTTTTTATGTGTACGTGAGAATAAATGAAAAAACTTTACTAGTTTAAGTCGTTTAACACATCTGTTTCACAAATTAACCTCTTGGCGCCATGTTTAATTCCTAACAGGAAGTTGTGGGTTTTTTAAGGGAGTCTTTCTCAAACCGTGGTCCACGGGCGCCCCCTAGTGGTCCGCGAGGTACTGCATGTAAACGACCGTTTATTTGCCACGACGTCAGCTCAAAGTGCGACGCTACAGCTAGCTTACCAAAGGATTGTGTTCAAAATAATGATGAAAACTGGCTTAAAACCGGGTTACTCAAAAGAAAAGCTGCAGATACCGGTGGAAAGAAAACAACTCCAGGAACATTATATGATCAGAGGAAGCTAAGTTACAGCTGCTGAGCGTTGATGTGTCGTTCACTAGCGATTGGATTCCTTTGAACGGCTCTATGCGGTGAGCGGTAAGAGTCGACTCAGTTAGTCTGAACTGTTCCTTGTTTTTTATGACTTTACTTGGTAATGGATGATACTCTGCTTTCAGGTCAACAGCTATTTGTATTTTTATTTCATCAAAAAATATTGAATTAAATAAATACAATTGGTAGAAATGAGTTGAATTATTTTTATACTTAACGGTGTAGAAAATATTTTTTTTGTTTCTGTTTAAGCAACTCAACTCAAAAATAGACTCAACTCAAGTCTGTTTTTTTCTTCAATTGTGCTTCTAAATCACAAATAGCCCTAAATGTTATTAATTTACATGGTAGTAAAGAACAACTTCTTTTTATTTCTATGTGTTTCGACATCATTGGAAAACTTAGACAATTTCAGAATTTGTAAATAACTCAAAATGCCCAAGTAGACCTGATTGGCAAAGGTTTTAGTTTTGAGCTACACCGCCCCTTACGTGTTTGGTGTGTTCAAAACGATGCACAGGAGCAGATTTATGCAGATTTATCTGGATGAAAACATTCCCACGTTTACACCATTATACTTTTTAATGTGGGGGAGACATTTGCTTTTATAGAGAACCGGCTACAAGGCCTTAGACTATTTGTTATTTTTCTATATGTCAAGACAGTAAAAGAAATCTCTTAAATTTGTGGCTATGGCCACCATTTAATAGCTTGGCGTATAAAATAAACAGCAGCTCAACAAGCAAGGATTTTTGTAGCAGGCGGCGTTTCAGTTTTGAATTTCTGTCTATTTCAGCCAATCTTTACCCAAAAAGATGCCTCATACTGAATTATTTATGAAGTAGGGTTTTGTTGACACTGGCAACAGTGAGGTGGAGTACAGCTGCAAAAATAAAAATGTTCACAGGCGGAGGTTTGGTCAGATGGGAAGAGCCACAAATCAGCATCTGCTGACACTGACAGTTGAAAGCAGAGCTATGAAAAGTACTATAACTCTATTGTGGGATTACTCTGTTGAACCGAACTCTATAATTTATATACAATCACGCACTTGACGTGTTCATCTAAGCGCGGTTCGCTTCCCTCGGGAGGTGTTGCATATTACGCCGGACTGTTGCATGTTTTTCTGTGCTGCAATACGCAGGCCCACCTCTGCAGCGTGGCCGACCAGCACCGACCTCAAGTAACCCTGGCACAGAGCAGAAGACCCAGAGAGACGCAGAGGAGCTGAGCAAGGCAGCAGAGACGAATCCAGCAGCCTTGGGCATAAAACTGCTGAGGAAGTGTGCTCTTGATTTAACACAAACAGTCTAAAAACAAGAAGATGCAAATACTTAACTCTCGAAAGAGAATTAGGTTTTAGGGTTAAGATAAAGTTTTGGGCTTGTTTCAGCTCTGCATTTCGGCTTATTTTTGGCCTGAGCTAGAGGCTAGGTATTATTTACTCCGCGACGGAAAAAGCCCCCACCGAGATAGCAGGACGGGGTTTATGCGCGCTCTGCTGTTGAGGGAGACGGATAAAGACAGATAACGCCTGTGGTGAACTCGGCGCATCAATCTCAGGCAAGCGGCAGCCAGAAAACACAAGGAGAGCGGTCCATGCAGTGACCTGAGAAAGATACGACGTGCACGCCAACAAAGCAGCCGAAATTGTTACAGAGAGCACACACACTCCGTCACTTCCTGCTTTCATCAAAGAAAAGGAGGGACAACAGATGATTTCTCTAGGAGATGAAGGTGTGTGTGTGTGTATGCAGCTACTCAGTTCTAGACGAGTATGACGATGTGTTTGTGCAGCAGCTGTCAGAGAAGTATGGGAACGCAAGCATATGGTGGTGGCAGCAGTGTGTGTGTGTGTGTGTGTGTCACAAGGAGGCAGCTGCCAGTGCCTCTGTACTGCAGCATAGCAATATAGTTGCTTTACATTGCAAGGACAACACACACAGGGTTTCATTGTTTCGAGCGCGCGCAGAGTCGCACGTTGAGCTTCTGAAGTCTGACTGATAACGTCTCCATAGCAACGTCCTTGGGCCTGATTTTAGTGTAATTTTCTAAAAAGCCTTGTGGCTTCGCAGGGAGGGATTTTAACACTCTGCAGGGCGGCACAGAGAGGATTGACTGCAAAGGCTGAACAATACGAGTTTAAAAGGTCACGACGGGGTCAACAGTGAACGGCAGAAGGGAGAGGGAGGCATTTTCCTTTATGCTTTAGCCACCAAAAAAAACATGCGAACGAGTATTAATGAGAAGCATTTAGGAGAATCCCAATATTGATTTGTGAAATGTTTGTTCTGCGAGCAAAAACAAACTTTTAAAATCATATGTAACAAGATAGGAAGAATTCAGTCTAGATTTATGTAGTTTACAGTCATGTTCAATAAACTGGATTATTATTGAAATGTTCATTTATTTCAGTGATTCGGTTGCTTCGGTATAAAGTAAAATACTTTATACAGCTCTGGAAAAAGTGATGAGCCCACTGCACTGAACATCACTGAAAACCTCCTGGTTCTTCCACCAAATATTGATTTCTGAACTCTTCCTGAGTTAAAACATTAGTTATGTTGTTTCTAAATGAATATAAACTTGTTTTCTTTGCACCATTTGGAAGCACTGTGTCTTTTTTATTTTTACCATTTCTCATTGTCTGCAAATTAATACTTTTTTTTTTCTTGAAATTTCAGAGACATGTCAGTAGTTCATAGAATAACAATGTTTATTTCACTCAAACATATACCTATAAAAAGTCAAATTAGAGAAGCTGATCGTTTTAAGTGGTCTCTTACTTTTTTTGTATATAGATCATTTCCACACATGCTGTTTTCAAACTTTTATTTCTGTTAATTATGATTTTCTGCTTACAACTAATAAAAACCTGACATTTAAGATTAGAATATTACATCAAATCAAGAGAAAAAATTATGATCTTAAGGAAAATCATGCTTTTAATTTGGCCAAAGAGCCTCTTCTGACATTTTTTTTTAATATGGCTATCTCAATTAGTATTTTAAACAGAAAACAAAGCTAAGTGTAAAATTATGCTGCTCAGATTTGACTGCTAGAATTACAAATTTTGACATGATAAAAAACTGTCCAGGTTCCTTAAAAACAGTGAAGCAGCCCTTTAGATTAGCACAAACAAAACTTCTGCATCAGTGTTCTTTCGGTGCTTGCAGCGTCGGGTATAACTTACACACGTCCTTCTTCCACTCAACTTTCCGTTAATATGCTTGGATACAGGACATTTTAATTTGCTCGACTTAACGCTTTTTTCTTTCCACCAAAAACTGAATGATAAAAGTCTTCAGTCTGGTGCTTTGGCCTCAACGAGACCCTTTTTTTTTAAAAAAGATCATTTTGTTCACAATTCATTTTATTTGTTGTTTCTGCTGGTTTTTTTTTATTTATTTTGGATATTTCAAATGTCTTCCAGTTCCTGTGTTTAAACGCTCATTAGAATTTAAAGTTTATGAATCTTTGAGAATGTGTTCTTCCCATTACTACTACTGTGTTAATTGAAAATGCTCTCAAAACAACAATAATATCGTTTGTCACAATTAGTTCTGGGACAATTTGTTGTCCGGCAAAATTTGTCACTCCGACAGGCCGGGCCCTGTCCTTCTGTGGTTAACCCCACCAGTGGAGGGGTGGCAGTGAGAGATACAATAAAATCAGATGACACTTATTCCTGGAGCAATGCAACAGCACGCTGTCCTGACCATGCAGAGTAAGATGAATGCAAGGACCTTCATGCACCTGCAGGAAGACATGTTTTAGCATGCAAGTAAGTGAGCGAGTTTGCGAGACAGATAAGGAAGCAGAGCAATGTCTTCTCCCTGATAACCGAATACGTTAACAGATAAAGTCAGTAGTTTCAGCCTTCGCACAGACCGCAATCCATAATGTCAGTGCTACTGATAAAACCTTCCCTGCTCATGTGTCACAGAGATAGACAATATTCTGTTGCTCACATCATAAACTAAATCCTGTGATATCGGCCAAAACTATTGTTTTAACTTCTTTTATTTTAGCTCCTAGTATGAATGAAGCAAAGGCCAGTGATGCCAACACTGAAATATTTTTCAAACCATAAAAGTAGGAGACGCTTAAAGAACGCTGCGTAAAACTAGAAACTGTAGCTATGTACTTTCCTTCATGGTCAAGGACAACTGCTGCACGTGTGAAACAAATTTCTATCCACAAAGATTGTTTATACAGTGAGACAGTAAATTATGAAAACATATATAAGTATTACGCCATTAAAGATCTACTACAGAGATCCAATGAGAGCCAGAGAGCTCCGCTCATATGTAAATAATCAACACCACTGAGTCATTCGGTAACCAAGAGCACTTTCACTCCATTCAGGTCAGAACAGAAATGTGGTGAATAAGCTGTTACTACCACACTTAACATTGCACAAGTGTTGCAATGCTAAACAGTTGGAAAATCCACGAAAACACGAGGAGAAACCACCGACTGCAGTGACCGGGCCGTGTGGTTTTCTGATTGAAAGCGTACAGCTACCGTTAGCACTCATCCATTAGCATCCAAGCCAAGCAGCCTGATTGTTTGGGCCCATAGGAGATATTACTATTGATTAGGGATGTCCCAATATGTTAGACTTTGACAAGTGGTCTAACATATAATCAATCCCACATCCCAGGAGATTTGCACTCGACTCTCCCTGAAGATGCAACAAGTGACAAAATGGAGCCAAGATGACAAAACAAAAGCTAATAACAGAAGTTAATCTACTGGGCCAGCAGGGAGCAAAATAAGAAGCCTGAAGGCATTTTAAATTAGCAGCAGTTTAAAATAATTAAAGTATTTACTGAAAGGTTTCCCCCAGAAAACCTGCTGAGCCCGGTGGTTGGTTGCCAGGGCAGGCATTCATCCAGCGACCCGTCGTATTTATGAGTTAAAAAATGTTTAAAGTTGACAGGAAATTTTAAAATATCACTTGATAATTATGCATTATTGAAAGATTGGAAGATTAGTACCTGAACACCAACTATAAAGTCTTAAAAAATGCAAACATTAAAAAAAAAAACACACAACCTTAAATAAATAAGCAATGCTTAGCCTGGTGGGGGCACAAGTAAAGTCTGGTGGCCCACCAGGCTTATAATACACTGAGGGGAAACCCTGTACTGGGTTTACTTCAGGCTCGGGCCTCTAATGAGTTAATTAGTTGGGTTGGATTATTACTTAAACTGTAGTTTGAACAATTGAAAAAGGCAAGCATATGCGTTTCAAAGGGGGTCTCTAGAAATGATAATAAAAGGTGAAAGGATGCAAATTAAAGTTCTTCAGAATCTGTTAAGTCAGACACATCTGGCAGGTGCACCTCTGGTATCACTTCAATAGCACAGAGACTTATTGCAAAAGTGTATTTCAAGATACTGTGACTCATGTGTATTTCACTACATGTGACCATATATTTTTTTAGGGACCAAAAGTCGAGGAAAAGAAAAGGTTGGACTCCCCCTGACCCCAAACAAGTCCTAGGTTTTGCAGCTGACTTTGTTACGAATAGGAAACCTTAGTCACAATCAGAAAGTGTTGCATGTTGATGAAACCATACTTAGTGTTTTCTTATTAACTTACTCCAATGCAAAATTGAGGTAAATAAGCGACTCTGATACAAATGTTTGCTTATTATTCTAAAGCGTATTTTGTAGCTGCGGGATAAGTGTTCCAAGAAAGAGACGACGAAACTTTCTGACTTTACAGATAAATGATGCAGAAAATGGTGTGTATTTGTACGAGTCTGTGGATCAAATGGAGCGTCTCTTACTTTTATGAACATCTTAAAAGGTGGCAGACCTGGCAATCTTTTAGATGCGCATCTGATCAAAGAAAAGCATAAACAATACTGAAGGTCCGTTTCTCTCTCGTCTTCCAGGTCTATAAATGACTCGTGATACTTCCAGTTAATTCAACATGCGAATCTGCAGTGAGGAAACAAAAATCGCTCTGACCGAGCTTCTATTCAGCCACAGATTGTACATCCGAGGCAGCAGCTGGAGGTCTTGTTTGGGCGGGTGGGGTTTGATCGAGAGCAATTTCTCCGTCCTTCAGCGCCAAGCGACCCAGCGGGGAGGCCTGTTGTCACCGATTGTTCCCGCCTTCAGTTTGCCGATTGAAATTGTAGCTGGTTAACGCCACGGAACAATGCGGGCCGTGTGTTTGTAGCCGTCTGTGTTTGCCAGCATCCTTGAGTAACTCTGTGTTTTGTACAAGTAGTGACAGCTAAATACCAGGCTAGTGTGTACAGGCGGAGGCCGCCCACGCGCCACAGCCCACCTGTTGACTGTGTTTGAGACTGAATGAGAGAAGCCATGATTAAAAGCTGCTGAGCTGCTTTATGCAGGATTTAAGGCCAAACCAGGTCATGTCGTCGTCTTGACCTCGTCTGTTAGCGGCTACTCATTTTCACTTCCACAATGATGTTTGCCTTTTACACCTCAATCCCTCATTTACTCCTCCACACTCGTATTCCACCAACCAACATTTCCCCTCCTACTTTCTAACTAATTCCTGGTTTTATATTATTTGATGTGTTAAAGGAGGCTTTAAGCAGTTTGTATGTTAAACAATTCAGGAAGTATCACGAATGTATGAGATGAGATTGAGCCGCCGTCCTGCCAGGTCCATGAGTCGTTCCTGGAGTTGATGAATTTTAAAGAATTTGCAAACGGCTCTGCTGTGTGGGCGGATCTGGACTGGCAGAAAATACATTTTATGCAGACATGAAAAGTGATGAGAACGTAATCAATGCTTGTATTTCTTTTCTCCAAGAACTGTGCGACTAGAGTGTATTTAGTCCTCTTCCTCTCCCTTTTATTTTATAAATGTTTTGTTTGGAACACTGAATTAAAATCAGACACTTTTTGACTACATTTATCCTCCAATTAAACTTCTCTTCCGAAAAGCATTTGAATATCACAAGGTTTAAACTTATACCTAAACATATAACTGCTGCCAATGTTAGTTGTACTCCAACAAAGGGCATCGATTAGTGCTACTTTAATACTTTAAGTGCTGACAGCATGTTCAGTCTGTTGAACACAAATGTGTCTATGAGATGCAAAAAGTCAGAGGGTGTTGAAAGCTTTGTAAAAAAAAAAAAAAAAAAAAGGAATTTTAAAAAAAGGAGAAAGAAGTTAGCAACATCCAGCATTATTGCAACAGACAAACTCAGAGATATTCAACAAAACTGCAATTGGATGGAGTTTTTTTAGCCATGGAGTTGCCATAGCAATAAAACTGAATGTAATTGACATGAGCAAGAGAGCATGGATGATGTCGTTTCTGTTTATATGTATACACTGTGTTGTCTTTATGACCAGCAGTCAGTAAAAAGAAAAGACGAAAGGAAAACAAAAAGCTTTTTTAACACCCGTTTGTTGGCACATTTTGCGACGTCAGGAGATATTTGTTGCATCCCCACACTGGCTCAGAGAATAGACTTTCAAATATTGTTAGTTTATAAATTACTAAACTGCTCGGAACCAAAATACATTAGAAACTTGTTGTTGTATCAACTTTCCAGACATTTCAGGTCTTCTGATTCTGGTTCTGCTCTGCATCCCCAGAACCAAACATGTAGAAGCAGCATTCAGCTTCTATGTGCCACAAATCTGGAACAAACTTCCATGAAACTGTAAAACAGTTGAAACACTGAGCTCCTTTAAATCAAAGCTAAAAACCCAACTGGTTGGAGTTGCTTTTGAGCCATAATAAATGGAAAATTGATCAACATATTTGACGTGCATTAATGGGTCTGATTATGGCACTCGTCAAAATGTGGCGTCTGTCACCGTTTTCTCGATTGTTGACTGCATGTCATGTCGTTGATAGTGAAGCTCGTCTCCATTTACAAAAGTATTACAATTTAGGACAACATTGAAGAAGTCAAACTGCATTATGGCTACTACTGGGCAACTCAAATATTTGTTAATTTATTAATATTGCCAACATCTTAATATGTAGTTGATGCTAAAAAAAAAATTATATTTTTTGAAGAATTTTTCCAGTTAAGATTCAAACCGCAGGTCATTTTCTGCTCCTGAAGTTGGCACAAAACTCGACAAAGACTCCGTCATGCCGTCTGGAGGTATTTGAACTGCGAGTCAGACGGAGTGAAGCAGCACAACAGAGCTAGCTAAATAATCTCAAAGGCTGACGCTCCTTTAGAGGAATTCATTGGGCTGCTACAAAATATTCCACGAGAGAGTGTAGCGATATTTGAGGAGAGCGGGTAAGCTTCCCAGTGAATTTCACACCCTACCTAGAGCTAGATTTAGTGACTTGGATAATTCCTATTATATTGATGAAAATGGGCCTCTGAAATATTTAAACCCTCCAGCAAAGCCCCAGTGCTGCAGCCCCACCCCCTCCAACTCTCACTTCCACAAAGCCCTGGCTCTCAGGGACAGCATCGCTAGCAGAGGCAGCATGTGTGTAACGCAGCAATAAAATCAATAATGCACAATGTCCCATCACCTCACACACCCTCCGTTAAAAGGTCTTGTAAAACAACCAAAAGAAACGCTGGACAAAACACACACAAATTAAGGCACTCAAGATGTCAAATAAATGCTACTAGCATAAACACACAACCACAACGTAGATCTTTCTTCATGCAGAGTGCATGAAAACGTTTGTATTGATTGTCAAAGTCTTAGCTAGCCTTACTGACGCACAATAAATAAATAAAAAACATGCAGCTACTTTAACCATGCAAACACTGGAATGGTTGATCTGCTGCAGGACCTAGATGAATATATATCATCTGGTCTAAAGTCATTTTTTATACAGAAAATCAGCTCTGGAGAGACAAATTCAGCTGCTCATAAGAGCAACAACAATGCAAATAGTTGCCTTTAATTCTAGGTTTGAATTAAACATAATTTAAGAGGCGCAAAGTATGGGGAAAATGTCGCTACAAGTGAATGCCAATGGAAGCAAGGCTTTTTAAAATCAATATTAAGGGATTAGTGACTTGAAACTATTAAAATTATTTCACTTGCATCAACAAATCTTTCCCCATGTTACAAGTGACAAACTTTTGGCAGTGGAGCAAGTACTTTTAAAAAAAATCAAAATTAAGAAATTATTGACTTAAAACAAGTTTATATCTTGCTGAGAATTTACTTGTAAGTTAGTTTTCTCTAATTTCAAGTGGACCAAGATGTTTGTGTAGAATCTAGACCAAAAATACGTTGTAAAATTTGGTGTTTTCTACCGTGTATCACATTAACGTTGAAGACAAAAACTCAGCTCAACAGACTCCAGGGGCTTCACCAGGCATCCTGAAATAAATGGATGGGGTTTTTTTTCTAAAAACTGGTCAGTCTTCTACTTTCGCATCAGCCTTGTCTGTTTATTTTTAGCCACCAACAGCAGCGCGGTGCAACAATGGGATGCAAGGTAAAAGGCTTTAAGCCGAATCCTCTTCATTCAATTTAATCACCACTTCTTTGTAAAAAAAAAAAAACAAGCCTTTCCAAGTTACTTACATAAAAGCGGGTTTGTACAACCCCCCGCTTATGAAAGAGGTGAGCGTGACACACAAGAGTACCATTAAAACACAGCTCTAGGGCAGGTGAAGGTGCAGAGCAAATTCAATTTTAAAGGCTTTGCCTGCGAGTACTTTCTTTTTTTGTGTGTGGTTTAATGTGGCAGGCAGAAGGTTTCTATAGGATTCAATAAAGTAAAAACAAAACAATTGCTGCAGCTCTTATTTGCCGTTCTTCATCTATAAGTTAATGGAGAAAAGCTCCTAGAGCAGAGTGACGTTTAAAAAAAGAAAACGCAAACAAGATTCATTAATGAAACGGTAAAAGCAGCCGATGAGTTTACTTTCCCGCTGTAACGTTTAATGTCAAAGGGCGGCTTAATGTAACCGGAGTGGGGTTTCCCCCCCGAGGGCAGCAGGGGTATCGTTTTTCTGGACTGGTCACAGACAAAGTGCTTGTCACTCAGTCCTTCCCAAATCCTCTTTTACCCTTTGTGTACTTTTATTTTCAATGTTTAGATGATCTAAGCTCGAGGTTTTCATTTCAACTTTCTCTTTCGCTCTCGTCGCTTTTAAACCCCGTCGGTCCCGCTGTCATTTCCAGAATCTCCCCGAATCAATTATTGGAAGAGAAAGCAGACGATCGCTTCCCATGAAATCCATCACGGTGCAAAATAACAGATGTTTAGAGGAGGAGACAGCGCACCGGTACCGCTTGGGTTACGTTCACACTGCACGTTCTGAAGCACAGCTCTTACATTTTTGTTCAAATCAAAAAGATTTTCACACTATTAATTAAATACAATGGTTTACCAGGTGGTGACGATGCACCGATCCACATTTTTCACTTTAAATACTGATATTTGAGGTTTAATATTGGCTGCGGTAATGAATTGACTTAAAATGGGTTTTGCTTTAAACACAGACATCAAAGTCCTGCACCAACGCAGCACACTTAAAGACACCAGTAGCATTATAAGCCTGGTCAAACATGTAAAAAACAACCTTAATTTGTTCAGTCGGTTCAATTAGGAGTAAAACGGCCAATGTAAAATAAATAATAAGGACCTGAAACAATAAGGCTGACTACCTTGGTCAAACATGTAAAAAATAAACTGCAACAAACCTTGCTTCAACGGAAAATTTAAATTAGCCTAAGTTAGTTTGGAATAAATTGAAATATTGCGTGAGCCTAATCATCAACAAGTCATTCAGTCCAACAGAGCTAACATGCTAATATTAGTCCGGCAAGTCGGTTCTGCGTCAACAGAGACAAGACATGAGATTATTGGAGACTTTGACGGCGTGCCTTTGGTCACTCATCTTTAAAAACTAGTTTTATACACGTGTGGAGCAGAATATGAAGGTGTTGTTGTTGACTGGTGAACATTTTTCTGTCACCATTGAAACAATAAATCAGCTGCAGTTGTCATGCCAGGCCACTGTATGGCGCTGTGATTTGGCATGTCGTCGATGCGCTTTAACCCTTAGCCTCCACCTCATGCTGTACATGTGCTGCACATGCGCTTCCCAACCTGCGGAGAACTTCACAGCAAAGTTTCACTCAGACCTGGTTTCAAAAGAAAGTCTCCGATTACTGGAGACGTGTAAACGAGCGGCAACAAAAAATTTTACGGTTTTGCTGAAAACTGGGCCTAAAAACATCCCAGAGAAAGTCCAGTTAACGTTACACTTTAAAATAAGCATTAAAAGTAGCAAAAACTCTATTTTGGATGACTAACTTATTGAATTTAATTAACCCTTCACCTTTGATTCACTGCTGCTTTGTTTCATCTTGATCACATATCACTGGACTCTATGCAGAAACTGTTCCTGGCCAAATTCCCCATTACCAAGATTAATGAACCACTCACCTAACAATCACTCACAGACTCTGTAACTACATGAGGAGCCAGCGTGTAGCGAGATAAATAAAAAGTCAGAACAAGCCGTATACAACGATCACAGCTTTCACTGATGTCTAGTCGATGTCTTCTGTTAGAAAGGCTGTTCAGCAGGAGGGAAAGGAGAATGGAAAATACATTTATCTTTGAAATGAGTCTCGCATGAAAGAAATAAAAATGCCAACTGATTTATTTGTACTCTAGTAAAAGTACCGCAATATTCAGTACTTGGGTTTCAATATTTCTTCAGTTTAGGGATGGACATTTATTGTATCGTCTATTGTGACAAATTTATCGCAACAAGAGTTTTAATTTATTGTTGTCACAAATTCCAATTAATGACGTTTAAGCCCCGTAAAATTGTCCATATTGTCGGGAATCAGGATTGCTAGTTTTACAGTTTTCTCAAAGGCTTGTTCAATGAGAGCAAGCGTCAACAAATATTCATAAATTTGCGAAAATGATTAAATGCAGGTCCTGTGCGCACTTTTTTGTAAATCATTTCCTAAAAAAAAAAAATGTAATTAAATCTTTTTTTTTTAAGCGCACCACAATGTTTTACAAGAGCAGAAAGACATACGGTCACAGCCTTACAGGTCCCTAAAAAAGTAGCAACAAATATCTCACGTTTATCGTCATCACAATAATATTAGAAAACATTGTGATCAAACTTTTAAGTCCGTATCATCTACTTTAGCTTTCAGCTGATCAAGTGTAACTCTGTCGCAGCCCAATCTCAGCCCACGTGTCGCAGGAACATGAAAGCTTCCAATGTCCCTCAATGTAAAAATAGAGCTGATAAAATCTATTTGTGCAAATCTCTAGAAACAAATTGTCTGACTGTCGTACTTCTTAGTGAATCTGTGTGTTTTCCCAAAACTATGTGCTCTCATGTTACATTTTGTGTCCGACTGCTGGAAAGGTTCAGACCAGCATGAAACTTAAAGCAGCGTGGTACTTATGAGTGGCACCAATCACAGTTACCCCCACAGCTTCATGTGGGATCAGTGATTCAGGGATAAACAAGAGAGCATCTTTGGCACACAGCTCGTAAAAGTGGGTCTAAAAATGTGCATTTCAATAAATTCCACCCCTACCAGGCTTTTTTTCTTCTTTTTTTTTTTGAAAAGTGGAATTGCAAAGCTGGCATGTACCGATAGTTCCTGATTGCTTTCCATTCACGATGTGGAAAGCAATCAGGAATCCACAAATGGTAGATTTCTGCTTTAAAACATCCTAAATATCAATGCAGTTACTTCCCCTGGCTCATATCAGCTCTGGAACATCTCTGAACCACAGATAATAAAAAACTTTAAAGACTAGGACCACCCTGCAAAGAAATCAATCTTTTGGTCTAGTTTCCAGTGCAGATGTCTGAGTACACTTGAAATAAGACAAAACTAAAAAGTAACTTCTCAGCAAGATACAGGACCTTGATTTAAATCAATAATTACTTACTATTGAGAAAAAATACTAGTTCCGCTGGCAGATTATTTCACTTGTAACATAGAAAAAACTAATTGTTATAAATGAAAAAATCTTCCAGTGGAACTAATAATTTTCCATCAATATTGAAGGAATTAATGTCTTAAAACTTACTCCTACATCTTGCCAAGAAGTTTCTTAAGTTAGTTTTGTGATCTTGTGCTTTTGCGGTGCATGGCAGAACAACCTCCCTGTAATTGAAGAGGAACAACTTCCTTCCTGAGAAGACTTAATATAGCACAAAGTGTGGAGGGGGTCTAAACACGCACCACACGCAGCACTTTGCATGTCGGCAGAGAACAGGATTGACTGTGAAACACCAATTAATCCGCGCTGTAATCCCAGCACATTGGGTACCAACCGGTTTGGGCATCTTTCTCTCTCCTCCCGTTCCCCGTCGCTGATGAAACTGAAAGAAGTCGTCCTCCGTCTTCCTGCCGCACTCTGGGGCACCGCCGCCTAAAACACAAATAAAAACCCAAAGATGTTTAGAAACAACAACAACAAGAAAAATAATGAATCAATTAATTTACATTTCTTCTGATTAGCTCTTTTTTAGGGTTTTTCCCCCCTTGTCTACTACAAGCCTGGTGGTCCAGCAGGCTTTACGTCAGATATACAGTAATTCCTCCAGCAAGGACTCCGTGTTGCATTGAATCGCCCAACAAAGAACGGTCGGAGGTATTAGTGGAAGCCAGTGGGAACAGCAGCAGCTCAGCCGCGGAGAGGTAGGCCACGCAAAATCCCAGAGCAGAGTCAGCAGATGCTGAGGTGAGCAGAGTAGAGAGGACAGCGTGTACGGAGAGCAACGGGACGGGTTTCCGTGGCCTTACATCAACCGTACCGGACGGAGTTTCATGAAGCGTAGCATCAATTGACTCTGAGCACCACTTAAACACTCACGGACCACCAAACGTGAAATCGCTCCGCAATATCCCCCACCCCTACACAGTCATATTGTTCTGCACTTTGCACTGTCACATCATCTGTACTTTGCCATAATTGGACCTGCTGCTACTTCTTTGGTGTGGTTGAGTGCCTTTAGTTAATTTAGTTGTATATATTGTTATTATTATTGTGTGCTTGCTTATTTTTACTGTATATATTTGACCTTTTGCACGGGAGCTGCAATGGAAATTTCGTTGAATTCTGTTCAATGACAATAAATGCTATCTAATCTAATCTAATAACACAACGTCTTGCCACCTGAGGTGACAATATGTCGTTCAAGAAGGCTGGTGGTGTTCTGTAAATAAGACTGGCTTCGACAAAACCATAAACACGTCAACTTGGGGCGTTTTGAGTCATCCAAAGATTCTGAAAGTGTGGATTCTAAGCTTTCCAATGACTCCAAACACATGAAAATCACTAAAGAAGTCGTTTTTTTACTACAAGTGTTGTGTGCATTAATAACATTTAGAGCTATTTAAGATGATATTAGTCATTTAGAAGCATAATAAAAGAAAAATGGAAATGAAACATAATTTTTGACCAAATGGAGAATGGCCAAAAATTCAAATAAACACCTTAAAAACTTTGTGGAAGCCCTTCTGAGAAGAGCTAAAGTAGTTTGAGCTGCAAAGTGTGGGTCAATGTCATATTAAAGCCTATGGATTAAGAACGGGATGTCACTCAAGTGCATGTGTGTGTGAAGGCAAATAAGTTACTTATAAGATCATGTGTAACTGCTTGAAATGAAACATTTGTGTCCGTTTAGCAAACTAAAAAAAAAAAAAAACATTTCCTGAACTTTTTCTTCCTTAATCGAAAATTTTCAAATCAAAAACTGGCCAGATTTCAAAATCAAAGCATGTTCAAAATCGGCCATTTCTTTTGGTATGTCTGCAGATTTCGCAGCATCTCAATGTAACACACAGCTGCTGCTGCTCTAGCTCCACTACGCTGGCCGCAGCAGAAAACGTCCAAACAGAGAACGCCACGGAGACATACCGCCATTAAAAAGTTGTGACAATGGCCAACAAAAAAAAAAAAAACGGAGAAAAGCGGCCGAGTTGCAGCTGTGAGAAATCCTCAGCT
This sequence comes from Xiphophorus couchianus, assembly GCF_001444195.1. Classification (NCBI taxonomy): domain Eukaryota; kingdom Metazoa; phylum Chordata; class Actinopteri; order Cyprinodontiformes; family Poeciliidae; genus Xiphophorus; species Xiphophorus couchianus. Next base: position 6,739,396 of record NC_040234.1, on the reverse strand, counting down.
GTAGCAACAGAAAGCACACGGGAAGAAACTGAAACGGCAACACGGGGAGAAAGAAAAACACAAACTTCGGCTACTCTGCACCGGTTTTCACTCTCCACAAGGAGCCGGCGAGGGCAGTTTTATCTCGACCTTCGAGACGCTTAAGGTGGTGGGAATGTACAATAAAGAGAGGAGCTGGTAAGTGTCCCAAAGGTGCCAGATCTCTGCGATGTGCTGGGCCAGAAATAGACGTCTCTCAAGTGTCAGCGTGGAGAATTAAACCAGGCTCAGTGGAAAGCTTCGAGGACAGTCGCAGAATACAACATGGAGACGAGCTTGAACAGTTTGACATCAGAGACGGCAGAAAATAGTGCAATAATGTCAAACAAATACTACCCTGGGAAAAAGCCGTCATCCTCCTTCAACCTTTTCACACTTTGAAGCATTTCAACCCGGCCTGTCACGATAAATTGTCCCAGCAATTATTCTGCGATAAATGATAATGTTGTTTTGAGAACCATTTGCAATTTGCATCTTGATAATGGTGCTATAATGCAAGTTTGCTCTCTCAAGACCAACAAACTTTAAATTCGGAAAGAAAACCTCACACTGGAACTGGAAGATGGCTAGATTGGGATAACCAAAATAAAACACAACAACCAAAAACAATAAATGGAAATAAAAAAAGACCACTTGCAACCAAAACCGTAAATAAAATGGATCATGAAGTCTCTGTGAACAAAATTGCCCTTCAAATAATATGAGCTCACTTTAATTTATCATGCGACGGATTTGTTGATTGTTGCGACAAGCTTAATTACAACCACTTTTTATTTTTTTTAGGGGTTTTATGCAATAATCCAACACAATTGTGAAGGTTTTCTACACAGAAGAGTTTAATCTTTGCAAAAATCCATCAGATTGGCACATCAGAACAAAATACATTTTCTCATCCTGCCACAAAGTCCCTATTGGACTTTACTCTGAACTTTGGGTTAATCCAACATGAATTCACTTTGATCTAAATCTTCTTTCCGTCGAATCTCTGAATGCATGTTTTAAGTAGCCGTCCAGCTGGAGGGTCTCAAGTTTTTTGCAGTCTGCAACAGGGGCTCTTCCTGTACTAAGCTATTTCCACGCTGGATTTGCAGAGTGTTCAGTTGTCCTGATTCTCCCACCTGAGCTTTCAATCTCTGCAGATCTTCCCATTTCCCACGAGCGTTTTGGCTGATGATGCCGTTTGTTCTCTAATGTTTCCTGAGAAACCCCCTAAGGCCTTCGCAGCACAGCTGGATTGTTATTGGTATTAGTTTAGACACAGATGGACTCCATTTACCGACTAGACGTCTTCTGAAGGCAGGTGGTTGGGCAGCAGATACTCAGTAGTGGGAATATTTGATTTTAATCATTTCTAAACTCTATAGAACTTTAAAAAGTTTTGTTTCCCCACTTCTCAAGCAAACTTTAGGTGTAGGACTGCAACTAAATTTATTAAAAAATAATAAATTGCCGCATTCCGCACATTTAAACCTTTTCATACAATGTTAGAGTTACATAAAAAGACAAAATGTCGGGGCGTGCGGTGGTGGCGTAGTGGTTAGCGCGACCCATATTTGGAGGCCTCGACGCGGCCGTCGCGAGTTCGACTGACGGACCCGACGATATTTGCTGCATGTCTTCCCCCCTCTCCTTCCCCGTTTCCTGTCAGCCCACTGTCATATAAGGGACACTAGAGCCCACAAAAGACCCCCTGGAGGGATAAAAAAAAAAGACAAAATGTCCTTTTTAAATTAGAAAAGTAATATTTTACTGCCTAAAATGCAATAGCTTAGCATTCCTGTGGCTTGAACGTTTGTAGCAAAGGATGGCTCTGTAGTGAAAAAAATCATTCTAATAACATATGAAATGTTCAGTCCTCTCTCCTGGACTATTGGTTAGAAAAAAGGTTTTTAACAGGAGATTCTTTATTTTATTTATGTATTTATACAGTAATTTGAACTATGTGAAAAAGTCACCACTTGAGACGTGGATAGATATTTTCATTATTTTATTTCAACTTAAATGCAAAATGTAAATGTTTTTGTACAGTTTTGGCCTAATTGCGGCTCAGGGTATGCATTCCAATTAACGATTAATCAATTACTAAATTAGTTGGCGGTTATTCCAATAGCCGATTCATCACGATTAATCCGATTAATCATTTCACGCCCATTTATTGCTTTAATACAACAATATTTGCATTTTAAAGATTTATACCATACCTGCCAAACAAACAAACAAACCTTTAGCTCGATGCTAACCCTATCAGACAATCCACTGGTTTCAATGTGGGTCACAGGCTTCGCATTTCCCTTAGCCGTCCTGAATGTTTTCCTGATTCTGCTCCAGGTTTTGCACATATTTGAAAAGCACTAAATATTCTTTAAGCTAACAAACTTTTATCATCATAAACCTTGGTGAATAAGTTCTCTACATCATGTTTGATGACTTCTGCCAAACGGACATCCAAACCCCCCAGGCCCTTGTGGGACTGGGCCTGGCCTGGTCTCAGTCATTTACGACTGAGTCATTTACGACTGAGACCATAAGCTAAACTTGTTAAGCAGCAGTCAAACTGACTGCAGAGACAGTCATAGTTCCTATGGTGCTGCAGAAGAATATTCCAGATGTTCCACACCAAAGCCTTAAACTAATCATTTTAGCTGCTGCAGATATTGCTAGCCAAAAAGGAGAAAGAATATTTAAATAAATGTGCTGTCCGTATCTGATATATAGAGTAGAACTTGTTCACCTGAACTACCGTGTGCTCTTCCGCTAATATGGAAACCCATCAATTATTCTGTCATGAGCTAATGGACAATCTGCAGTGTAAGCTAGTGGAAACAATGAGCTTTAGAGCACAGCTGTAATGTGTTGGGTTTTTGTACATCGTCTCGTGTAAATGTGTTGCCTTTGCAGTTTCTCTTCAGTTTCTTCCATCCACTGTTCAACCAACTATTATTTATCTCTACCATTAAGGCGTTTCCATTAATGCCATCTTTTCATCGTTTGGGACAATGCAGCCTTGATGGGCTTCAACTAGAACATTCTTCTGGTCAGAACCCGAAAGAAACAAACATTTTTGATGAATTTGGCATAAATGCGCTTGCAATAGATTCACCAAGACTTCATGGATGATTTTCTGATTGCATTCACGAGAGCTTCCAGGTTACGCCGACAACACTCTTCGGAGAGGAAGTCACTGATGATAGTATCAAAGAGCTTCAAAGGAAGCTTGTGTTTAGAATCAGAGAGAAGTTTAAAATGAAGTCAGAGGAAGCAGGGATGTGCAAGAAGCTATTAGAAAATATATTTTCTATGACAGCATGTCAGGCTGATACAGAGACAGCAAGGCTTCAGTGGATGCCGGTCATCTGATTCCTTCACCATTTTTGTTTTTCAAGTTTTGGTCAATTCGTTCAGGTGTGAAATTGAACGTTCTGGCCTTCGAGATGTGTCCATTTTGAGGATGTTTCGTCAAACTGGCAATGGAGTCCATAGGAGCTGCCTTATGTATCAAACTTTAAACTGTAATCACAACACAGTGGACCCCACAGTCGTCCGTCAATAGCTGAAATCCACAAAGACTTGAGACCCCCTCTCAGACGCTTATAGCTGCCTTTTTTAATAGTTCAAACATCAAATGTACCTTAGTAAGCAGAGAGGAAACCATCTTAGCTCTATTGCAGAAGCTAACATCTGTCAGCCAATCAGTGCCAAGGAAAACCAATGGCGCTCCTGGATGGGATACTTTGTAAATGCCAGACAAGAGCACTCAGCAGTATTGTGTCCAGTCATTTCAGCTTCCCAAGCTTCGTTTTCTTTTGAATATTGGTTACGTTCTACAGAAAAAAAATATCTTTGAATGGGTGGATTTTCCAAAAAGAAAAAAAAACTTGGAGTCAGAAAAATCTGCAAATACTGAACCACAAATAGGCAGGGGGGGTTATTTTAAGCCATGTGTGCAACAGCACAAGGGACTGTCTGGTGCAACATCTGGTAGGCTTTAATATTTCAAGTGTAATGCATTTACACTTTGCATAGTCGTGGCATATTTTGCCAGCTGAATGGACTTCAACTACACTTCTGGCACCTGAGCTGCTCGAGCTAATGGAATTGGAGACATTGTGCACAACTTTTAAAAAAAAAAAAAAAATTGTCTTAAAAAAAAACAACAAAAAAAACAGAACTAAATTTAATCAATAGTCATAAAAGTATTGCAAATACGTGTCTTCCTGAAGTCATTCAGGCCAAGAGCAACTCGACACTCTGCTGATCTCAGCAGATAACATTGTTGCCTTTAGAAACTTTCAGTCTTTGTCTGTCCTTGAACATGATGCCTCTAGAAATGAAGTTTCCTTGTGGAAAGGGGAGGAAAGGTATGCACGCCCTGGGGAATGCACACGATGAATATGTATTGTAAAGACATGGTTTCCAAATGAGATTATTTGAAATAAATGGAGGGATTTTTTTTACCCCCCAAAAAATTGTTTAAAACATTATTCTCCAAACATAAACAACTTATTACCATCAACGACAAGAAGGCAAGTGATCTCAAATCCTTTATCGGTGTGTCTCCACCTTGTACCGTAAAGCAGGTCATCTTTTAAAACGTTTACAATTTTGTATCATTCAAATTAGATGTTTTATTAAGTCCTAAAAGCTGGACAATCTGACTCATGTCTGGAAATAAAAATGCACCAAACAATTTGACCATCTCCATTTAGCTACACAAAGCAACTGTATGTCGAGGCAGTGAAATTTTTCCCCAAGTCCTTTAAGAAATTGCTTAAATCTAAAGTACACGTCTTGAAAATGGCCGGTACGTAACGAGTGCATAACCAAAATGCTACTTTTCCTACTTATTTCATCTCGTCAGTTACCAAAGAGAGAAAGAAAAGAAGAGGAATGAATGGATTACCCAAACAAAAGAGACCATGTGGGGGAGGCTATAAGTATTCAAAGCTTTACTTGACCCATTTACCTGCAGCCAGGAGATGCGTGAGGGAACAGAAAGGTGAAATAACTCCAACTTATTCTAATGCAAACCAAGACACAGAGTAGATTTGGTGAGCCGAGAAGGAGAAGAAGAAAAATCTAGAAAATTAAATAAATAAATTACAAGATTAGCTATAATATTTAGCTTTTATGCATTTTTAGGATAACTATCAGAATTAGTCCAATTTGCAGAAAAAATATATAAACATCCATCGACAACCACACACATTAGGTCACTAACGAAAAAAGGTAGAGAGCGCAGACTTGGTCGTCATGTTAGTGCACCTTCTCACAAACCTGGATATACAAGCCTTCAGGGTGTGTGTGTGTGTGTGTTCATTCAGTGAAGCCAGAAGGTTATTCCCAGTAGATCGAGCTTCCAGGTTACCATTCATGTAGAAAAAAACTCTGCGCCCTGAGCACACTACACCCTTTCATCCTGTTTTCTAAAGGCGAACACTGAATTTTAAACTTCATGCAGGCTCCTCTCCTCTGCAACCTCTCTTCTCTCACACAACCATCTCAAGTTTTAAGAAATTGCGACCTGAATGTCCTCATGTGATATGATTAATGCAAAACTCTAATCCCGGTGTCACTGAGGTTGTCAAACTATAAACGTCGCTCGAGTGTAGATTCTGCAACGCCAAGAATGCGATCGAGTGACGACGACATGCCGTTTAGAAGAGAAGATGCAGGGTGTTTTATCGAGAAAAGAAGAGTAGAGCACGGCTCTCTAAAGCAACCCACACCAAACTAATGCAAGAAGGAGCTTCCTGCTGGTTTTTCCGCCGTCCGCCGTGTGCAGAGTTCATATTTCTGCTGTGTGGCGGTAGTAGTGTGGGAATGGTGGCTCATTCTTTATTGGTGCATTTGTGACAAAGTATGAATGTACTCATTCAACACACACTGGATATGAAGAATCATTTTAACCGACTAGTTTGCATATTCCTTTGCAACGCCAAGTGTTAAACGTTTAGCGTTCTTTTTGGAAGAAGTTGCTTAGTAGTGATGCTAAAATAATGCGTCATATTACTGTAGCTGATTTTTATTATTATTCCTAGATCATTTGATGTGTCGCATCATTTGTTGACAAATGTGTCCACCATTCTTTTTATGAAATCATAAAATTTTACATCTTTTTTTTTTTGTAAGTTTTATTTAATATGATGTTGATTTTGTATTTGAGTTCTTAAATCCCAGAGATGCACATAGACTTGTCACAATAACAATTTTTTCTTGACGATAAATTGCAATAAACTATAACACTGTTGTTTTGAGACCATTTTTAAGCAATATAATGGTAATGCAAAAAGTTTATTGACACTCTATAAGCTTTAACAAACATTTAGCCCTGGAACTGGGAGGCATTTTAAATATCTAAAATAAATAAAGAAAACAACAGAAACGACAAACAAAATGGGCACTGAAGCCTCTCAACAAAACTGTCCTTCAAATAAAGGGCTAGTTTAGAGCAAAGCACCAAACTGAACACTTATGTCATCCAGTTTAGGTTCAAAAGAAAGGGGGAACAGACAAAAACAATAAATCATGCAAATCTAAATTATTTGTATGATTTAATTAGGCTGGTTTGATCATCTGTCAGTAGATGAACAATGAGATATAATAGTGAAAACAGGCACATCATGCACTAATGAATTATTGCCAGTCATAAAAGGATGCAACTACTTTTGTCATCATTTCCGAGTCCCAAACTCCTACCTGATCTGCTCATAGCAGCTATTTTAATCAATATTTTGTGGTAGCATTGTGACAACAAAAGTGATGATAAGAATTATTATCTCGTTTTTAGGCAACTGAATAGCTGCGACGCCACGACAAGTTATAGCCGAGTCGTGGCTATAATTTGCCGTTATCACTAAACCGCAACCAGTGGCTGCATTTGATTATACGACACTCTTGTTGAACCAACAGTGGAGAAAACAATTAAACAACGTTGACGATACGAACAGTTTGAGGGGGAAATCGATTGGCGTGAATTGGAATTTATCGTGACAACGATCAATCAAAACTCTTACGATAAATGCATCATGATGGATAATAAACCATACGATACATGTCCACCCCTGCTGTGCAGCACTTTTGCTCAGCTCTGCGGAAATAAAAATATCAAAACATTATTGTGACTCCGTCAGTTGTTGATTTCTGTTTTAAGTAAAAGCTATTTGATTATCTTGTAAGTATACAGACACATTACTTTTAAAATGTGTGTAAATAGCATTAAATCACGGTATTAACAATCAGGAACAGACAGAAAGGTGAACCAGGCCGTCTGCTCACAAAACAACCAAACCAATAAAACTTAAAAATAATGTTAAAATAAAAAGAAATCTGTCAAACATGAATGTTTCTCGTGTATTTAGGGGCTCTGAAGTACATCTGGCAGCACCTTCGCACAGTCAACATCCAACAGCTGCTGAAGCAGCAGGACGCTTTCCTTACTGCTATGCTTGGCATCTTTAGTTGTGGCGCTGAAGATCCCACCGATTCCTTGCAGTGTAAATGGACTCTACAGGGCGGGACCTCACAAAGCGCAGGCGAAATGTCACACTGTTATCCTTTATGTTTCCATGGCACTCAATAACTCTCTGAGTCACCTTCACACATTTTAAATCACAAAAATAAAAATTAAAACGGAGCAAGAAAAATCAACCAGAAACTAATTAGAAGCTCATTCAAAACTATAATACGAGTCATTAGATGTGGAATGCTTCGTAGGAGGAGAATTATCCCGCCGTGTTCAGGCATTGCACTTTAGTTATCAGAAGGATCAACTTATGAAGAAACACGAGAACAATAATAAGATCAGAGACGAAAACCTCACACACTTGGGAGTAAAACCGACTTTGAGATCAGATTCAGACAGAGCAGCTGGTGTGTGAAGGCTAAAATCAGTCAGCTTCTCATACTGAATCTGAGACGCATATCATTTCCTTCCGGATCCTGCAACGGTCTTTGTTGTAAAGGATGTGACCCAACCAGGCTCATTATAGCTTATACAAGCAAGTCTGATCCATCCACTCCCCGCCTCGCTACTTACTAAACTTAAAAGATGTGCCGCAAACACACCGGGAACGGAAACCGTGGCCCACTTTCAAGAGTCTCGGAGTCTGGGCCTCGACGGGTCAATGAGACAAGTGGTCATAATGTTATGGTTTCAGAAAGCTAATGTGGGTTTGATAGATTTTTCTTTTTATTGATGTCATTTGTCCATTACCACTGATCATGTTTCTGAACATAGAGGCCTTTTTAAAATGCTTCAAGAAGGAGGAATGTGTTAGGGCTGAAACGATTCATCCGATTAATCGTGATGAATCAATTATTGAAATATGTGTCAACTAATTTAGTCAGTCGATTAATCGTTAATGGGAGCATACAGACTCAAAAAAAAGGCCATTTTCTGAAAGAACAATATACTCGGAACAGTAATTAAGCCAAAACTGCACAAATAAATAGACACATTTTGCATTTACGATTAAAAAGAAAGAAAAAAAACAACTTTGTAAATATGTTATACCCAAAAGTCATCACTTTTAGCTTCATCCGGTTCAAAGTATTGTTTAAAACTAAAAATATAAATCAAGCTCATTTTGCTATCCAGCTAATTAAAAAAAAAGTCAACAGTTCAGCGATACGCTGTACTGATGCAAAGTGAAGCAAACAGAAAGGACCAAATTTTTTAAAATGTTGATGCTAACTGTTGACTTCCAAAAGCCTAACTGTTTTAGCTGCAAATGCATCCTTTACTACAAATGATCCAGTGTTCACTAAAGAAATGCAGTTATTGCAACTTTAGGCAATAAAATGTTTTTCTAATATAAAAAATTATTAATTTGCATATTTTAATGCATTTCTAATGTTGTTTTTTTTTTTTAAAGGATATTTTCAGATCAATCAATTAAGCGTTATGGTTAACTACAATAATCGTTAGTTGCAGCCCTAGATTATGTATTATGGGACAATGTTACAGAAAAGAGTTTTAGAAAACCTTGGAAATCTTCACTTTGAGATTTGGGTTCAAAATAAGAATGTACATAGGAGAAAAAGATTATAATAATGGATGAGCAAAGCAAAGGTAAAATTCTACTTCCTCGGTCTTAACCTGGATGATTATTCAACAGGGCACACACACACACACACACACACACACACACACAAAGCCCAGCTGAGAGAAATCCAAAACCAGCTGTCAAAGGTAGCCTATCTCATGTCATCATGCTCCGAGCCTCTTTCTCAAATGAGTTGTAATTTGGTCCCAGCGGGGGGCGGCATCGACTGCGGGAAAATTACTTAAGCTACGCGGACATTAACCAATAAAACACTTCAAGCGCACCAATGCGGCCAATCAGCGGCCGCTAATTTCCTGCGCGCTAGCAGCGCAGCGCCCGCCAACATGTGCGGGTGCGCTGCTGGAGCGGTATTCAAGACTGACGTTTACGTCCGAAAGCTTAACTAGACTCTGGGTAAGGTTTCCATGACGGACAGTAAACAATTAGGCTTAATCAAAAAAAAGGCCCGCAGTGTAGGCGAGACTCACCGCCTTAACAAGTTTGAAAGTTTCGGCTGTGAGCTGACCGACAAAAGGTGTATGAGAAATGACTAACAGCGGAATGTGAAGCGACCCAAACACATTTTAAAAAATTAAATAAACTCAACTGTGTCTCTCCAAAAGTTACAAACACGAATTCCACTCGAGCTACAGAGCAAACCGCAGAGTTTCCCATTTCAAAGCTCAACTCGTTCAGGCTCGTCTGGAGAACTACAGAACCCGTGAACACAGACCAACCGGAACCGGTGTTGTGACCCTGTTCGTTTGATGTGAATGAAGCTGAGCGAGTTCTCTTCCCAGTCACTCAGCGAGAAGCAACCAGCATCTTATTACCAAGGCTACGCTGTTGCGTAACATTTACCGACACACAGCACCGGAGAGACAGGCGACACCGCCTGGTGTTGGCTGACTCACCCGTCCTCCCGTTAGAAAGCCGGTTTGGTACCGCGGTCCGAGCACGCCGCCCCTACGCTTGGCTGTCCGTCCGTCCGTCACTCAGGCGGCTACGTGCTGCGACACAACTTGTTACCGGCCCTTCCGAGTTAAAACACCTCCACGCTCAGACGAGCGAACAAATCCCCACTCATATTAGCGGCTTAAAGGTGAGGCGGTCTGCAGGTGAAGCCGATAAAAACTCACCTCTAACGCCAGGCGGCTCCTCTGAGGATGCGCCGTGCCGTCACCTCCTCCAGCTGGCAGCGCTTGCTTTATATATCCACGGCGGGGTTTAAAAATAGAGCGTTTCACCTTCCCGGCCGACCCCCTCTGCGCTGCTTACCGGACGCGGAGCGCACTTCGGAGGGCTCGGTGATAGCACGCAGGCTTTTCGGGCCAGCGGAGTTCCTCTCGCCCGCTTCCCACGACAGCAGAGGAGGTAGTCAATATGGCTGACGAACTCACCGTGCCGAGGCGTGGTGAGCTGAGCCTTGCAGATTCACCCCCTCTCCACCCCTCCTCTCTCCTCACCCGGTGGCTCAAACTGCAGAGCTGCTGGCTGCGGGGTCCAAACCGACCAGGGACCCCAAACTTCCTCACACCCAATAAGGAGAGGCTTCCAGCCCTACAGGCCCTTCTGGTAAATGTGCTGGATCACGTTTTATTTCGAGAGGTTCACCCTGCTGCTTTATGAAACATGCAATGATTCACTACACATAGGCATATGTTATGTTAAATTTAAATAATGATCCTATGGGTCATAGGCCTACTACAGGTTATAGAAACGCAGTTAGTAGGGCTCTAAACTGATAACTCTTTGCAATAAGTGATCAAAATCAAAGTGATATTAATGTAAACCATATATAGCCACACGTTAACAAAATTCAGGAAAAGTGTTGCAAAGTGAAAGCTGAGCAACCCATAAAAAGTGGAGAGTTTTGAAATGCACCTTTAAAAAAAATGGAGAAAGACTTTTCCAAACCATCTGAGCGTGATCATTATGTTCATCGGTGCTTTGCTGACGCTTAGTATTCTTCACATTTTGTAATGTCACTTCAGTGTACTTTATTATTATTCTGATTTCTTTGGGGAGGAAAAAAAAATCTTAAAAAGTGTGGAGTGCTTTTGTATTCAGGCCCTTTGAGGTGGTACTTAGTGGAACCAAATTTCGCTGCGGTTACAGCTGCAAGTTGGTTCGGGTGTACGTCTCCATCACCTTTCCACATCCAGAGACTGGGATTCTTACGTATTCTGGATAGAGGTGCACAGATTTATTGGTGCCGATTACCTTCACTTTGGGAGATCGGACGATTTTTACATGTGAAGCCGATCTTATCTAGCTCAACAAATGTTTAAAAGTCACCCACAGTCCTCTTCTGCTCTCCCTTCAGGGAGGTTTGGCTGACAGACCGGCCCACCAGTTCATGTCTGCACATTTACAGTTAACAATAGTCACCCCACTGTTGCCAATTCAGCAACTTTCTTGCTAGATTGAGCAACTTATCAGAAAAAAAAGAAAAGAAATTGGTAGCAGCTAAAATCGGAATCGAGTCAGGTCAGACCTTTTAGAAGATCGGTGATCGTCCAGAAAACTGCAATTGGTGCGCCGCTAATTCTGGATGTTTTGAGTCTGAAAACTTCACCAGGACTGGCCCAAACTTTGACTGGATCGTTCTAAACCATTTCTATGTTTTCCCTTCAAACCATTACGTTTTATCTCTCGGAAGACAATTCAGTTATAAAGTGAATTTAAAGGCATAAACACAAAGAATTACACCGTCTCAACCCCCCAGCAAAAAAAAAAATGTGTTTAGCAAATATGATCCATCACTTTGTATTCTAAATATTGGACAAATCCAGTCGCCAATTTCCTCCAGAGCTGCTGTGATTACTACAACATTTTGTCTCATAAACACACAACAGCAATAATAAACACAGGGGCTCATCTACATCATCTCCTGGAAGAGCTCTCCATTCATATGGCCGCCCGCGTTAACGAAGGCTTTTTGAAAACAGCCGTGTTGTGAAGCAGAGCCCGCGGTTGTGAGGAGGAGAGATGCATCATCTGTGGGCTGTGAGTCGCTGGCATGCAGCCTGCCCCAACCTGAACCCATGACAACCAACACAAACGCACAGATGATAGCCAGGGGTCTCTGAAATGTGGCCACAGGTTTTCTAATCTTTTTTTTCTCTCTCTCTCTCTCTTAAACATCTGCTCAAAGGAATGCATCATCCTGCACCTCTCAAGCATGTGGTGAGAAGAAACTAAATCCAGCTGGCTGAGTTTAGACACCAGGTTGCGGTAGAAAGGGAAAAAAAACCTCATGATACATTTGTTTGCATCTCTGATCTGTGTAAATCTCTAACTGAAACTGGAGAGCAAAATGTTGCAATCCACATGAAAACCACAAACTGCAGGGTATTTTTTTTTTATTTTGGCATTTTAGGTGATAAACCAACACAAACTGGTTTATGGTTGTGAAGAAAACCTGGTGTGTGTTTGTATTTGCCACCTTCTACTCTGATCCGTCCACAGCTCTACAAGCCTGCCTCCTCACGCAGCAGAAAGCGTTGGCCTCCGTTTCCTCCGACAGCTCGGCCTGGTCCAGGTCCTCCCTGAAAGGAGGTCCAGGTTGTTGACATTCTTCCCGCGCATGCTTGCTGTCCCGCTGAGGCCATGCCCGCTCGCTTTCTGCCGTGTGCTTTTCAGTCGGCGGTTTTTAGGAAGTGATGTCGTGCAATAAATGGGATTACAGTCATCGCTGCACTGCGACCTGCGACTGCCGTCCATTTCGTTTCAAGGAAAAACTCATTTTTTAAATTAGATTTTGTTGTTTTTTGTGCAAATTCCACTGTTTATATATGATTAGGTTGTTTGACAACTATTACATCAACTTTTAAAAAAAAAAAAGATTAGTTTGAAGATTATGAGTTCAGTCGTTCACCTTGACGAGTTCAGGCGTCTGCAAGTATATTGGTTCCTGCATAAACAGCATTCAAAGGTCACAGAAGCAAAATTGGAACAAGAGAACAACTATGTCTTGTTCTATCTATCTATCTATCTATCTTTTTATGTACAGCTACATATGTCAGAATTTAGATGCCCAGTGATTAAAAATGATGTGAATCTGAGATATTTAGCTAAAGTCGTAACTCTTTTTTTTTTTTTTTTTTTTTTTACAAATAAAAGATGAGAAAAAAAGATGAACCATAATGTTTTCTGCTGTGCAACACTGACATCTTCTGGCCATTCACCTTATCGCAGCTGTTTGTTAGTCTCCATGGCAACCTGGGATGTAGGAGACGCCGCAGGGTAAACCTCCGTCTTTGTTTTATCCACATTAAATAGTGTCCGTTATCCTGCAATAGCTAGCCCCGCCCACTTCATCACAACCCTCCGGGGCTGACTACTGACCAGTTCTCTGTCTAACAGGTCCGGAAAATCTCTAAGACCTGGGTATTACCCTAAAAGAGATCTATAAGAGATAATCTATTTAAACTGGTGTCGAAAGCGATTCGTCTAGCTCTAACTACCTCCAATCCAGAAGTTACGACCCTTTTCAGTTAAGAAACAGTCAGCTGAGTAGCCCTCACAGCTGCGTAATTCCAATAACCACTCCTGTTAACGGTAGCTCGCTTTCTAAAATATAACTTGCTCTTGGAACCGTCTAGATTAAATTTAGTGACTTGGATGTAAGTCCCTGGGTCATTATTTTACTCTCGCCAAAGGAAATTATGAAGCCTCCTCTTTACTAGAACCATGTACCTTAGTTTTACCTTTATTAAAAGAACTAAAAAATGATTAAATGACTCAATTAATTCCAATGTCCACCAACCTCATTAGAATTTTAGAGTATGAATTTATTAAGCAAGCTTAAGCAGGGATATGTGACATACAAATCAATAATCAATTATATATAAGTCAAGAGCAGTGTAGTAAGATCAACATGTACAATCATACCCTCCTGTCTCTTTCCCTAACCTATGTCGCAGATTCTGAGATAGCTTTTTAGGAAGCGAGTTCAACTCATACCCAGTTGGTGGTGGATCTTTGGCAACAGGAACGTCCAAAAACCTTGGTCTGAGTCTTTATCCTTTGTGTGAAAAAATCCTCTTTAGAATGGAAGCAAAGTAGAGAGGGTTCAATTGCTTTTGAAAACCCAACTCTTTTATCCCTCCGGGACCTTTGTCCTTTCTCCAAGTCTGTTGCAATGTTTGGGTTGAGGTAAGACCGACGATCGAATCAGGAACCCGGGTTGGACGATTGGAACTTGTCTCCCTTTGGCGGCAAGAAGCTTCAGCTTTCTCCCGTGGCTCCAGGGTGTGGTCTACTGTTGTTTCCTTGATCTGCTTCTTCTGTTAGCTCTACTTCGGTGCCGCAGACAAAGAACAAGAACTTCTCCTTTTCCGTCTGCTTATATACAGTTCTTTGCCATATATGTGTATGGGGAGTGTTAGTTTACGTGGTTTCGGCCCCTCCTGTCTGCCGGCTGGGATGGAAAGTACCGCCCTTTCCTCAGCGTGTTGTTCTTAGCCAACCATACCACCCCACCCATCCTGTGCGTCTGGCCATCTGTTCAGAACTGCTTGCGACAGCAGGAACTCACAAGTTTCCCTTCTCCTTTTTTCCCCTTCTCCTTTTAACATTAAAAACTATGTGCTTTTCTCTGATTCACTTTTAAACACAGTCAAATATTAAAAACTTATGTGCTGATATGTGCTTTTCTCTGATTCACTTTTAAACACAGTCAAATATTAAAAACTTATGTGCTGATTTCCATTAAGCATTAATCATAAGCATTAATCACCTCATTAACTTATTATAAATCATCAAACCTTAATCATTTCATTGTCGTCATGTTATTACAGATCATGATTCGTATACTTCAGAATCATTCAGTAATTACTTACATACAGTCATTTTACCTATTGTATTCATCCATGTTCAACTTAATCATTATCAAAACACTCAATCATTATAAATCAAAACACAAGATTGCTTTATTTCCTTCAGGCCTTCATGCACCTTTTTCTGTGTGTACCTGGATAGATCTCAACCTCATAGCAGTTTTCTTGACACCCCCTCCTTGAGATCGGACGGTGCATCGCAGAAAACACAAAGTCCTAAGTCAAAAGAGGTCAAGGCCATCACCGCAATCCGCAGTCAAGATGTCCTGTTCGTAGCAGGCAACCGGAGATGATGATGGAGTCCAGGTATCCACAACCTCATACTCCGTCAGATTGGACGGCGGAGAAATCCAGCACTCGGCGTCCAACTGTGGAGGAAGTGGAGATCCTGCTGATCCGGGAGGGCTAATGCCCTCCAGGGAAGACTGCAGAAGCGAAGACAGATCCATCTCAGAGTCTGGCAGTGTTGGTGGGTTGTTACAGTATCCCTCCAACTCAGTCAGTAGATCCTGAAAATCCATATCGGTGGAAGGCGGATCTGGTGAAGGGGATGACACGAAGAGGGTGTCTTCTGTCTGGCACGCTTGGTGAGATGAACTGAGAATCTCAGTTTGGGTACCTTTTCTGTTAGTCGCACTGCCGGTTTGGCATCCGACATCGATAAACATATCCGGCGACACGGGACACGCTGGTGGAAGATACTCGCCTACAGCCACAACTCGTCCATCGAGAAGGTGCAGAGTTGGCAGGCATTGTCGAGTAAGCTGGTGTTCCCATAACTTCTGAATGACGGGCAGCAGGAGTCCCGAGCGTATTGGAGATGTTGTAAGGGCGTCGTCTTCTTGGCCAAAGGCAGAGGTCCACACTATTTTGTGCACCCGTTCCAGGGATCGAGATGTGGAGGCCGCTATGTAAGGCAAATCTCCTTGCCCTGTGGCGCAGAGAATTGCCGTTACATCGGTGATACGGCTGCTCACGCAACGGTGACACCAGCGGGAGGACGATGCAACCCATATGAATCCATAGGACTCTGCGGCGATCCCACATCCCACACAGCAGGTTGGTGCCTGAGAAGAAACAGCAACCTAGGTAACTTCACGATTAGGGTTTCGGATTAACAATAACACAACGAATATGCAAAAGCGAGAGCAGAGAGTGTAGTTGGTTTAAGCTCGTGTGCCTGCTTGGGCTGCCAGCCAGGGAGAATTAATCACAGGAACCGGAATGTCGTGATCTGGAGCTGGTTCGCCCCAATCATAGACATGAGCGGAATCATGGAATATTGCAGCGTAGGTCATCATCCATACCACGATGGCTAGGTCAGAGGTTTCCTGAAGCCAGTAGAGGACCACCAAGATCCCCCAAACCGTTGCCCAAAGAGCCAGAACTATCCACTTTTGTAGCCATATGCGCCTGCCCCGACCTTTGATGGACAAGGCTTGGCGTGCTAAGTAGACGAGGATAGATACTGCAAAGAGTCCTTCTAGAATAGCTGTGAGAATCTTAAGTGGGGCGGTTCGAGTGGCTTGACGACCCCCAAGGACCAACTCCATTATGAGGGCTGTGGTATCGGTGACGAGCCATAGACAGACCACAACGCCCCTGCGCCAGTTGATGCGGGTACGGCCCATCAGGTAACAAGCGAAGAGGGATGAAGCTAACCCCCACTTCTGGAGGATGATGGGTCGTAGGATAAGCTTGACATATCCTTGTAGCGCAACGAAGATCCTCATAGGATGTCCCCTGGGCCAGGAACCAGTGTGGCAGTAGAGTACCCAGGCCAGGGTAACCCCTAAGTGCTCAAGGGTACTCACTTGAATTGGAGCAAAAAGTGAGTTGGGGTTCGATGTGTTGGTTGAAGAGTTAGATGCCATGATGTCCGATGGTGGTTCTTTTGGTTCCGATGTTGTCGGCAGCTGCAGCGAGGATTGAATGGCTCGCAGGCACACGGCAGCTGTCTTTTATGCAGGAGCAGGCTCCTCCTTCGGGGGGAGGGGCTGGTACTCCCCCTTCTTGCAACGACAAAGTGCTTTCAGCCACACCTCCAGGACGACTTTGCCGACGATTAAAGCCACGGCCACTCCCAGTAGACCCAGGATGTATGGCCACAGCATACTCAGCGCACTTAGCAGCCATTGCTCAACAATGTGGAGGCCTTCTTCCACCACACTAGCAGCCTCTTCGACAACCTCGGTGATTGCGGTCACGATGGTTGCTCCCATAGTTTCATACCAGAAACAGTCGTGTTGGTCCGCTCCCTCGCCACATTTCTGCCAAATCTCCTTAGAGATTGTGCAGGTGAGGTTGGAATACAAAAGATTAGGTCCAATCCAGTCAAACCCGGGGTCTACTTTCCCATCACATATACTCTTTCGGAAAGCATGTCCTTCGGCGATGGCTATAAGGGGGTTTGGGATGAAGGGAACTGGCAGACCCAGAATACTCTTGCGCTTCTGGAGGTGGTAACCTAGGATTGCGTCGGTACAGGTCTTTCCGCTCACAATAGCTCTCCGCCATGTACCATTGATTTTGCGCCAAGTAACTTCTGAAGAGTGAGTGTCATACTCATCGGCATAATGTTGTTTGCAGTAGCTCTCCCAACCTCGAACCTCGTGGCAGGGTCTTCTAGCTAAACTTATGACACACTCAAGGACTTGTCGCGTGTTATTTTTACAAGTCATGCGCCAGGGTCTGGGGTTGACGTAGTTTTCAGGTCTCCAAAAAACCCCAGGCCAAATCATGCGGTCCTTAGAATAAACTGTGGCGAGGTACTGGTATTTGATCCAATAATTGGTAGACTCACGGAGACAGGGTATAACCCAGGCTTGAAGTTCTTTTTGCTGAAGTCCCCACCATTCCCAGTCCCAATTCCGAGTATAATCCTCATACCAGGCCCGTAAAGCCCATTTAGCGGTCGGAAGGACGTCAGGATCAGGGCAGTGATACCTCCAGGTGGAATAGAAGGTCTTGCTAGTTTGTACGAGGTCACATCGTGGTGACGAGTGGGTTTTCACCCAGCAAGTGTTATTAAGGCTGTCAAAGATACTGCGCGCAACACATTTGTCAATCTTTGCAAAGTCGCCTTTAGGAGTGCTCAGAAGGTCATCAGGAGTTGGAAGGGGTTGTGTACGTAAATTGGCAATGTGAAAGTCCTCTAACCCAGCAAGAGAGCGAACCGCTCCTTCGGGGAAGTCTCCCTCGAAGAACGTTTGGTCTTTGGCTATGTACGTCCATGGGAATGTGTTATTTAGCCAGGTTTCAATTTCTGTCCGTATTGATCGTACAGAGTGCCAGAAATCTGACCGGTATTCTTCTACAGCTGTAACAATGTAGTTTTGGCCCTTGCATTTGACGAACTTGTTCCAGAGGCAGGCACTTAACCACCTAAAGTGGTTCCTATAACAATATTGCTGGTCAGATTGGTACATAAACCGTGTTGGACCTTGTCGAATCAGGAAGGCCGTGATGTTAGTCAAACTGTCGTTGGGGGGCGGCCTCGTTGCCCAATCGAGAAAGTCGTTTCGGGAGGTGCTGTTAACCTGCGGTCGTTCTGTAATGTTGGCATCCTCTCTGCAATTTAGGTGATAGTCACCCCAAAACTCCCCTCGTGGGAGCCAGGTTTGACAGCCTGAGGACCTGTGCGGGGCCGGGTATACTACTTCGGTATCCCAGTACCCTTGGTTCGGCAACATTAGTAGTGATCGACAAGCCATGTTGCAATGCCATTCTGGAAATCCTCGATCCGGATGAATCCAGTTGCACCTGACGGTCCGTCGTTCCTTGCGTTGTAGAACCCGTATCCAGCAGAGTGCTCCTGTGTCGAGGAAGTCATAGGCGTAGATCTCCCAGGTCCGATTCAAGAGGTCGTCTAGGGAGGAGTCGTTCAATTTGTAGGCTCGGCGTTCCACATACTTTTTGCCGTTATCTTTGGCGAATAATCCGGTTCGATTCTGGGCAGAAGTTTCGTTGTCCCATGGCACAAAAATAGCCGTGGTGCTTGTATTCCAGCAGTTGAAGGTGGCATACTTGGAATGTCCATAAGTGACCTTTGTATGCGTAAGGTACCACGGTCCAACTCCGATGAAGTAGAAGGTCGTAGCGAGAACAGCAGCAGCAAATAGCAAAGCAAGAAGCGTCAGCAGCCCTTTCAGGCAAAGGGATTTTCCTGTTATCGTAGTCGTTTTCCGTAGCAGAGGTTCGTTAGAGGTGTCCGAGTCGTCGTCAGCGTCGGTAGAGCTGTCCGAATCCGATGTTGAGTCCAGCCAACCCTGGTCTGTAGGCTTGCGCCTCATGCCGATGGCATCCATCCTGGCCAGATTAGTGATTCTCTGGGATCCGGTGCATCAGGCGTTGTACAAATTTTTCTTAAAGCCTTGATACAGCCTTGGTGAGCAGGGTTCTTCGCAACCCGTCTGGTGGCTCTTCTCTGTTGCAAGGCTGTAAATATAGGAGAGGGGTAGGGTAAGTCGGGCTCCAACCCCCTCCACACCCACTTCCAGTGGAACACCCTCCAATAGTGCGGCCGAGGAAACGGGCCTTGGGCGGTGCCGTTTTTCAACGCCTGGTCATACCAAGATTCATGATTGTACCCTATTGGGGCGGGTACTGAGATGTAGGTGTACAAAGGTTGCCCATGCAAAGTTAGTCTGGTGCGGTACCCCCAGGTTGACGGGGTAAAAATCCTCTGGTGCGGCGGATTGGGGTAGACCCTGTCTATTTCCAATTTCAATGGAAGCCTGGTGTTATTAAATATATAACATTCTGGATTAATTTCCCTCTTTACTATGGTTTTTGCCATACTTGGTGATGTGGTCCAAATAATCATGTCATTAAGCGAAATTTCACAATACAGTCCTTGCAGTGGTTCAAGGTAATGGGGACCCCACCTTATCCGTAGTTCGATCCCCTGCACCCTGTGATACACTGTATTAAAAGTCCACGGCAGAGATCTTGGGCACATAGGTGAAATTGATGCATAATGGACCGTGTTATTGGACCCTCGTCCTTGCCAAGCAGGCGGTGCGGTGGGGATGAATAAATGTGGCTTCGTTGGAGGGGGTGACGTGTACTCTTCACTTTCCCCCACCTGTTTTGTGTTCTGAAAATCAGTGGGTCGAAGATATATGAGGTACTTGAGAAAATATGCTTCGGTGAGCGGATTGGAAGGAGTGAAATCTTCTCTTGGCATATCCAGGAGAATAGAGGTAGTAGGGAGTCTCAGGAACGGACCTTTATCTGATAGTCCCGACGAGACTCCAGCTCCTACTTTGAACATTTTAGTTACAAAAACCTTTGTACCTTTCCGTCTTGTGGGTTTTGACTGACGTTGGGACTTGACGACTCGTTTTCCCCCTTCCGGTTTATCCGTTAGTCTTGGTTCTTCTTCCTCCATGGAAATGCTGAAGCGAGCTTCTGCCAGGCGTGGGTCTTGGATTTCTTCTTAGGAGGCTCCGGTTCGGTGTAGGACACGGTGGCGTAATTCTGCTCGTCTGGCACCACTTTGATGGCTGCTCTGACGGAGTAGATTCCTTTAAAGGGGACGGTGATCATTCGCACTGACAGCTGAATCTGGCAGGAGGTGCTAGGATCGGAGGGCGTACCCGCTCTGTGGGCCACGCCTCCCGGGTGTTGCAACACTCCATCACGAAACTGAGACTCCGCTGTTATCCAGTACAGGCAGGACTTTTCCTTAGGTCTTACCGCATTGCTGCCCCACCCGTCCACCTCAGTGGTGTAGTAATACATATCTGAGCAGCGTACTCCATCTTCCCTTGGCACGTCCGGTAAATCTACCACAGGAATTGTGCAGTCATTGATGACTTCCAAAATCAGATGTGCCCATGTGGTCAGCTCCCAGGGGCCTGTCCAACCCCCATTAACGGCTTGGTCTCTGGTGTCATCTGGGAGTGCACTTAGCCCCTCAGCTGATGGTTGGTACGCGTGAGGCCGATGTACCCGGAAGATCACAGGGGAGTGGCTGGTGTTCAAGGGTGGAAATGACAGGGATGTTCCGGCAGCTTCATACGGCCAGGCAGCATGAACAGAATCCCACAGGACATCATGGGGCCCTTCTTCCCTCCTCCACACCCATGGATCCGCTTCTTCTGGGGTGTTTGGGGGAGCTGAAGGTCCCGGTAATATTATCGGTATGGGGCTCCCGTGATTCGGTTGTACTTGTCCATATGTTCTGTAATATCGCAGCGAGCTGTAAAACCTCGTCACCTGCCATCCCTCAGCCTGACCTGTCAAAGTCAGTTCTCCTCTCCCCTGCTGGTCTTCGCAAGTAGAACAGTGATGGAGATCGTCCCCATCCCAGACGCAATAACAGCTTTTTGGTTCTTCATTCTGCCAGCTCCATTGGGTCTCCAACTGAAGTCGGGGCAGGTAACCTACCCGGCAGTTTCCACAGATGGTGTTGTTCAAAACCGTAACCGGAGAGACGCGGAGATGTTGTAGTATCTCTGCGGTGGTTCCTTGTTTCCTGGGTTTTTCGCGGCCCGGTCCCTCCCAGGTGATGGGGAGTGGGTTGTTTACTAAGCAAACCGGACAGCGACTTTTAGCTCTTGCCCATATCAGCATCTCTCGTTCCTCCGACAGGACTCCCTTTTTAGCCCAATCCAATTTCTTCAGGGCTCGTCCTGCCCAAATCCCCGAAGGTGTTCTTCTAGTTATAACCACCCCTTTCACGGTGGCCAGTCCGATATAGGGTGGAATGGTACATGATTCACTGGCCATTTCACCGGCTTCTGTTTCGCTTTAGTCAGGAACTGGCTTGAGCTGCTCAACTCCTTGAATCCCTTTTCTTTTCAGCAATACTGTGTTCCTATCCAGTACTTGCTTGACGATGTCAGTGGTCTCAAACTTGGGTTTTACTGCTGCATTTATAGGTTGCTCTCTTGCTTTGACCCACACGCGCTGTCCCTCTCGGAATGGCACTCTGGGCGTCGGCTTCTCTTTTTTGTCGCTGGAGCTCCGCCCCACTTCCTTCGTGGTGAACGGCCGTTGGTTGAGCTCCATTGCAGGGGCGGGCCTCTCGGCTCTGCTTCTGTCGTTCAGGGCCTGCCCTATTTCCACCGCCTGTGTGCTCCAACTGTTGGTGTTAGCATTTTTAGCTATCCAGCTTTTCACTAACCCTATGGCTCGTTCCACCACTCCGTTAGCTTGTGGGGTATAGGGTGGAGAGTAAACTCGCATTACTCCAAACTTCTGGCACCATTGGTCAACCTGTGAATTACGGAAATGAGTCCCATTATCCGTGCGCAGCTCTTTCGGGATTCCCAGGGCACTGCATACTTGTTCCAGCATGCCGACAACACTATTTCCGTTTGCTTTCCTGGCTGCTTTTGTAGTTACAAACCCCGACATAGAATCCACCAGCACTAAGAGGTACTTCTCACCTCTTCTTCCTGTTATCCCCATGGGGCCTGCAACATCCATGCAGACTGAACCCCAGGGGACCGTGCTTTTGATGGATAACCCCTCCATCCGCTGCCCTCGGCGACCTGCGTTGTATTGTCCACATACTTCACAGTCCCTTAGCACGCGTTGGACTTGTTTCACTGGGATCCAAAGATCCTGCTCCTCCAGTTCCTTACGGGTAGGTCGTACGCCTGCATGTCCAAGGGCCTCATGCACGCTCCGCACGACCTCGACCACGTACTCTTCTGGGACCTCCCGTCCTCTGGGAGTGCTGTCCCACTTCTCGGTACCGACGAAGACGATCTTTCTTTGCTGGACATAACAGTCCACTTCATCATTCCCACGCCAATGAGCTCCCTCATGCGTGTGTGCTTTTTGATGCTCAACGTCTATTTCCAATTGTAGTTTTAGCTCAGCAATCTTTTTCCACAAGTCTCTGTGTGCCACTGGCTTGCCCTTCGCTGTCTCGAAACCATTTTCTTCCCAAATGGCCAAGTCTTCTCTAAGGGCTTGAGCGCAGTAGTAACTGTCGGTTACTAACCTGGCATTCTTGATTTTCCTTTTCACCAGTTCCAGCAATCCTTCCAGTACGGCCGTTACTTCTCCGGCTTGAGCACTACCGGGAGTTTTTCCTTTCTGACGGCATTTTTCTTTGCCGTCTTGCTTCAAAATAAATCCCCAGTATGCCGACTGGTCGGACCCCTTTCTGGATCCATCGGTGTAGATTGTCCATTCCGGTTGTTTTGGCTTCTCAGATGTCTCTGGCGGTTTCTTCTTACTGGTGGGTTGTGCTGGCCCAATCTCAAGCTCCGGGTCCAGCAGGATGTCTTCCCATCTTCCCCACCGTGTGTTAGTTGCTTTAGTACTTTCCACGGTACCTTTTCTTAGATACTTATGGACTTGGCTCTGTGTGATGACTTTAACTGGTTGTCCTTGTGCTAGATCCTTCAGCACACCCCAGTAACGAGCTAACACCGCTAGCTCTTTCTCCTCCTGCGGATATTTCCTCTCAACAGAAGTCAGGGTGTAACTCCACAGGGTAACCAAGCCTCCATTCTCATTACTCACTTTGATCATGGCATCGTCATTCTCACAGCTGATTTCTGCCACCAGTCTTTCTGACAAACTTCTTGGCTCCAGTCTCACAGCTGCTTGAATGGCTTTTCTCAATTCTTCTAGGTTCTGTTGATTCGCTGCTGTCCAAACCCAGGGTCTTTTTCCGTCCTTTTCGTCCTCTTCACTCTTTCTCAGGCATTTGTACAAAGGCTTGGCATACTTCTGATAATTGGGTACGTGGTCCCGGACGTAGTTGCATAGTCCTAATATTTTCTGTAAGTCATTCTCTGACTGAGGTGGTTGAATGTTCATCAGCTTTTCTCTGTACCCATCTGAGAGTCCCAAGTCCGACGTGACTTGGAAACCCAGATAATTCACTTGGAACTGTCCAAATTGACATTTCTTGAGGTTTAGCTTCAAGCCTGCCTTGGTGAGGTTTTCTACCACTTTTTGTAGTCTTTGTAGGTGTTCTTCTTCTGTGTCATCAGCAATAAAGACATCATCAATGTACACAGTTGCACCTACGTCCCCCAGTACTTCCATCACTGCTGACTGGAACACGTTTGGGGAGTTCTTGTATCCCTGGGGTAACCTTTGCCACACATAGCTCTTGCCTTTGTGGGTGAATGCAGTTTTACCTTGCGATTGTCTGGCGAGGCGTAGAGAGAAAAATCCATTGGCTAGGTCGATGCATGACTTGAACTTCTTGACTCGAAGAGTTTTCAGCGCTCCTTGGGGATTGATTAGACTGGCTCGGTTTGCTATTGTTCTCCGATTCAGGGCCTTGAAGTTGATAACTGGTCTCCAACCCCCTCCAGCCGATTCAGGTTTCTTCACCGCCTGGATGGGGCTGTTGGTGATCGGGTTGAGCTCCTCTCTGATGATTTCCATGGCGCTCAGCTCCTTCACTATCTTGTCCATCTCCTCGACTGCTCCCGGATTCAGCGGGTACTGCCGAACAGGTGGATGAACCCCACCTTCGATGTGATGAACAAACTTTGGACCCAAATCCCCACAATCGTTCTTGAACCGTGCCACTTGCGCTGTAACGATGATCTCACGCAGCTTCTCTTTCCCAACCGGGGAGAAGTCACTCTCTGCGAGCTTCTGTTCTGTCACCGTTGGTATGTCAATCGGTTTGTACCAGTCCTGCTGCCCGGATCCGGTTTGGGTCGGGCCGACTTTCACCAACCTTGCTTTCAAGCTCGTCAGCCTTCGCTCTAGTCGGCGATGTGTGCCTTTCTTTTTACTGAGTTCATCTAAGTCTTTTACTGTGAGTAGATTGTAAGGACCTTTCACCCACACTACTCCTTTCCACGTCCCGTATGGCATTTCTTCTATTTTCCCATTAGCAAACTGAACCTTCAGGTGTCCTGCTGTTTCTAGGTCTTTGCGGGTCATAGACACCTCCGCTCCGGTGTCCACCAGGTAGGGTACTCCTTCCACTTTGGCGTAGATTTCGTCCCCTTCCCAGTAGGCATTTTCTAAAATGACCCGCGACCTGGACGCCATTACTTTGGTGACCCTCCGGTCCCGGCTTTACGGGACTCACGGAGGGCCGTCCTTTGTTCTGGGCTTAATTTCCTATACTCCTCATCCGTCAGGAACTGACCTTTCCCTGGCTGATTTTGCGAAGCCGGCGGGTTGGTCGGTCTTCCTTTTGGTCCTGGTGGTTTCTGCTGGAACGGCCGGTTTTGGAAATTGGATGGTGGTGCTCCCTGTTGAAACGGCCGGCCCTGGAAGTTGGATGGCTGTGTGCCCTGCGGGAACGGCCTGTTCTGGAAGTTGGATGGCTGTCTGATGTTGACCCTTCCAGGTGGCTTGGCTGGTTGGCTAGCCTCCTTCTTCCTTTTGTCCTCGTAGTACTGCTGCTCCAGGTCGAATCCCTGCACTGCCACATCCATCTGGGCCACGGTTGTGCTTCTCACTGGTAGTTTCACAAACACAATCTCTCCTCTTCGTCCCTTTGTCACCTCACGCAGTACCTTCACATACCTCGCGGGAGAAACGGTTTGCTTTAGTGTATGCCAGAGCGGCTCCAACCGGCTTCCTTTGTCCAGCCGTCCTCTAGCTCTCTTCACCTGGGACTCTTCGTCGTCCATGTCCTCCAACACCAATCTCTCATAGTTGCTCTGTGCTGACTCTGTTCCAACCATCGGGTCTGCAGTTACGCTGGTCAGCCACAACTTTTTGGCCCCTTCGTGGTTGGTGGTAGATAGCACAGTTGGCCAGACATCTTTCAAATACTCCTCATTATTTTCGTCTGCGTTTTTACTACGAATCACCAGCCTTAGATTCTTTAGTTCTGCGTATGCATCTTGTCCAGTAGTAGTGGCCGGTGGCTGGGCTGACACCCCTTGTGGTCTCTGCGGGATCTGTGGTCCTGGCTCTGAAGACGTCGCCTGAGGTTCCTCCTCATCAGCCGACACCTCGTCCAGCTTCTGTCGAGTCTCCCTGGAGTACTTGTAGGCCGCTTTCTTCAGTCGTCGCAGCATCACATCATACATAATTCCCATGTATGCGTTCCTGAAGTTGGTGGTCAGGGAATAGTGAGCTGTCAGGGTAGAGCAGGATGGTGTCATCAGGATGTTAGCCCACTCCCCGACTGTCGCTTCTACCTCGAGCAGCACCTTGTCTCCCAGCCTGCTGGCCCATCCTGCTGGAATCTGGTACTCTGTCTGACCGACCTCTGGTACATACGTACGCCGTCCGTCTTTAGCCTGTACAGGGCCCCAGGTCACGTCTCTCGCCAGTCTCTCAGAAGAACCCTCGATGTCAAAGGTTTCTATTTCTTTCTTCTTTCCTCGGTGCTGTCCTGTTCGGAGTGTCTTATGCCCTGTCGGTGGTTGCTTTGGGTCGGAGAAGATGCTGTCGTGTTCACTCTCTTCTTCTTCTTCTTCAGAATGTTCGATCTCCTGTTGCTCTTCTCCTTCCTCCGAGTCGCTGATGTCCTCATACTGTTGTTGTCTAAGAGGTTCCCTCCTGGGGGAGTTTAGCGGTTGAATCTTGGCTGGTTTCATCGGTCCTACTTCTCTCTGGACCGTCAGCTGCTCATTCTTGACTCTGTCCGTGTTGGGTTGCCTCAGTTCACTGCTGCTTCCCTCGAATGAGAATTCTTTGACATATCTTGCGGCCTGGGACTCTGGCCCGACTGGTGCTTCCCTTAACTTTATCCTGAGTGGTTCCATAACCTTGGCCTTGCCGGTCTGGGTGGTGTTTGAAACTCCACTCTGGGGTATTTTTAAGGGATATTTCTTGATCTCCTTTGCTGGGTGGCTGATGCGGCATTGTTCCTCCATTTCAGTTGCCATTCGAACACCTTGCTCCGTACGGAGTCGATGCATACGGGGGTCAACCACCACCACCACCTCTTTGAACACAAAGAAATGACTGTTGGTCTTGGCTATGTTCACCACTCCGTTCTCTGTGACCGCCCTGGCGGTGTCCCCTGGCAAATCTGCCGATCTTAGTCCCTGCACGCTCACCATCACCCTTCTCATGTTTTCGTTGCTGGCGGTCACCAGGCCCCTTTCGAGTCCATGCCACATCTTCTTCCGATACTCCTCCAGACTCTCTCCTTTCTTGTAAACATCAATTGGGACCAGGATTACGGCACCATAAGGGAGACTGTAGTCCTTCATCATCACTACGTCTCCTCTAGTCTCTTCACTACAAGAAGCCTCCAACACCTTTGAGTCTTTTTGATAGTATTTCCCAGCTTGGTTTTTAAGGCTGCGTCGAAACTTTCGATTGTGGATCTTGTATTTATCATTGGTGAACACAATCAGCCCGTCACCTTCAAGGTCCCATATTCCTCCAATAAACTGGTAAATCATGAGCCCGGATTGCAGCCTTAAGCTGATGGTCTCTGATGGTATTTTGGCCAACTCTCGGGTGCTCCTCCAAACATCCGACTTCTGGGTCTTCTTTTTAGGGCGGCCGGGGTCCCATAGCTCCTCATCCGATTCCTCCCCGTCCTCGTCGGAGCTGCTGCCCGCTGGAGTCTTCGTAGGTGGCAGTAGCTGCCTCCTTCTCGTACTGTGGACTCGGGGATGAAACCCGAACTCCTGACCCCGTCGAGGGGACCAATCCCTGGCCGCTTGCTCCAACTGTTCCTCAGCGAAACCGTCAATGAGCGATCCCTCGTGATTTTCCTCTTCTGACTGCTCAGAGGGGATCTCGTCGTTCCTCGATGCTCCCGGTCGAGCTGGGATATCGTCATCGCCTTCCGTCAGGTCTATCAGGTCCTGCTGATCTTGCTTCGGCTGGTTAGTCGGTGTTGTGGCTCTGCTGGGCAGTCGAGAGGGGGCCTCAGCCACCTCCGATTCCGCTTTGTCTGGGGCCTGCTCTTTTCCTCGGGTCTCTTTGAAGGCCGAAAGTCTCTGCAGAACCTCGGTATATTCTTTGTATTTGCGCACCCCACTGGCTAGAGGGTTCACCAGGATCCCTTCGATGCCTGCTGCCAATGTAGCTGTCTTCACTAGGCTGTCATATTTCTCGGAGGGGCTGTAGACCATCCGCAGCTCACCAATCGTCCATCCTTCAAGGAGTTCAGCGAACCATTCCAGCCATTCTCTGATCTCCGATTTCTTGGTTACCTTCACCGGGCATTTAACGACTCCCAGTCGGTGACCATGTTTAAGCAGTGTGCAAAAGTATATCCGAGTCTGCACCAGGTACTTCATTAAGTTCCGTGCCATGTCCTCTTTGATGGTGTAGTGAGATTCAAAGAAAACCCTCCTAATTACCTCAATCCAGGAATCCAATCCATCACCGAGTAATATCAACGATACAGGCAATTGTGATAATATGGATTGGGAAAGATGGGATTGATGACTCTCTCCATCCCGGCTGATGTTGCTTGCCTCTTGTCCCTTTGCTGGCTCTTGCAGGGGATCCAGTTCCCCCCTTTCTTCTTCATTCATAGTTGTCTTTGTCTTCGAGTTGCCTATCCCCCAAAGCCTCTCTTTGCGCTCTTGAGTAGGGATGGGTCCAGGCTGTGTTGGCTACTGGCTTCACTGTCTGGATACTATCACTTATCCTCAGTAGAAGCTTTCCCCCACCTGCATGCTATACAGTTACTGCAAGGGTTGCGACCGACGGCCTTATCAGTCACCGTTAACTCTATTCCCTCAGAGTTAACCATCCAAGTGAGCTATTCAGAATCACACTTCTGTTTTTACTGACTTGGTTTATTAGGGCCCGCCTACTTGGCTCCGCCCCACGTTGGGCGCCATGTCCGTTATCCTGCAATAGCTAGCCCCGCCCACTTCATCACAACCCTCCGGGGCTGACTACTGACCAGTTCTCTGTCTAACAGGTCCGGAAAATCTCTAAGACCTGGGTATTACCCTAAAAGAGATCTATAAGAGATAATCTATTTAAACTGGTGTCGAAAGCGATTCGTCTAGCTCTAACTACCTCCAATCCAGAAGTTACGACCCTTTTCAGTTAAGAAACAGTCAGCTGAGTAGCCCTCACAGCTGCGTAATTCCAATAACCACTCCTGTTAACGGTAGCTCGCTTTCTAAAATATAACTTGCTCTTGGAACCGTCTAGATTAAATTTAGTGACTTGGATGTAAGTCCCTGGGTCATTATTTTACTCTCGCCAAAGGAAATTATGAAGCCTCCTCTTTACTAGAACCATGTACCTTAGTTTTACCTTTATTAAAAGAACTAAAAAATGATTAAATGACTCAATTAATTCCAATGTCCACCAACCTCATTAGAATTTTAGAGTATGAATTTATTAAGCAAGCTTAAGCAGGGATATGTGACATACAAATCAATAATCAATTATATATAAGTCAAGAGCAGTGTAGTAAGATCAACATGTACAATCATACCCTCCTGTCTCTTTCCCTAACCTATGTCGCAGATTCTGAGATAGCTTTTTAGGAAGCGAGTTCAACTCATACCCAGTTGGTGGTGGATCTTTGGCAACAGGAACGTCCAAAAACCTTGGTCTGAGTCTTTATCCTTTGTGTGAAAAAATCCTCTTTAGAATGGAAGCAAAGTAGAGAGGGTTCAATTGCTTTTGAAAACCCAACTCTTTTATCCCTCCGGGACCTTTGTCCTTTCTCCAAGTCTGTTGCAATGTTTGGGTTGAGGTAAGACCGACGATCGAATCAGGAACCCGGGTTGGACGATTGGAACTTGTCTCCCTTTGGCGGCAAGAAGCTTCAGCTTTCTCCCGTGGCTCCAGGGTGTGGTCTACTGTTGTTTCCTTGATCTGCTTCTTCTGTTAGCTCTACTTCGGTGCCGCAGACAAAGAACAAGAACTTCTCCTTTTCCGTCTGCTTATATACAGTTCTTTGCCATATATGTGTATGGGGAGTGTTAGTTTACGTGGTTTCGGCCCCTCCTGTCTGCCGGCTGGGATGGAAAGTACCGCCCTTTCCTCAGCGTGTTGTTCTTAGCCAACCATACCACCCCACCCATCCTGTGCGTCTGGCCATCTGTTCAGAACTGCTTGCGACAGCAGGAACTCACAAGTTTCCCTTCTCCTTTTTTCCCCTTCTCCTTTTAACATTAAAAACTATGTGCTTTTCTCTGATTCACTTTTAAACACAGTCAAATATTAAAAACTTATGTGCTGATATGTGCTTTTCTCTGATTCACTTTTAAACACAGTCAAATATTAAAAACTTATGTGCTGATTTCCATTAAGCATTAATCATAAGCATTAATCACCTCATTAACTTATTATAAATCATCAAACCTTAAT
Source organism: Xiphophorus couchianus (assembly GCF_001444195.1). Classification (NCBI taxonomy): domain Eukaryota; kingdom Metazoa; phylum Chordata; class Actinopteri; order Cyprinodontiformes; family Poeciliidae; genus Xiphophorus; species Xiphophorus couchianus. The sequence goes on along the minus strand of NC_040234.1, from coordinate 6,709,266 downwards.
CATTTCATTGTCGTCATGTTATTACAGATCATGATTCGTATACTTCAGAATCATTCAGTAATTACTTACATACAGTCATTTTACCTATTGTATTCATCCATGTTCAACTTAATCATTATCAAAACACTCAATCATTATAAATCAAAACACAAGATTGCTTTATTTCCTTCAGGCCTTCATGCACCTTTTTCTGTGTGTACCTGGATAGATCTCAACCTCATAGCAGTTTTCTTGACAATAGGAAGAAAGAAACGTGGACTCCCAGTTATTTACCGACAAAACGAAAGAGAGGAAATGAGCTTATAGCTTAATAAGAGAACAGGCTCATCAGTGAGTGTTTCATTTAAAAAAAATAAAAAAAAAACTCTTCACAACTTTATGTCGATCTATCACAGAAAATACCAATAAAATACACCGAAGCTTGTTGATAAATAATAAGATTACTGCTGGCTACAATTATTTGAAACGGGAGAGTTTCTTAAAAAGACAGAAGCCCAATTTCAAGGCATTAAATTATGAAGTTAAATTTCTGTCATAAGTCATATATATATATATATATATATATATATATATATATATATATAACAATGGAAAGTGACGTACTTAATTGTGCTGTAAAATGATACCATGGGGCTGGAAAACACATAACATGGCCCCTTTAAATATTCGTTTTTGCATTTAGTGTAATTCCTGATATTGTTCGACTGCGCGGCTTTGGATAGCCTTGGTACACATCGCTCTACTTTAGAAACAAATCAGAAGCAGATCCAAACTCTTACACCGAAGGGTTTGGTTTTTTTTAGCAGTTTGTACAGTGGCCACGAGAGGGCAGCAGACCCCCACTTGCTGCTGCAGATTCCTCCATCACTAAACACCGCTGCAGCTTCTGATCCTGGTGTTTGCTCGCGGCATTTTCCATCCATTGAGCTCGTGCAGTTTTAAGCAAACACGTGTTCAGTTTATTTGACGTCAGCGCGGCGTGCCGCTCTTTAGTAGTTCCTTAAAAGTTCGGCGCAGTTCGCAACGGCCTGTGTTTACACTTGGAGCTGGTTCGGCCCGTGTGGGAAAAAAAAATAAAAAATCTCTGCGACCACAAACTATAACACTAATTTGTTAGGGTCTTATTTAAACCTCCGAGTTGTTAACATTTACATTCTTGTTTCTCTGTTTAGAAAGTTGATCTGAACTAGGTCTGCATGTCCGAAAAAAATAATAATAGTAAAGATAAAAATACTGTACGTCGCCTTATGAAATTGGCGTGAAAATGCCACGCGATTATCTTGTCCAATCATACAGCACAAATGGGCTTTAAAGTGCCGAATAAGGCTTTGTGGTGTGAAAGCCTGAGAATTCTTTGTTTTTTGCCAAGTAAACAAAAAGTTTAGCATTTGAAAATAAAAATTTTAAAAAACTTCCCACAACACACATTAAAGCTGGCTGGCTTTAATGTGTGAATCTGAATTGCAAGTGTCACGGCAACCCACATGTCCTCTGTTTCTGTTTTTCAGGTCGTAAGCACGACGACACAGAAGTTAAACAAATTCCCCATCCCTTTTGGTGATGTGCCAGAATGAAACCATGATAAATCATTTTAAAGCTTCCCCACATATAACGTTACAATTGGTTTGTACAATACAGCTAAAAAGCAAAAAGAAAGGCAAGAAGGGAAAATGTAAAAACATGAGAAAAGCTACAATAATCTCTAGTTCAGCTTTCCAGTTAAATCAACCAATCAACTTTATTTACACCAATAGGTAGATTTGGCTAACTTTGTTTATAGATTCTTCTTATAGTTTCCATTTTCCCATATACATTATTCAGCTAGAGCCACAGTTTGCAAATGTTTTGCTTGTCTGAAAGTATCAGATATAGAGCAAGTGTCAAACTCAAGGTCCAGGGGCCAAATCCGGCCCGCCATATAGCTTTTTATGTGGTCCAGCCTCCAAATTCCCCAGTTCTTCACAAATCCACGATAGCTGAAATTTACGCAAACTCAACGGAGCATGCTAATGCATAATTGTGAATTTATTGCATATTTTCCACAAGACGTTGGGTATAAGTAACTCTCACCTGTAGGTAAAAGTATACTCACATGACACTGCTGCTTCAGCCTGAACGATGTCAAGTTATAGTACGTGATCAATATGTAGAAGAGCAAAAAGTCAAACGTAACGCCGTACATAAATGCGACGATTGCAAAATTCCGTGCAAATGCGTCTAAAATAGCCACACAAAATTTGTGACTTTGGATGGATGGAGATGAAAATGTGTTCAATATCATTTAATTTTAAGAAGTACAGCTGCACTTGAGAGCTGTTTAAAGGTTATTTATCAATACACTCTGGCACAACCTGCTCTTGAGTACATTCATGGTCTTGATGTGACCCAAAGTGAAATAGAATAGAATAGAAGTACTTTATTCATCCCAGCAGGGAAATTACTTCGCAGTTACAGCATAGAGACAAGACAATAACAACTACCACTGAGTAGTAGTTGTAGATAAAATAAAAAATAAAAATAAAATATAAGAGTTTGAGGTATCTTTTAGTTAATTACAGTAAAAAAAAAAAAAATAATAATAATAATGGAGAAAACACGGGACAACAGAGACTCTACAAAACTGAATATTTCTCCAGAATTACCAAAAGGACCTGGACACATCCCTGGTAGAGAGAGGTGTGCACAGATAAACACTAGGTGGTGCTTTTATTGTCTGGACAAAAAAAGAGCCCTTCTGAAATGTATTTATTTTTATTTCTAACACTGTAGTGTGTGGCCTGGGGTTATTTGTGCCTTTTTTTATTTACACTTGAGCACCTCCTCCCAAAAGACATGTTTGTGCACGTAGATATGACACAAGTCAACTAGTTCCTATTCATTTGGTTTGTTCAGAGATTTTTCTTCTGCTTGTTTCCAGAAGTTGGGACAACGATTTGTTTCATTCGTTCCAGGGTTTCACCTTTTCTTGATCGCGTTGTCGTGCCGACACGGTTTTGTGGCTTTTGCATGCGGCTGACGAAAAGCAGATCCTCATTATGGAATCTGTTGCTTTCATTTCCGCCTCAGTGTTACATAATGTCGCCTTTTGAGATGGAAAAGAGGGACAGAAATCAAAGTGATCTGATGAGCATGTGTCTTGTGTTTCTCCAGTGGGCCGCCTGCCACGGGGGGATGGAAATTCGTCTTCTCCGCCAAAATTACAATAAATTAATACCATTTTAATTTTAGATCCGGATTTACAAAGCATTCACTGGGTTTTTGTTTGTTTGTTTGTTTTTCACTTCACTTTGACCCGTTTGAGCCTCTGCCAAAATTCTGCTTCTTATAACCAAGGATTATTATGCAAAATGTATTTAAAAATCCTCCAAAAACTAGGAATTGTCTGCAAACCAGATGGCTTTTATCACTTAGACATTGTTTCTCAATATGAGGCACTTTGGGATTGTTGTCAGTTTTTCGTATTTTTATTATAAAGCAACACATTTCCCTGCTGTCCAATTAGTCTTCCTAAAATATGCAGAAGTTTTTGTCGGTGTTTGCACGGCTTAATCGCAGCATTTAAGAGCAGGGACTCAGAAGAAGGGTGGAGAGGCACTGACTGTGAGAAAGAAGAATTAAAACAATAACATATTTAAATATTTGTTAACTGGAAATTCAGCTGTAAAGAGCAGTCAGAGTATAGGTATATGAAGAATTTAATCAAGAAGAGGATTATGATTATTTTTCATAGATTTTCAGAGTGCACAAAGAGTGAAAGAAGCAAACTGAAAGGAGTTGCAGTAAGAAATAAACCAATTAATCCATCCATTCATTTTCTAACACCCTTGTCCCTAGTGAGGTCAGGAGGTGCTGGTGTCTATCTCTAGCTAACGTTTCGGGCGAGAGGCGGGGTCACCCTGGACAGGTCGCCAGTCTGTCGCAGGGCAACACAGAGACAGACAGGACACACAACCACACACACACACACACACACCTAGGGAGAATTTAGAGAGACCAATTAACCTAACAGTCATGTTTTTGACAGTGACTATCCATTCAGGTGCCAACAAACCAACCAAACATTTAGCAAGTCATTCAACTAACCATTCTACCAACTAACCACTCACTCCGTTTTTTTATTCAGCCTGTCAGTCATCCAACAAAACATCCAATTAGCTAGCTGGCAGCTAGTCAACCAACCACAAGGTCGACCAACACATCCATCAACAAACAGGTTTGTTTGTTGTCCATTATTTCACCCATTTGTCAAGCATTTTTGGATGTAATGATCCATCCATCCGTTTTCTGTACACCCTTGTCCCTAGCGGGTTTGGGACGGGTGCTGGTGCCCATCTCCAGCTAGACATTTCAGGCAAAAGGCTGGACAGGTCGCCAGTCCATCGCAGGGCAACACAGAGACAGACAACCATACACACATACCTAAGCAGAATTTAGAGACAGTCATAACCTGACAGTCATGTTTTTGGACCGGAGAACATGCAAACTCCGTGCAGAAAGACCCCGGGCTGGGAATCGAACCCAGGACCTCCTTGCTGCAAGGCAACAGTGCTACCAACTGCGCAGCCCGGATGTAGTGATCTACTGTATATATTTTTCTCCATCAGTCAATCTAAAAGTGTCTACCAGAGTCTGCTGGACCTGTTAACCCAGACAAGTTGGGTCTCCTGCATCTGCTGGGCTCTTTTAAGCAACGCAGTGGAAACCAGAAATTCAGTCTATGAGCCGTCATATTAGAAAATCCTCCATAAAGACTTTAGAGTAAGACTGTTTTTAATTCTTCTTGCAAGGAGTGGTTCTCTCTCTTCATTCTTTATTTTAATCTAGAGATGTTTAGTGAAACCTTTAAGAGTTAACACTTCTATCTTTGTTGGCCCAAAGACGTCTTGTTTAACGAATGCACAACTACAGACCATGTTTATATTTTTCACTCTCTCTTTCTTTCTCCGTGCATCCACTCCCATCTTTCCCTGCAGTTCAGTCATCCGGTGATAACATCTTTTTTCCCTCCTCCCCCTTTTCTTACTGAGAATCTTCAACCTGACAAATGAGGAGAGAGACGAGAACTGTTTCTTTTCAAAGTCCAGTCGGCGCTTTGTGTGGACTCTGTTGCCCTGCTGCTGTGAGAGGATTTGCGTTTATCTTTATGCATATTAAGCAAAGCAGAATAAGATTATCTAATGTAGGGCAGCGTCACACCTTAAGTTCAATCGGGTGTCATTTCAGAACAGATACGCCGTGTTTAATCACTGAGACATATTATACCAGATTACTGTGGTATAAAACCATTTCGTCAGTCGCAGTTAGTACGCTTAAACTATTGAACCCTGCGCTTCGCTTTTCTTTTGGTGAGCTCATTTGTATTTGTATTTGCTGCGGGGATGTTACTGTGTCCTCACGGCATGCAAATGTAAACTGTTTAGGCTTCGAAGAGTCGATTTTATTTGCACAACCGCAAGAGACTGCGGCTGCGAGCTCAAACTGGCAGTAAAGCCTGGCAAAACAGGAACGTCGAATCCGAGAAGAGCTTCACTGAAAACACCTTTGCCGAGACATGTTTAGATTTGCAAAGTCCGGTTGGATCTTTCTGAGCTGCCCAGATGATCTTACCAACCAGCTGAGGCTGAGGAAAGTGAATTCATTGTTGTGTTTGGGTAGCCAGCTCGAGGCGAAGTAACCCTGAAAAGAAAGGTGCACTGTGAGACAGAAAGGTTGGAGTTGTTGTGGAGTCAACGCCGGCGTTCAGTGATACTTAATTGGTACTAAGGAACCCTTAAGTTGGGCAAGAATGTAACTCCTACACTCTAATACGAGGTAAAATGGATCTAAGCTTTCGTCTTGTTCACAAATTTTAACTCTATTGTGAAACATTGTTGCTGAAATCTAGAGTCATCAAATCAAAAGCCTGTAGTTGTCCAATGCTGGTGAGCATCCGTTTTCTGTTGGTGTTGTCTTCTGCTGCTGTAGCCCATCTGCTTCAAGGTCTGATAGAGTTTTTCAATCAGTCAAAGAGACTGATCCACATTCCTTGGTTGTAACGGCTGATTTCTTCAGTTGCTACTCCCTTTCAGTCTTTTTCAGACACTACTCTGTAAGCATAAGGTTCAGGTTTGGTTGAGTCCCAAAGGGGAAATTAATGTTACAGCAAGTAAAGAAAGAAAGAAGACGATGACATAAAGACTAAGAAACGTACAATCGAAGTTCTAAAAATGAGGGATGATACAAATATCAGTCCATACAAGATAGGGAGAGTACCAGCAATGCATCATCATCATCATCATCAGCCGAGAATTACTACGAACATCAGTACCATATGTGGAATAAATACATGTAGAAAGGAGCCAATCAATCCCAACAATGTGATGCAACTCATCCTGTCCTCCATTAAAATGAGAAATCACTGTAGCTGCAACGTTTTACACAGAAAAGCTGAGCCAGAGGCCAAAAGGAAGAAACGGGAACTCTGCTTGTAAAGGATGAGAGCTGTCAACAAGAAGGACTCTAGTTTTTCCCTTTGATATTTCTATTGAACGGTTCTCTGAGTGTGCATTGTTCAACTCCCAGAATATCATTACTTGTAACAATAGTTGCTCATGCTGCGTAACGTTTCAGCATTTCCAGGAAAATCTGTGGCAGCTTTTCTTACCCGATGATCAAATTGTGTGAAGCCTAACATCAGAGGTGTAGAAAAGTGACACTCGTTCGCCAAAGGCAGAGAAACAGAGATCTGGAAGCCTGTCGGTTATGCCTTCGTGTGGGTCTCCTCTGCTTTTCAAACACAGTCGATTACGTTAAACATCCAAATCCTACTGGCAGCTGGAGAGTTCATGTCAGAAAAGATGGAAGTACAGACGTGGTGATAATTGTGAGCTGGCTCTGCACAGCGGAGGAACCCATTACCAATCAGAAACTATGTCTGGAATTCTGTCCGGCTTTGGATGATAGGACGTTCTCGAAAAGCGAAGAACTCAAGTTGAAGTTTTAACCTGTGACCTGGTTCAACAGCTGCCAGACAAACCTGCCAGGACAGAACCAGCATGTTGGTTTGGTTTTGTGAGTGTGTTTGTCAAACGCAAGAGTCCTTTTTAAGCCCGACTGTGTCTCTCTGTTGTCTTTAAATCATTTTTGCAACATCTTTAGCTCACCTTTCCCCTAATTTAGATTTCTTTGTACCAACCCTTTAGGGAATATTTTGTGTTTTTTTGCTTTCTTTTACTTTACTTTCTGCCAAACTTTGGCCGTTTTAGACCAAACAGCATCACATTTCACCAGTTTATATGTTTTATATTGATTTATAGGGTTTTTTTTTAAGGCTAGTTATGGCCAATCTGTTTCCATTTGACATTCTTTTTGTTCCATCGACTCCCATTGAAGGTCACATTTCTAGTACTTCAACGTTGCAGTTTAAATAAAATTCTATTTTGACTGTCATTTTCATTTTTAAAACACTATTGTTCTGAAATAACTCTCCAAAAACAATGTTGTCGTTTTTCTATGCTGAAGATATTTTCATGTCCTGTAAATACAAGCCCTATATGGGCAAAGGGATAGAAAAATATGTAAGCCTTTTGACATTTCTTAAACAGTTTTATTTAAAAAAAAAAAAAAAATCAGAATAAAAATAAGAATCAATGTCGCTGCCTGTTTTTGAATAAATGACAGGCAAAGTGTTTTAGATTTTAAACAATCTACAGCAGCGTTTCCCAATTCCGGTCCTCAGGCCTCCCTGCTCTGCATGTTTTAGATGTGCCTCTATTCCAGAGCAGCTGATTCAAATGATTGCACGACCATCAAGTGCTGCAGAAACCTGTTGATCACCCATATATTCAATCCAGGTGTGTAGCAGAAGGGAAACACCTAAAACATGCAGGGCAGGGAGGCCTGAGGACCGGAATTGGGAAACGCCGATCTAGAGAGATTTGCACAGTAAAATAAGCAGCAGGGTTTGTTGCGACGCCAATAAGAGTCACTTCCAACACCGAGCCAGTCACCATACGGTTCCACCCTGAGAACTCATAAACGTTGCACTGATCTCACTGTTGGAATTTCAGAGCTGATTTTACTTGCGTTGGAGTCGATCGACACTGTAAAATAAAACAAAATTCGTAGCAACAGTTGTTAAAACGCCTCAACTTTATAAGATGAACGGCATGTAATGGGAGTAAAACGAGCTCTGAAGTTCCAGCAGTGAGATTCGGTGCAGCATTTGCACTTTATAAGGTGAGGTCATGAGTCGACTCGCTCCGTGTAAAAACCGACACTTACAGTCCAACTCTGCTTGTTTAGAGGACTTTTTCCACGTACGCCGACATGTAGAGATGTTATGGGAGAAAATACATTATATCCATGTCTTATCAGTTTATTAAATTAAGCATTTACCTTTAAGAAACAACAACAAAAAACACACAGCTTTCATGGGGCATATTCAGTTTATACACAAAGAGAAAACCAAAAGATACGATATTTTGTAAGACAAGTTGTATTTACAGTAGCATTTTTAATCATTTCTTTAAACCTTAAAGTATTCTAAGTACACTACTTCTGTGATTTCCAACTGAGGACAAATCTATGTGGATAACAAATCAATCAACCCAGAGCTATAATGCAATTATTCAGTGTGGGGGGAAAAAAACCCAACATATTTCCATCTTCCTAATCTTGATCAATCAGGATGGGAAATAGTAAAATTTTCACTCACAAGCCATGATGCTGGTCTTCTGAGAGGAGCAAAGAAAATAACTTAATAATCAAGATGGTTCCAAATGTTAATTAATGGATATTTTCTCTAAAAATACTGCGGCTCCTTTAGAGAAATTTCGCTGACGTCTGCACATGTTCACCCGAAACACTTTCTCCAGATATATTTGATCAGAATTTTGTCTCCATCTGTTTTTTTTTTTTGTTTTTTTTTTATCAGTTCTGATTCAGCCAACTGTTCACAAGAAAAACATGTATTTTTGTACCACAATAAAACCAAATAAAGATGTTTTGAAATCACTCAGTCTTCGTCTACTGACTTTTTCTACGTTGGTTCCATTTTCTGCTGAAGATGATAATTTTCATCGTGGATCAAAATATCGTCGTACTAAATGCAGTGTCAGGGTTTTAAACGCACTTGATAAAAGTGTTAATTAAACTGTTAAACGTGTGAATACTAGCCATGCATGCTGAGAACTGAAGCTAATAATGAGATTCAATTACAAGTTGGAAAGAAAATCGTAATATTTTGATCTTATTCCTTAAAAGAGCATTTTTTCCCCCATATGAATAACATTAAATACATTTTTAAAAAGATTGATGAATCTCTTTAAACATATAAGTTTAAGTATATTTGATAGATAAAAATCCCTTTTGTTAAACAACAATAGAGGAAGAGAAATGTCAAATATTAAAACTGACATTGAAAAGGTTAAAAATGATAAATTTATACTATAGGTTGAAACTATATGTCTACAGAGATGAAACACTTTGGGGACTTTTTAAATGTTTTATCTTATATTATGTTGTTTTTTTTTATCTGTAAGGGCCATAAGCAGAGCATAAAATGAATGGCCCCATTTGGAAAAAAGCTGATATTCACATTCTGTCTCTTCTTTTCAGAACGGACTGCAGACGGCATGCATCACATACCAGGTGGCAGACGTTAAACACGGACTGACTTAGAGCCTCATCTGGCCTCCAACGGCAACAGGAGAGCAGCGAGCGGCTACTTCCTGGTTGATTTGCATAACTGGACATGAAACACCGCATCTGACCTCTGATCCTGATTGGCTCCTTCGTGTCTAGACCTCATTCTGTCATGTGACATCTGGGCTAGAAGCTGTGATTAATAACACTCAGGGAGAATAACTGCACTCCAATGTCGCAACGTTTGAATCAACACGTTAACGGAAAACTGGCCGATAAGGTTTGGTGTGTGTGTGTGTGTATGGGGGCGTGTGTGTGTACATTTGTTTTTAATACCTTGTGGGGACCATTTTCCTGACTTATACTACATTGTGGGGACCCGCTGCTCCTTGTGGGGACCAAAGCCTGGTTCCCACAAGGGGAAACACTGTTTTTGGTCAGGGGTCAGATTTAGGACTAAGGTGTGAATTGAGTTTTGGTCAGGGTTAAGGTTAGGTATGTAATGGATAGGGTTAGGATAAGGGTAACGTTTAGACTGTAGAAATGAATGGAAGTCAATGGAAGGTCCCCACAAAAATAGCCACGCAAACGTGTGTGTGCGCGTGTGTGTGATGTAGAGCCTGTTGAGAAACATGGTTTATATTTTTTTTCTTGTAAGCCTGATAGCTGTTTATAGCAAATGTTTATACCTGCAATAAATTCTGCTAATGCAAAGTGTTTCATCTCTAAAGACTAAGCAAATGTTAGGTCAGTCGATATCAATCAGAAGCCTCTCTTCAGATGGTTAAGCAACATCATACACTGACCAGAAACGGTTTGAGAGAAATCCAGACGAATCACAACGCTGTGCTTCATTTGTGCGCTGAAGTTGGAATTTCCCAGTTACGGGTCTCACAAATGCACCCGAACGCTCCCTGCAGCCTCCAGCTCCTCACCTCTGCGATGACGTCACAAAAACCTCTGCATGTAGTGGTTGCGTGCATTAACGCCAATGAATTATCATCTTGTAGTGTAAATAATGTCTAGTCTGGTCACTGAGCACAAGAATTTTACAACTTACAATATAAATTGGGGGGAAAAAAACTTTCTTTGCTTACAATTCTCTCGAATGCAGCAACAGCCGCTTTTGTTGTAGAGTTGAGCAGAGCTATTCACAACTTGATTTTTAGACTATGCATGCATCCAATATTAATATTGGTCCATATATTGAAAAAGAAAATTCTAGATCAGAGAAACTGTGAAAATTCTAGATATCGTGACAATGTGCTCACATAATGACCTCAAGAGATATGCAGTTCCACCAGGTGTTTGCTAATTGTGCCTGGCTAGTCTGAAGGAGCCTGAGGTAGGGAGCACAGGGGGAGAGGAGCTACATGAGACAGAAGCTTGGAAAATGTCCTCGAAGGCAGTGCTAGGCATTACCCAACTGTTTTGCACAGCTGAATGGTTGCCATGGGAGATTTCTCAAACATGCACGAAGGCATCAAGGCAAAACAACAGCCATGTCTTTGATGAGGGAATAACAGCATAACATGACATAAAGATCAGAAAAGTCAATTTTACCCAATGCTGCCCCTTTAAGCCCTGCTGCTAGTAAAAATGAAAAGCCTTACATGAGCCAAGTGTTGGTAAATTTCCTTTCCCATGTCCTTCAAAGGACAGTAAAATTTGGGTTAGTTAAAAACCACAAAGCTGGACTGTTTGGATTGTATTTATATATATATATATATATATATATATATATATATATATATATTTGCTTTGCATTTCACAGTTTCTCTAGTCTATAAGGGCAAAAAAAAAACATGTTTTTTTAAAGGTTTTATTGGCTCTAGTGGCCCTCTTCTTCTGACAGTTAATTGAGAGGAAAGTGGGCAATGACAGAAAGGGAAGACACGTGGCAAAGGTCACCAGGCCAGGAATCGAACCCGTGACAGCCATGTGGAGGACCAAGGCATGTGGGCCGCGCTCAACCCCTGCGCCACCACAGCAAACCCGAACATGTACATATAAAACAGTTTGCAAATAAACAGTCTGGGTGTTCCTCCCAGAAATATTGCTATGTGTTGGTAACATCAGGCTACTTTGGAGAATTACTGCTACCTGTTGCATAACTGTGCGGTCCAGGAACCAGACGGAGGAGGATGCAGAGCGGTGCAGGGGTCAGTAGAAAACTTCATGCTGTAAATATTTCATTAAACATTAAATTCTCTTTTGTAATCAATCAAAAAACACAAAAACAAGGAGTTTGAAGATGTTTAGCTTTAAGATGTGTGACCATTTATGCTACCAAAGATATAATCAGTAGCTGCATTTCCATTAACCACAGAATTGCACAACATGGAATTACAAAAACAAATGAGCTTAATAGAAACATATGAATAAAAAAAAACTCACTCTTTTTGCTGAAATGTTTTGGGGCTAGGTTGAAGTGGTTTTTTGGGGCGTATCGAAACAGATGTATTTTTGCCGAACTGCAACAGAAACATTCTTTACAGCGTCACACGAGTGATCAACAGCCGCATGTTATTACTGGGGCAAATCACGAAGAAGAAGAGGACAGGAAGTAGTCGTGGTTTGTAGCTTGTTTTTGTATATTTCGTAGAATGTGACAGTTCATAGGAGGCTATATGTAATTCGAAAGTGTTTTGTAAAGTCTTCTGTAAAACCAGCGACTACAATTTTCCCCAGAATGTCACATATGTAGCCGCTCCCAAGTGTAAGTCACTCCAAATGTCTCCAAATGTCTCCTCTGATTGGCTGATAGATAATGAGCACTAGCACCATAGTTGAATTATGAATTTAACCTCATGTATACATCTCTGCCATGATTTTTGATGACTTATCGCGTGGACAAGCTTATTCACGTGTGATTTTAATTGCATTTCTTATCTAATGAAAGCACCGCAATTGCAAAATTGTGTTTTTTTCAACATCACACACAATTGCAATAGAAATGCAGCTTCACTGCCGTCAGTGAATGAGGGATCCACTCATTCACCAGTTTGCAGCCACTAAGTAAAGTCAGACCAAGGAATGTGACATTTAGTGAGAGCAGTTTACAAAATGTCGCCTGCGTCTCCGACGGCCTTTTCACCCTCGGGTCACGCTTGAAACCTCCTCCTGATCCACCGAGAGCGGGCGGTGGGAGCCAACCCGCAGTCGGCGTTCCGGCTGATCCCAAAGCTCTTTAACGGGGTCGGGGTCAGGGCACCGCGCAAACCAGTCAAGTTCATCCACACCGCGCCGAGTAAAACCCGCGTCTTTATTTACGAAGATAAGCGCGCTGGTAATCTCAACTACATCCCAGCGAACACATTGGTGAGCGACAGCTGGTGACCCTTTGTGTAACCCTGGCGACTGCCGGACCATGAGCCAACAGTAGCGTAGAAAGTGGGTCAGAACGGACAGATTACGCTGCCATCAGAGATTGAGGCGTGCCCGGTCAGTGGCTTCCCCATTCCTTCATTGCTCAACTCCAGATTTGAAGCAATGATATACGCTGACGCCAAAATCCTCTTAGAGCCACTTAAAATGATGACATTAATCAGATTTGGTGGTATTTGTAAATCAAATCCTGTGAGGGATTTGTGTAGCGGAAGTAAACCAAATTTACCCCCATCTCCTTTCCACACCTGTTTTTATTGTTGTAGCTTCAAAACATTTAGTCTGATAATATACGATTGGGATTATATATACTGCTGCAGGATAAAACCCTCAGAGGTGCACAGTTCTGGACAGAGAGCTTGAAAAATAAGAATTTGGTGCAAAATTTATTGAGAATTTTCAATTGTACACAAGGTTAAATGTATACGCGTACCACTTTTGTAGCTACCAGCATGACCTCATTTTGTTGGTATCCCAGCAACAAATCAACTTCTAAACATAGTCCACGATTTTCAATAGATTTTTAAGGTTGGGTCTTTCCAAAACCTTAATGCTAGCCTGGTTTAGCTACTCCAAAGCCAGCTTTTATGTGTATTTGGGGTCGTTATACCAACAGTTTTGTTTTTTTCCAACTTTCAATCATCTGACCCAAACTGTCACCCTCAGATCAGTGGGAACAGGAACAACCCAAAACAAGTTTCGTTGTCTAGTGTGAAATGAAATGAACATCAGCGTGGAAACCAACCGAGAAAGACGTGCTTGGACGCAAAAATCAACTCCTCCTTTAAGCTCAAGTGAAATTGTGCGGCTGCCCTCATCGACGGGCCTTTTGGAGAAAGTTGTGTGGTCAGACAAAAACAAAGATTGAACCTCTTGGTCAAAAAGATAAGTATGTTTAGAGGACTTGGGGCTTTTAGACATAAGGTCACCGTACTAACTGTGGAGCACGGTGGTGGTCACATCATGCTGATGTAAATAGGAGGACTGCCTCAAACTTCTTTGACTTCGCCTCAGAATAGCAGCTAAACAGTCGAAACGTTGGTTTGCTAACAGGACCATCATCCTAAGATCACATCAAAGCTATTTCTGGAGTGGATGAAGCAAGTTTATATTAAACTGCTGAAACAGTTAAATAGTCCCCAATGAAAACTGTGTTCAAATTGTGTTTTAAAGTCTGATTTCTTTGCCTGGAAACCGCTAAACAAAATCCAATTGCTTTTTTTTTTCTTTTCCTGTTCAAACTATTCCCAACGGATGCTGTCACAATTGCTTTGCAGACGAACTTCCGAGGCTTTTCAGCAGATCAAAACATTAAATGTGCCAGATTAATTCATTCAATAAAGTACAATGCTTTTCTGACAAGACAAAAAAAAAAAAAAAAGCAACTCAACATACACTCCAGTAGCATCCAGGAGAGTTCAGTAAAGCTCTTTGTCGAACTGCTCAAACACATTTACTGTACATACACAAAGTATAGGAAGCACTAACTAACAGAAAACCTGCATAAATGGGTTAACAGTTGTGAAATAACCACACGCGATCATGGGATAGTGTGGAAAAATGTGTCGAGATGAAGATCTCAGCTGCACCTCGTAAATACAGACGTTCCACTGGAAGGTCTTGCTTTACGTTCCAGGGACTCGCGTGTACAGACCCACTCTCGTCCTGGGCGGTGGACTTAGTAGTCACTTCTTTGTCTTGCAAGTTAGAGGAAAAGTTTGTTCATATGGCCAACAGGTCATTGAATTGATACATTTTAATGAATGTAAAAAGTTAATGGGAAGGCGACAAATCTTCCAAGGAGGGATGAGGAAGAAATCAGAATTAACACACAGAAACATTATCTAAATGTAACTGCAAGGCTACATAATACAATATTTGATAGTACTAATAATACAATTTACCCAACACTCTCTTTTTCTCCCAATTATGCCGTTTATTCATATCCCAAACACCCTTTTCCCCCCTGCAGTGTCGACGTCGTGTGTTCAACGGCTTCGTTGTGTAATCGTCTGGGATTGGCTGTTTGGATTTTTCCATTTTTATGTCACACTGAGCGTGTAGCAACACAGCAAAAGCTTTTATTAGCAGTCAGTACCTAACAGGAGGAAATTCTGCTCAGTCAGAGGAAGCGTCTGCTGCTGGCAAGTAAGGATGTCAAAAAATGAGCAAGAAAGAACACCTTATTTCTTCAACGCACAAAGCAAGTAACCCACACTAAGCGTGACTCACTGAATGCGTCACTCGTGAAAGGAGCAGGGTGGGAGTAGCAGGTGTTAAAGGGGAGGTCGCTGGGTTTGAAGCCCTGATGTTGGCTCAGTGACATCAGCGGTTTGTGATCCCTTCCTCACCTCCTCGTGACATGCAGGTGGAAGGTTGTGTTGTTTTTCCAGTGCCACGCATTTGAAGAAAAATCCAGATGTTGCAATGGAATAGATTTTACTTTAATGTTAACAAAACATCTACATTTTGAAAGTCGGGAGTATTGTGTAAAAATTGACTTTTTAGAGCTTTACACCATGTTAACGTTATTCTCTCATTAAAAACAGACAAGGAGGGTTGCTTTGATCCTTTCATGCATGTTTGAGGAATCCTTTGATCTCTCGTGGCAACCGGTCAGCTGTGCAAAACACCTGGTTGGGCTTAGCCCCGCCTTTGACGACAAAGCTCCTCCCCAGAGCTGCAGTTTCCAATCCGAGTTTCTTACCCTGCGACTCTCCCACCAAGTTCCTTCAAACTAGCAAACACCTGGTGGAACTGCTGAGCTACATCTCAGCGAATCGCTTGTAAAAATGTTGTTAAAGGGTTAACAGAGGAATGTTGTGCAGAAGGAAGAGTGTCAGAAAGAGCAGGAGCTTCAGAAACCCAGTTTCAAGGAATAAAATTGCAAAGTCAAATTTCATTTAAGTCATGTTGGGTATGTATAGCAACTTTATAAAGTAACAGTTACTCGATTGTGCTATTAAATGGCACAATGTGCATAACGCTGGCCCTTTCAATGATTTAAAGATTTTATGCTAAAGATGTAATTAGAAAGGTACCTCACCCGCTTGAGTGAAAACACAACTCAAACAACATTAAAACTACAGGCATGTCACGACTGTAAGGAGAAACGTGTCACAGCCGCATTCTCGTTGCGTCTCATCAGAGCCAATTCCAGGCAGCGTTTGGTTTGGCTTCTCCAATCTCATATAAAGTGTTTTTCCAAATGAACACAATGAAGTCTTCATACCGCTTGCCATATGAGAGCAACACACAGGTTTTCTACTCAACAGCAAAAATATTCAAATGTGTCGCATGACCCTTACAAAAGAACGAATTCAAATTTCTTTGCTACAACGTGAACGCCAAAGGAATACTATCGCGGGGTTCCCCTGGTAGAAGAAAAGAGACTCTTCAAAGTGCTTTTTATTCATTTCATGGGGCGCATGGATCGGAGGGCCGGCACTGACGGCGAAGAGGTAGATAAAAGTGAAGCGTAATCCTTTTCCTTTATGCCAGCAAAGGTCACATTCGTGCCTTTACACCCACTTCTTCTGCCTCATACATTTAAGAGAAGGGGCTCTGATGCCCACTCATGAAAGTAATGAATTGATTTTCTGTATGAACGTGCTTAGCTGCATTTGTTCAGTTGCATAATGCTACCTCTAAGCCATCATGTAAACCGTAAGCTTTTGTGGCTGGGTTAAACACACACTCAAAAAAAAAGAGAGAGAGAGAGAAAAAAAAACAACAACACAGAAGTGGGGGTATGTGGCACTTTGAAGCCGCATACCCCATTGTGTACAGCTAGAGAAAACACAGTGGCTCTCAGGAAAAGCTAATACAAATACTCCAAAATAAACAGAGTTTTAATTGGGTCTTACGTAAATCTCCGAGGCACGGCCATGTACACACACGGACTTATTTGTTGTCTAACAAGTATTGTCTCTCTGCGCCAGTTTTCCTTTGGTGGTCGCTGCCCTCGGACATAAATCTTTTTCACATTATATAAAGAGACTTTGTTGGAGGTCTTAAACTGTTCAAGCTGAAACAGTAACTTGTGTTATTTACATGTAAAAACGTCAAACAAAAAAACCCGACATGTTTTCTGTTGCCGTGTACCTCCGCGGAGTCCCGTAAACCCACGTGATTGTATTTTGTGGGTTTCCGGCTTTGGCAGAACCAACTCACAACGCAGGTTTTTGATCTGCCTCCGCAGCCGCGCTTGAGGCTGCGTAATGAAGGCGCGAGGAAATGTGTGTCCCTGGTATTTTTCGAGACTTAATCAGCGTCAGATGCAAAAAAAATAAAAAAATACAAATAATCCTACACGGCTTTTTTTTTTTTTTTTTTTAAACGGGTGGGGTGCAGTTTACTTACCACCCGACGTTTTACGGCAACGCTTTTGTTTCCCGCAGGACGTTTTGCCGGAGAAACAGTACGTGTGAATTTCAACAACAGCTAGGCGAGGAATTTTTATACATTTCAAAGTAGGTCAAGGGAATCCTAATGAGAGAAAAACACACTTAATTGCTGTTTTCACAGAAATCTGTGAGCACGCCACGTTTTATAGGGTGTGACTTCATGGCACAGTGCACTTGGTGTTAGCTGAGTAATTTTACTGACAACCTTTAAAGCCATGTATGGAAATAAGAAAAAGCTCTGCGTTTGCAAAGAGGGTACTTGAGGCGATGAAGGTGTGAGCTGCACCTGCGAGACCAGCATCGGCTTTTAATTAGAGCAAGTGGGACGGCTACAGGTTTTGAGAGCGCTGCATCTTTAAAAGTGGGCTTAAGGAAGTCTTTCTTATAAGCTCGTAGATTGTGTCATGTTTGTCACAAAACACAAACCTCTCGAGAGGAGAATGCGTGTGTGTGTGTGTGTGTGTGTGTATACTTGTATGTGCTACTAACAGAGGACCACTTTCACCATTTTCACCAACAAACTGAGGTCATTTGTGGAAAGCGAGGAACATGTGAAGTAGGTTTTTGTAAGGGTTGAGATGAGAACTAGACTAGTAATAGTTAGGGTTAGTAACAATGCCTAGGCTAGGCATAAAAGCAGTTACTAAAATGAGAGGGAGTCAAAACAAAATCGTAATATAGAATAGAAAAAACACAATTGTGTGTGCTGTCTCTGCTGCATCTATCCACAGCTGCATCTTGTTAGGCCTCATCAAGAGGCGACATGAAAGTGCGGCAGAAGAAAAGGACAGTCACCAGTGATGGCGTCGCGGTGATAAATTTCCTTCCTTCCTGACCTGTTGCACTTTCTCCCTGGATTTCAGAACTCCTTCAGTACAAGGTCTTCTCTCCTTGTCTCAGCTTCAACGCCAGTCTTCCACCTCCTTGAAAAAAGAAAAAAAAAATCAGCTGGAGTTCGTCTTCCTCCTGGAAACATTTGCATGCCTGTCCGCCCTTTCGCCTGAATCCACACCGCTCCGAAGAGACAAAGAACAGTGAAAGCACGCGGCCAAATCCCCGTTCGCTTCTGCCAGCCTCAGACTCTGTCGATTGCGCAGCATCCAGTCCTCCAGAGCTCTCACCAAACGGGTCAAGAGATACAGATACCCTTTGTTCCCATCCTGATTTTACTCCAATCTCCTGAACAGTTTTAAACCCAGCTGTTCTTCCTCTTGCCCCGAAAGCAGAAGAACCAACCCTCGCTGATCCTTATAATAAAACTCTTAAAGTTCCGACGGCCTCTTTAACGGACACAACATGATGAATTATGTTTCAAAAAGGTTAATGCATAATGCATACTTTTGACCGCAACTGCATTATGTTTTCAGGTGCCGCTGCCAGAGAGGATTGTCTGGTAAATTAAAGTAAAAAGTTTCAGACTTCTACTGGCATCTCTTTTTTTTTTTGTTATCTGGTGGCAGATGCATCAATCTGGTTTTGCTGCTGGTATTTACATAGCAGGATCTCTACCATGACAGACAGCTCTCATTCTTCAGCCGCGTGCAGAATGTCAGACCTGACACACTCAGCTAGCGTTGCAACCATGACAACGAGTCTACCTGAAGTCTCAACTCTTCCAGGTTGTCCGTTTCAGGCTCCCCTGTTTACGTGGATCATTTTTTGGACATGTGATTTTTAATGCAGGAGGAAACGATATTCTTCATGTTAACTTGACCTCTAAATCCGCCAAAAGTGCAGACCAAAGGAGACACATTTAGGGGGTGTGATGCCCCCTAAATGTGGGGCATCACACCCCCATTGATGCCATTTAGGGGGTGGTTGAAGAGTTTTACGCAAAATTGAGAACCGTTGTATGTGTTGGCTTAAATGTAAGTCGCAAGTAAACAAGAGCTGGGCATATTCCATTTGGCATCCACTTGTATCTTTGAAGATCTGACCATCTAGCCAAACTTCCAGTAATCTCTGTCTGGAATACGTCCGTCTTCGTGAGCATGTCACTATAGGTCCCACTGGTAACTTTTTAATAAGTCTGGAACCAGACCCGTCACCCGTTGTGACAGCTGACAGTGATGCATTAGCTGGTCGTTGCTGATGTTGGCGCATTTCTTGCTCATGGTGATGTGAAATTAATGTGTGGGTTGCTACATCGCCACTTCGTTTCCTTAATTCCCTGACATACAGTACAGACCAAACGTTTGCACACACTTTCTCATTGAATTCAATGAGAAGGTGTGTGCAAACTTTTGGTCTGTACTGTATTTCAGAGCATCCAACTGCCTCCATAGGTCACATAATTATTAACAAAAAAAAATCCTTAGTGTGTCATTTAAAGAACATACATGAAGACATGGGATCATGTAGGTCAACAGCAAAAAATATTAAAATGGTATTCCAAGCTTTGAACGGGTCTCAAAGCTCTGGTCAACATATCATCTAAAAACAGAATGTGGCACAACGGGAAAGATGCCAAGACATGGCCTTCAAGTTAAGCTGAAAAGCTCGAAAGGAGACCATCAATAAAAGAATCAGCTGGTCACAACACGTTGTGACTGGAGATACCGCAAATGTCCAAAGTTCACACAGGAAACTGATGTGCATTCCGGAGATTCTCGTGAACTTCAAAAGGGTTTCTAGGTGTTGCTGGACAAGACAACCCAAAGAAAAACCGTCTGTCTTGAGCTTTGTGACAAAACTTCCTTGTCTTGAACTTCAACCTAATCTTGGGAGCACTGAGTGCAGCTGACTCTTTGACTAGCAGCTAAAAATGTCAAGAATTTGTCAGTCTAAGCAGGCCATCTGTAAACTTTCACCACCTCCATTTGTGTTCTTTCACACCGTCCTCTGATAAAAGCCGATACCGATGGGAGTAAAACACTCGCAAATACTTCAGCTGGAGAAGCTGGTCAAGAAGCAACAGGGACTGATTCATTCTTTTCTGCCGTAAGGTGCAGATCTCATGATACGCCGCGGTTTGGTTTTGGTTTCTCAGATCATTCTGGGTTGTTTATTACTGTCTTTAAGGTCTTTCCTTGTTCAGTCGATTCCTTTGTGTTGAGTATCTTGTTTCTTATTTTCTGTTTGCTGTGGATTATTCTTTAGACCGTTTTGTGTCATATACACTGGTAAGTGTACGGATGTGTTATTTTCTCACCTCCACTCATTTGCAAGGTGTGATTGGCATTTGTTTTCCCACAGCTGACATGCATCAAGTTGAGTGGATTTCCCTGAAACAGACACCAGACAGTTCCACAGCATTACTAGTAATCAGGCATCAACAGCAAGATCCTCTCTTCCATCTTCTGCAGATCGTAAAGAATTAACTTTTTACCTTTTATCCTGAGAAGTATACTTACTTATACTTATGTAGCAACCAAGAAGTCCAGAGGATACTTACTTACTTATACTTATCTAGCAACCCAGAACAGGGATTAGAACTTGGAACCCAGAAAAACGATGTCAGCACCTACTTCTTAGACTCCTATTCTTCCAAACCAGAAAAGGAATTAGACCAGAGGATACTTACTTAAACTTATCTACCAACCCTTAACAGGAGTATCTAGTTTATTTACTTTGGATCAATATTATTAGATTTGTCTTCTTTTGCTCTTTCCCTTGGTTTGTTATTTTGTTTGTATTTCCTTTTAATTCCCGTAAAGCACTTTGTATTGCCTAGTTGCTGAAAATGTGCTATATAAATAAAATTACCTTACCTCAGTGCCATCCTGGAATCTTGCCTGAACCCAAGGAGAACTTCCATCTTCATCCCACATTTCACAAAACTGTGTGAACGCTCCCATTCGTAGTTGTTGGTTGCACCAAGGTCAACATAACCTCAGTTCAGCTGTCTCTGTGTTAACTGGTCTCCTTCCCTCAGTGACCCGTCTCAGCAGCTGTTCTTCATCCCTCTAATTACCCACCTGGCTTCACTCCTCAGGATTTAATGCTGCGTTCCAGTTACCTGCTGGGAAGTGGGAACTTGGGAGCTGGGTTTGACATCAGACTTGAGGCAGCAGGGTTCTAGTCAAGAAGTCGCAGTTTCAACACGGCAACGATCATTGTGTGCAGAAACCTCTTACCAAAACATCCTTTTAAGCACAAATACCACTTTCAGTTTGTTCACTTTACAGTTGGAGGCGCTACATGTAACATCTAAGACGCACTCTTACTGGTGTGTCTCATAAAAGAAACATGTTTTCCACCACATCTTACTGCTGCTGATGAGAGGAGCGGCCTTGCTAGTTCTAACAGGGAGTAGTCGGAGTTGCTCCCAGTTTCCGAGTGGGAAAATCCGACTTTCCCACTCGGATTTTGATTTTTGTTTCTACTGAGAAGTTGGAATTTCCCAAATTCTGAGTACAACTGGAACACAGCATAAGTTCCTTGGTTTTCTTTATTCTCTGCTGGTTCCCTGTCATATTCACTTAGTGCAAAGGTTGTAGGTTCCTATTTGTTTTCGTTATGCTCGTTGC
Organism: Xiphophorus couchianus; assembly: GCF_001444195.1. Lineage (NCBI taxonomy): Eukaryota > Metazoa > Chordata > Actinopteri > Cyprinodontiformes > Poeciliidae > Xiphophorus > Xiphophorus couchianus. Next base: position 6,687,380 of record NC_040234.1, on the reverse strand, counting down.
GTACATAAGAATTTGTCCTGTGATTTGCAGTCTGTACACGACTGTACAGCTCATATTTCTTCCATTTCAGAACTCTCATGCCAACAAATGTCAGCATTTTACTGAGCTATTTGCTGACGGTCTTGTAGCTCATTCCACTGGTTTCCTTGGAAGGGCCACTTTAGGACTACTATCGTTGGTGAAGTCGATCTAAAAATAAGGTGAATTGCTAGATTATAACTTAGTATATAAACAGAGTGATCACATGTAGTTATCTCCGATTAAACTTTCTAAAAAACTGAAGCATAAAACGTTCCTGTCTTTTTCTCTCTTTCCTGAATTCATTCAGTTCGGCGTGCACAACGTCCACCAAAATGTGTTTCACGGCCGGGACACGCTTTCACGATGCAACACGGTCGTGTCTGTGTTGCCGAGCAACCGATGAAGCCACAAAGCCAGGCATGCGCCACTTCATTTGACTTTCTCCCCCGATGGAAAATATGAAGGCCTTGAAATGGGAATGAACTAAACAGATGAGTTACAAACAGTGCGACTGTTAAAATATGTGGCGGTGGCTTCAACAAAAGACTGCAGACAAAACCTCGAGGAAAGAGCGGCAAACGCCACAGACGGTCGTTTCTTCTGTCGCGTCGCAGTGAGAGCCACGCTGGGCATCGCTTCAGCCATGAATGATGCATTTAGGAAGCAAACGGCACACGCAGCACGTTGAACCTTTTGAACGGAGCTGGGAGCATTTTCAATCGAATATTTTAGAAAAATAACATTTTTAAAAATCCACGAAAAGGCAAATGTGACGTTGCAGCATATCCGTATTATTCTCCCTCTTCATCCCACGGTGCACATTGTACAAACAAAATCATTGCGCGCTTCTAAAGTAGTTTCACAAGAGCGACGTTTATTAAAATCCAAATTCTTCCTCGCTCCTGTGAGCATTAGATTTACACAATATACAAATGGTGCGTTTTATAGCAAATATACTATTGGGACAGCAGCAGCAGAATTGGCTTGTACAAAAATACATATTTCGTTTTCACAAACCATACCAAAAAGAATCAAGATAATATTATTATATATATATATATTTATACATATATCTGTAACATAAATATTCACAACTATACAGGCTGAACACAATTCAAGGTAGTGGAAATAATAAACAGAATGTAATAAACTTTACATGGACAATGACATGCAACACTCATAAAACCTGTTCTTTTACTGAGCTAAAATGAGTGAATTATGTTTTTATTGTAGTAATTAAGTGAAATGTATTAATTGACGTAATTTATTAAGATAAACTAATATAAACAAGATAATCTTGGCCTCACTTTAAAAAAAAAAAAGTACTTTAGATAGGGAGAGGACTCTAAGAGGCATACGAACAAGATTTATTCATGTTAAATTGGTTGATTTTCTTCATTAAAATATAGTAGTGATATAAAAGCATCCTCAAAAAGATTTTAAGTAGAAAGGCGCACAGAGAAATCAGCTGGTTGGTGAAATAAGCTGATCTTTCTAGTAGAAATCTCAAGAATCAGATTTTTTTTAACCGTCAGTGAAGGCACCAAACCAAAACTTTATGTGGGAGACTAAACTAGAGGTTCAGTATTATTTAAAATGTCAATTCCTTAATAGTTTTGTGCTTTAAAATGATAGTAAAAGACAAAAAATGAATCCCATTGGCTTATGCATTAGCCACGTTAAGAGAAAACATCAGTACGTATGGATCGAAACTTTAAAAACCAAGAAGATTTGGAATTTGGCTACAAATCTGTGATCAGTGCATCTCTAATTTTAACATCCCGTCATGGTCACAGAGATCCAAACCAGAGCTATCAATAACAAGAACACTTGTGTGAGTGGAAAGACATCTTATATATATATATATATATATATATATATATACATATATATATATATATGTGTATATATATATATATATATATAAAAAAACATTCACATGTTTGAAAAAGATAGAAAAATGCTAGAAAGAAAATAAAACACGTCCTCCTCATTTAACCCATGGGTAAGAAAAAAATAATGAGCTGGAATAGCTGTATTAACTGTTCATAAAGTCAGAGCGATAATCACTGCTAAATATCATTTCTTGCTAATTGTGGTGCCTATTTGTACCTTTAAAAATGCAGAGTACCATTAAAGTACTCAACACTGCAACATAATAAAAACATATAATACCATAAATGGTAACGGCTGTACACAAAAAAACATATCTGATAAAAAAAACAAAACACATTCTCCCATTTACAGTTTGTACAGTTCTTATGTTACACATACGACTCTTCTGCAAAGAAGAGCTGTTCGAAGTCCTCCACTCGTGGGTCGCTGCACCGCCTGCTCTGCCACTCTTTCTTATTCTGCGCTATAGCCACGGCAACCTCCTGACTCTTCCGCAGGCAGGAGTCGGGGTCTGCCTGACCCTGTGAGGAGAAGTAGTCCCTAACCACCTGGGTGGCGGAAGGAGACAGGCAGAGCTGCGGCCTGGTGTGGCCGGACTCCACATGCGACGCCCTCCGTCTGCCGCCAATCGGCTGAGTTTTACCGCCCAAAGGTCTGTCTAGGGTGAGGCTCTTGGAGGCATCCGAATTGGCCGAGACCTTAGCAGGCTCGGATGCTCGGCGAGGAAAGGTCTTCCTTCCTTTGTGGCTTTCGGCAGCAAGGGTGAGGGAGTGGGATTTTGGCCTCTGGAGGACCAGAGTGGTGGCCGTCTGTCCATAGAAAACACTCTGCGGAGGTTGGACTCTCTCAGTCCGCACCGGTCTTTGCGAGACCTTGGCTCCTGCGACCGGTGTGGGATTGTCCGATGGGTTTGCGCCGGAGGATTTGGAAGCGCAGCTCTGGTCGTGGAGCTGCCTCAGCTCTTTGACGGTCAGGGGTTTCTCTGCGCCTCTGTAAAACGGGGAGCGGTTACGCTGAAGCTGGATAAGAGCCTGCTGGTAGGACGGAGGGCTGCTGGACCGCCGTTGGCAGTTTTCGTTTGGCTCCATCGCTGCCGTGTCGTCAACAGCGACAGAACAACCACCACCGGTTGAGTAGGAATTCCCGTTCACCTCCAAGGGTCCGTTGTCGGGTTGTTTCAGAGACAAGCAGCGGTCCTTCTTGAGCCAGGTGTTCGGGTGGAGTCCGTGGGATTGGGAGATCTGGTTCCCACGAGGTGGATGGATGGATGGTTGCCAATGGGGCACGGCGTCCCTCTGAGGCGGGGAGTCTCTCGGCGACCGTTGAGTAGCTGCAGCGTTCGTGACATAGTCAGTGGAGTACTGAGAAAAGGCAGAGTCTAAAGAACTGAGGGAGGATCCTGTTGGAGAAGTCGCCGGTGAAGACAGGCTGGAACAGCTGGCGTCCAGTCGCAGCGGAGGCGGAGGCACGTGCTTTGTCTTCCTCCGCCCACCGCTGGCTCCTCTCTGGACACACCCATCCTTTACCTCCTCATTTAGCTTCAGTCTGTTCAAACCCTGCTCCACGAACACCTCATCCTCTTCCCCTTCCATGGCTGCGTCATAGCTGGCCTTCCTTAAGGGTACGTGGTGGTTGTCCGCGTTGACCGCCACCATGCCGGAAGACGGCACATTCGCTAAAGCCAAGGCCGGCTCTGAGCTTCTCCGGAGTCTCCTGGGAGCGTGCGACGAGCCGTTGCGAGGCTGCCGTACGGCGGGGCTGAATCTCCTGGGCCTGGCCAGAGGGGGGAGTTGCAGTAGGTGATCGGTGTCGGGGTCTGGCTCGGGGTCGCCGTCGCTTAGGGTGATGACTGAGTCCCGGCTGCGGCTGTCCGGCTTGGCTTTTTCGCGCAGCAGCAGCTGTTCCTGGTAGGGAGACTCGGGGTCATCGTTCAGCTCGTTCTCCAGACTGTCGTAGGATGAGTCGTTCATTTGGAAGGACGAAACATCTAGGGAGGAAAAGAAAGGAGAAAGATAAAAAAAAAAGAACCCCACCAAACTCAAAAAGTGGAAAACAGTGGAAAGTATTTTGGTCTAGTTTCTAGCGCAAATGGTTGGTACACTTGAAATAAGAAAGTTAATTTAGAAGTAACTTCTCACCAAGATATAGGAGCTTGCTTTACATAAATAATTCTTGAATATTGATTAAAAGTAGTAGTTCCACTAGCTGATTATTTCTCATATATAATACAGGGAAAATGTCTAGTAATAAATGAAAAAATCTGCCAGGGGACCTGGTGCTTTTAATCAACATTTAAGAATTACTGACTTTAAACAAGCTGCTATATCTTGCCTAAAAGTTACTTGTGAGTTCATGTTCTAAGATATTTATACAAGAAACTAGACCAAAAACACTTGGTAAGATCTGGTGTTTTTGCAGTGTTACATGTAGACACATATATAAAATGTTATCCTTCAGTCTGGCTAAAACAAACTTTCTGTTCCATTTGCACCAACCTACAAAAAAATCTACTTGTGTTGTATAATTGTGGACTAGGAGATTATAAAAAAAAAGACAGAGGGCCCGTTTGCAAATTCTCACAAGTTTCTGAGCTCAAGAAACTTGTGAGATACACAAGTATACAACAGCAAATACGTTTTTTTATGGGTAACAAGCTTGTCCTGACCTTGAATTTCAAACAGAAGTTGAAGAACTGATAAGAAGAGGTAAACACTGTCAAAGAAAACAATTGCTCTGAGTGTATCTTTCGCCTAGCTTAGCAACTAGCTAAACGCTACTGTAGCCTAGCACTACTTTAACCATGCTCTGTGTCTAATGTTGACGTAACTGCTGCTGCTACCCGAAGCGTAGGTACTGCAGCACTTTTTTAATTACTTTGTTGAACTTTTGACTTTTATTCTATTTATAAGGGAGAAAGTTAGACATGTCAGGTTCCAGGCTTCAAACCTCTGCATTGAGGACAAATAGGCTGCGTTCACACTGCAGCCTGAAGTGACCCAATTCAGATTTCTTTTGACGTACTGCGACCTGTATCTAATCTTTTCATGACAGTCTGAACAGCAGAGGTCGGATTCTTTTTGAATGCGACCCGTATCCGATACGAATCCGATTCAAATGCGACCTAACATCCAGGTCGCATTCATCCAAGCTGAACGTCACTGATTCTCAACAAATGTCTGTATTCTGCGCCCTGATACACGCCAGCGGGAAGAAAAGCAACAACTATGACGGACTATAATGAGGATTAAGTTGTTAATATGCTGGCTCCGGTCGGACAACAACTACAAATGTGTAAGCTAAGCTCCACCATTAGCGTCCATGTTTACTTTCACAAACACTGAGCACTTCTTCTTTTTATGGCGGCTGGCAGAACCTTGAGAACGCTGACGCTATTGAGCCCTCTACTGCGCATGCGGGACACTTTCAAGTCCTTTGCTCGTTCACAGTGGAGAACACATACAGGTCACATGCATTTGGCAGTGTGAACGGCCCCGGCAAAAGTGAAGTGAAGGCCTGAGAGCAACTAATGATCTCGACCTCCCAAGCTGAACGAACAAAAATCGGCGAAGACGTGGAGAACAGAGGACAAAGCTTCATCCTGCCGTGAGCTCTTTGACCTCCGGCGGTTATTTTCGACACGAGGGAGAAAATCAGTGCAGTGTATGAAAGAGGGGATTCAGCGGCATTTTAATCAGCACCTGTGACCCTGGCAGTCACCGAAATTACCGGAGGTCAATCTGCTGACCGCAATCAGCAGGACTGAAAGGGCCGAGGCGACTTGGCTAGACAGACGGAGACGGCGAGTCTCAGTCCGCGCCACTTTGAGGGGACGACACAGTGAGGCTTCATCACCGCTTTCAGAAGGGCAACAAATGTTTGACAAGCACAGAGCAACCGTTTTTAGCTGTTTTACCCCCCAATGTTCAGAAAACGAGACTAAAAGTATGCAGTTTTTTTAATCAAACTGAAACTTGGACTCTGTCTTTTTCTGTCTCTTGAGTTCTTACCAGATCCGTGGTCGCTGCTGCTCTTCTGGCTGACGTCTTTGAACAACGAGGCCACGTCTCCCAAGACGCTGCTGCAGTTCTCTATGAGGAAGCGCACGATCTCACACACCTGCAAAACAAAAAGCAACAACAAAACAAACAACCCAGGTTGATTAGATGACATCAATCCCGTTTCAGCATCTTTTTTTTATTTACTCCTCTGCAGCTGCTGACAGTTCGTTGTTCTTTGTTTTACAGACGGTTTTTGAAGGATAGCTGCTGTTTATTGTTTCAGTTGTTCAATCAGTTCCTCAGGGAAGCAGCCAAAGTTCAGCAGAAACTGAGCCAACATGCAGTTTCAAAAAAGCGTCCGCGTCAGCACAAACTGTCAAATGCAAGCAAAGATCACAAAGTCGGACTGGGAAAAACGTCAGAAATAAAGCTTTTTCTCAGAGTAAAAAGGTAAAACCTGTACTCAAAGAATATCTAACCATTTGTTGTCTTAACAGATGAATGCCATCTTTAAATCTTTAAAAGGGAAACGTTACTGTCCCTTACGTCTTTCAAGCCCTGCATTTAAAAAAATGGCCAGTAACCTAAAATGAATAAAAGGAAGGTAACTAGTTTCTTCAAAGCATGCAAAAATAATTTAGTCATTAAGCTTAGCGATATGCTGTTCAACAAAAGTGACCTAAATCTTGTTTTTAGCTTTAAGAATTGACAAAAAAAAAATCTATTAAAATATAAATTCATCCAACTGATTTTACTCATGTCTTTTTTAAACAACTACATGATAATAATCATGAAGAATTGAACTGTGTCTGTATTGGGATGAAAAGTGTAAAATTGATATTCTGTCTCAGTGAAGGGAACATTTTCTTCTTATTGGTCGCCTCATCATCTCAGAAAGTTTAATGCTTTTGTACTCAAACTGTGAATCAACCCAAAGCGTCATCTTTGGGGCGTCTTTGGGTTGACGTCCAAAAGACGCCAGAATTCTAGCTGAATTACTAGAAAACAAGTCCAGCTCCTCTCCCACCTCAACCTCTCCATGCATCCAGCATGCCGATGTGAGTGAGTCTTCACGAGTGCACATAGCATTACTTAATCACTGTGGAGGCGCGCTATCAATGGGCTATTGCAACAATATATATTTTTTAGCAACTTTTATATAATTTTGTGGGAGTGGTGTATGTGTTGTGATATTTATATCTGAAGGCTTGCTTGATGTCCAAAAAGCATTGAAAGAAACCTGGTTCCGCTTGAGATACCAAGTGTGCTACAGTGTGCCTTTGGAAAGGCTTTATTTACTTAAAGACACACTCTTTTATTCACCACGTAGCAACTTCTGAATTTCTAGTAACACCTTCCTGTTTCATTCACAACTGTAAACATTTAAGATAAAATCAAGGCCATTTACCATTTGATGTATAGAACATACTGTTGCATATCGACACTGCTTCAGGGTGCTGGAGAGTCTTTCAGCTTTGTTGTTTTGATCCATGACCTTAATAATTTTGTAAAACAGCTACCAAAAGTGGTACTTTTTAGTCTCTTAGTTTATCATAGTTGTTTGTGCTGCGCTGACGTCAACTTCCCAAGTCCTTCAAGAGTATTTGCATTCCACAACATCCCTGACTCATTGAGACATCCTTCTGAAACTCCTTCACCCCCTCCCCCATTATGGATGATGTCCTGCTGAATTCATGGAGTTTCCAGCTGATATTGAGAGCAAGACGAGTCCAGAAGGCTCGTCTACTCATCATCCGGCGCGTATCGTAATATAAACCGGAATGTTTTGAGGCTAAGAGGGTCCTAAAAAGTCCTGTTTACTGGAAGGAACGGTCATTCCGACGAGGTCAGGTTCTCGTAAGACACGCCGGCAGTTTCTTTGCTTTGCTATCGCCTCAGACTTCAAACAAATTACCAAACTTTGTCTGAAGCCGCCGCCTCGTAAACTAAACAGATAAAATTTACTAAACACCAAAGACGACGTCCTACACAAACTGTGGAAAGTTTCCGCTCGAGTCTGCCTGTCGGGTTTACACAAGAGGAGCTGTTGTTGTTCCCCGCCGCTCTGCCTCTGTGACGAATGCATGCGCAAAAACATTCAGAACAGTTACAACTTTCACCTTTTGTCACATTGGAACCGCAAAACATTAAGGCTTCACAGAACAACACAAAGCAAAGCATACGTAAATAAAGATGAAACAAAAATGTAGGGCAGGCATTTGTCTTCAGCTCCTTTTACTCTCACACCCTTAAATGAAATCCAGGGCAGCATTTTTCCGGGCTGTGTTGTGGCGACCCACAAGCCAAAAGACGCCAAAAAGGAGCTGTGAACAAACGGCTCCAATAAAATCCAAGGAACAGGCAAAGGGACAAAGTTGTGAACTTTATCCAAAGGAAAAACATAGAAAAATATGTTTCAAGGAAAATATCTGGCATATAGGGTTGTTAGGGCAGCAGAGAGAACCATAGGCTGCCCCCTCCCCACTATGGAACAGATTTACACTTCCAGGCTCCATGAGAAGGTTTTGGACATTTTAAATGACTCTTCACACCCTGGCCATGGTCTCTTCCAGCTGCTGCCATCAGGCAAGAGATACAGAGCAATAAAAACCAGGACAAATCGCCTAAAAAACAGTTTTTACCCGATGGCAATCATGGCACTAACTTCAAAGGCATAAGAACTTCTGCTCTTGACACAACTTTGTTAAAAAATGTAAATTCTGTTGCGACACCTCCAGGCGCTGCGACCATCTTCTGATGTCTAAGTTTATTTCTCATTTTGTACTATTTATTTCTTTATCTTTGTATATTATGTATATACACATAACCTGCATCTTAACTCGAGTCGAGCAAATCTCAATCTCGTTGTAATCTGTTGATGACAATGACAATAAATCTTATCTTATCTCTTATCTTATATAATTCCAGATTTTTAGGCCTGATTAAAACTGAGATGAATTAGGAAGCAACAAATAATGACAAAAAGCACCTATTAAGAAAAATAAATACTACAATGTTATCTTAAAGTTTAGAATAATTTCAGAAACATATCGGCCGCAGTGAAGTCTTTGCCGATTCACAACTATTCCAACTTTACCTCAGTAGGATGTAATGTTTACCGTGTTAAACTGTTTAAACACAAAGCACATCAAATATTTCTAAGAATTTAAAAAAAGAAACGTGCTGGCCAGATGGGGACACTTTCATACAGTGCTTTCATTTCCTTTGACCTTTTTTCACATTTTATCATGCTACTACGACTTTAAACTTCAGTAAATATCTTGGGGTGATTTTTGATCAATGCAAAATGCTTCACTGCTTCTGCTGCAGACATTTTTAAATCATCACAGTATGACGAATTTGCACGTTTTAGTTAAAATCATAGAATTTTGGTTTTGTTTTTTTTTTTGCTATTCCTCATTGTCAAACTCACAGCTGAAGGGTTTCTGTATCCTACGTTTTCTCCTACATATTATGTTGTTTTTAAGTTATTTAAGTGCCCAAAGGTTTGTATTATTATTATTATTATTATTGTTTAGACTCAGGATTTCTCACATCCTGAGTCTAAAAGATTTGTCTGTCCTCTAGCTCAGGCAGAACGGTGAAAAATAAATCTTTGAGTCTTGACACAGATTCTTAAATGGTTTGATATCTGAACTTTGCCTCGGCCGTTCTAATGCACGATTGTGCTAATAATATGATCTCAAATATTTACTTTGCAGGAGCAGAAGTCTGCCCTGCAGAAATGATGCTGCCACCACCATATTTCAACTCAGAGATGGTGTGTTCAAGGCGATGAAGGAGTTCACTCAACTGGATTCTAATCACGCGTTTCCATTTATTTTAAAATTGCGCAAATTTGAGTTCCGGAAATAAATTCGTATAAATGGAAACACGCTAATTTCGTAAAAAACTCAAGTTTTTCACTCAAAAAATAAATAAATAAATTGCGGTAGGCTGTGGTGATTTTTTTGGATGTATGGAAATGAGTACATTTTGGAAAACTGTGAAGGAAACACTTTTGTCGAAACTGGGTTTTACTACCAGCGAAAAAGACGACAGGAAGTGGTTGGAGGATGTTTTTTTAATGACTTATTGAGTAGGGACGCTTATTCAAGGGTGATTTTATTTGTGTTTCTCATTTAATAAAATGCTGAGGTTCAGAAATTGTGTTTCTTTTGACATTAGCGGAACACTGACAAAGTGTTGCGCATGTTTGAAATGGAAACGCAAAACTTTCCATTCCCATCCATTGTTTGATTTTGATTTGCAAAATAAAAATAAATTGCTGTAACTCCACCAACTTTGTGTTATGTCTATATCACACACAAAAAAATACAATGAAATGTATAGAGGATTGTGTTCAAAACTGGAAAAAGTCATAGATGCCAGGCACTGTAGATTAGTGCAACATGCTTGGTATCTGAAATTCACCTATGCAGCCAAAGCTGTGGAATAACTTCCTGTTTCAGCGATGGAGAGAAGTCAGCGCAGTAAAAAAAAAAACAAAAAAAAAACAGGCAGAAGTAAAAGGACTGGCCAGCATTTTTATATATTTTTAACCACAGTCAAGAAAAAAACAAAGTGAGCACAAACTAAAGCTGCAATTACCTCAGAAGCTCCTACACAACTATGTTCAGCCAAAAGCATTTAAATTATACGCTGCTGTGAAGGAGAACCAGACACTCGGGCAAAACAAAATCTGCTAAATCTCAGGGTCCACGTGTCTGACGACAAGGTTAGCAGCCGGTGGGAAGCGTCCAAATCTGCCTTGTTAGAAGAAAAAAGGCTGCCTGTTGGAACCAACACACACACATCCACTGTGGCGGCAGGGCAAATGTGACCAGGGGAGTATTTGTGAAACTGATCTTCTGGTATTTGAGGGTGTTGAGGATTTTTGTGCTGACAAGTGTGTGCGTGTGTGTGTGAAGAAAGAAAGAAAGAAGGGCAAAAGAGGGGGTGGGGGGGGGGTTGCAGTGACATTTCTGCACACATATTTGGCTTTGGGATTGTGTAGGAAATTCTTTGCATGTTTTCTCAATGAACCTCAGCCTCTCTAAGGAACACACACTTGGTTTCCCTCTCACACACACACACACACATTTTTGAAACGAGAAGCAAATCAACCACCCACAGAGATCGCATGTTGTGCTCAGTGATAAAATTTTAAAAACGACCACAAATCAAGATGAGTTGTGAAGTTACAATATGGACTCTGCAGGAAGAAGCAGCTCTGCCTCGTCTTTACAATAATTACTCACCTAAGTAGGTATTTATAATAAAAAAATATATCTAATTATAAGCTCACAATTTCTGAAGTGGGAGTTTCAAACTACTACTTTTCTATCTGCCTGCAGCGGCCACCTGTGCTACGAGGAAGAGTTAATCTTTCATATTTTATAAGAGTCAAGAGCTTCAAAATGGGAATCAGAACCAAAAGAAGTGAAAATGGATTGTAATATTAAGTTTTCAGACAACACTTTACAGATTAATTTGATTACTCGAAGGATTTCAGCAATTTTATAATTGTTTATCTTCATCCCTAAATATTCTAAAGTACAGACAACAATGAACTAATATGCCACAACTTGCAGAAATAGGTTCATATAAAAGTACTACGGTATGAAATGGGGTCCAAAGAGGCAAACTGACCCAGACTCAAGCTAAATGGCTAACGCTAGTTTGCTAGCTCGCAACAAGTAGAAGTTGGGGTAGAAATCTGATATTTATTTTATTTTTTGCTGCATTTTAACTGATTTGCTAAACCACCAGAATGTCTGTTATATAAAAATTATTGGAAATATTAACTACAAAAGGTTTAGTAAAAAAAATAATAATAAAAAAAAGACTTGTCAGGTATGGACCTGGAACTGCTCCAGTTTTTTCTGTAGCGTCTTGCTGGAATCTCAGAGGTTTTATTCTCATCTGAACACAAGAATGTGATGATTTCATTTTAGGACCATTTCCATACGAAGGCTTGTGAACGAGACTCTCTCAACGCACGTCCTCCTGTAATGGTCACATCGATTTCGAAGCAGCGCACGCAGTCATCCTCAAACACTTTACTCATGCGTTAGCAGAGAAATTTTGTCAACACACACTCTCTCGCTGTATTACTCGCACACTAAAACAGGTCCGACTATCCAGCGTTTTTGGGAAATGCACTTGCTTTATTCCTGGAAGTTAGACTGATAAGGCTGTGGCTCAATAAGAGGCAGCTGCGGGGTTAGGTTACCATGAAATGCAGAAATGAGGAAGCCTGTTTTATGCAGAAAACTTCCAAAGTTGCTCAATTTATTTCCATCGTATTGTTTTCTGTTGGTTAAATATAGAAGAAAAAAAACCATTCAGAGTAAGAAGAAAAAAGAAGGAATTTAATCCCTTGGATTTTACAATTGGAATCAACATCTGAAATCTTGAGCCAACAGTTAAATTCAACAACTGTTAAATTCTAACAATGTTTGCCTTCATTTAGATTAAGATTTATTTTAGGATGCTAGCGCCAGCGTTCCTATTTACAGCGTATGGTGTCCAGCAGGGTGTATTACATCTGTGTCTGCTTAGTAAAAGTTATGATTTGTCAAATCAGAAATGTAGGTCTTTTTATCCAGACGAAACTAATTTGGCAACAGCGCTAATGCTAAAATAAATCTTGCTAGCAAGCTGAGCTCCTCAACTTTGAAGAAGACATTGCTAATGCAAAATGTAGCTTTGGTTGTCATCAATGCAGCTGACATAGAACTTTGTTAGATAAGATTTAAAAGGTTTATTACAATTTTACTAATGTTTAACCCCTTAACCCTAAATTATTAATGTTTTTGCTTCTTTTTTTTTTTTTTTACATGTTGAATTTTCATAATTTCTACACAGACATATTATGGGAAATACAGCAAATAAAATTAATACAAATTGTTTCTACATTTTTGGGGGTTAAATTTGAACAAAATTGACTTACCTATACATTTAATTAGAATAAATGCCATCTTGATCTTTAGTCCAAACACTAAAATTCACTGCCATCTCAAATGAATACATGTTCCCAAATATCCACTCCCTCCCCTCTCATTCTGTTAAATATTTCCACCAAATCTCATCTAATAACGGACCTCATGAACTGAAACACTGGGGGGGAAAAAAAGCTCCTGGGTTTCGCACCTTTTTTGTGGCCTCTCCCTCCATCTCCGGAGTGCTCGGGGTCGGAGGCCAAAGCATGCTGGGAGCGATGCAGACAGACAGGTTGAAGGCGTTCATCTGGTTGTCGTGGGCGCTGCCTTGTATGTGGTGCAGCACAGCGATCACGTGACGCAGCAGGAGCTGATTCTCACTGGGCAGCAGCTGCAGCAGCCTGCAGCGGGATGATGGACAGACGGGATATAATTGGTCAGTCCCACGTTTTTTTTTATATATATATTTATATGTACAGAAGAAGATCAGCAGCTCAGCTGCAGATTCCACTCTTGCTTCCATGTTGCGTGCTATTTATTTTTCCTTCGGCAGAAGGAATTCGGTTTGCTGCTTCTGGAATAAAAGCGGCGCTGGGTGTCACGCCCTTTAATCTGCATCGCAAACAAACACGACCTCCCTGTGACACAGCTGAGCGGGAACATTCTTAGCAGACAGGAAGGATTCTGGAGCCCAAGTATGAACCGGCCCAGGACTTTGAGCTCCTACCTCTGAACACCCGGCAGCCGCTCCTCTCCTCCGTCCCCTTCCATCACATCCATCCACTGATCGTACAGATCCACACACAGTATGCTGCCCGGGATGTTTCGCAGGAAGTCCTGTAAGCACAGAACGTAATGATGACTTTTTTTCTTTTAGGTTTAGTCAATCTTAAAGACATTCGACAATAACAGCAGCAGCAACAGGTTACTAATGTTGTACTTTTATACAAGGTCGTCCATTGCAGGAAATCATATGCAAATCTGATCGACCTCTCAAAAATATAGATGCTTCTACAAAGTTGTGACTCAGGAGGGCTGAATATAAATGCACGCCACACTATTCAGATTTGTATTTCATAAAATAATGGCCTACGTTGTTTTTTTGGGCATCAAATGGGGAACAATTGTAAAAGGGGATGGACATATTTTTAAGACGCTGCAAATAGTTTAAGGTAAATGTAGAAAAACGAGACAATATCTCATATATTCTTTTTTAAATGTGCTTTTTCTTCCACCTCCTCCCCAGTCTGAGGGGAAGTGAGTTAAACACCTGAGCTGCTCCTGTTTGGCCTGGAAGCTGAACAAGGCAGCACCTTGTGAGCGAGTCTGGCTCCCTGCCTGGCCGTCTGCGCCGACACACATCACCCCGTCTGGACGCGGGTGTTTGGAGGTGCTTCAGTCGGACCTGCCCTCTGTTGTCTGGTATCGAACGGGTGAGAGAGCTGGGTGCGGGTTGTGAGGTGGCGTTACCTTGAGGACGGCGGCGATGACGAACACAGACTGGTGTGTGATCTCCGGCTCCTCCGTCCCGCTGTCCAGCCTGTCCCGAAGCTCCCTGCAGGCCTTAGCGCCAGCCGACCGCCTGAACACACCCTTGGTGTACGGCCCTTCCTGATAGAGGAACACTAACATTTCCTAAAGAACAGAAGGAGAAAATATATATATTTCACTTCTTTGTTTTGTTTTTTTTCTCCCCTCTCCCCAAAAATCTTTAATCTGAGTAACCTATAGTCATCTCACCATGACGGGCTTGGGCAAGCTGTGATCTGAAGAGCACACCGAGTTCAGAGGCTGTCCAAACAGCCGTCCCGGGTTAGGTGACAGCAGCGATGGGGAAAGAGGCAGGCCGTCCAGCTGGGTGCTGGAGCCCCTCCAGAAAGGCCAGTTGATCAGGGATCGCTTCCTCTTGAAGGTCTTCTGGTGACCAGGCTCTGCAGAGGACAAAACAAGTAAAGAAAATGGAGGTTTCAAATAACGTGTCTTAAACTACATTAATCTGTATTTTCATTCAAAGCAGCTTTAGCTAAGCCTGTAGCGATAACAAATTTTGCTGGACGATAAATCGTCCCAGAAGTTATTGCGATGAACGATAATATTGTCATTTTGAGACCATTTTCAAAGGTAATGGTGTAATAATGCAAGAACAATTAAATTCTAATGAACATGTGACACTGGAACTGGAAGTTATTTTAAATGTATAAAATAAACAAAACAGGAATAACAAATAAAATGACTTATTTAGTCTCTAAACAAAAGAAGAAGAAGAATTACTTTATTCATCCCAGCAGGGAAATTATTTCGCAGTTACAGCAAGAATTTTTTATACACAGATTAACACACACACGACAGGAGCTGCGTCTGCAGGCAGCCAGCTGAGCCAGCGCCATTTTTGAAGGAGGACATGCGGCAAAGGTCGTCGGGACCGGGAGTCGAACCCGCGACGTCCGCGGGTCTAAGGCCTCCAAATGTGGGGCGTGCTAACCCCTGCGCCACCACAGCACGCCAAAAATGGGCCAGTTGAGACCAAAGCATCAGACTGAAAACTTTCGTCATCCAGTTTTTGGTAGAAACAGAGAGATGGAGAAAAACAATAAATCAGTGGAACTTCCTGAGCTCGTTTTAATTTATGATGGGATTCATTGATTTATCGTTTACTTCTTTGGGTCTACCTGTAGCTATATTTGAGGGCAGGTTGAGGTGAGGCGTGTGCAGGCAGGACGGATACTTTTGGTGCAGCTTGATGAAAACGGAACAAGACAGACCCACAGAAGGAGTCGCTGAGGAAAATGAAGGAAGACGCGTGCTGGTGGTTGAGGACAGCGTTTATTTTAAGACTTGTGTGCGCCAGTAGGATGTGGTTATGTTTTTCCGTGCGTGGATGTTCTCTCACATACATGCATGGGGCCCTGTGGATGTCCCTTCGCATTTGTCACTGAGTGTCCTCTGCTGCGTACCGAGCGGTGAGGTCACAGTCCGCACCTGCGCTCTGCAAACACAGGTCTGCCATGCGTCTGCATGTCCTCTGCTCACTCTGAACCGCCTGTTAAAATGTATGGACTTGTTTAAATATATATATAAACATATACATTTAAAACGGAATAATTACAGGTCTGAAGACATGCACCGAATGCAAAGTAGCTACGGCGTCATCTTTGTGGTTGCTGTTCTGTTGGAAGATAAATCAAGTTCAAGTTTAGATTAAGCCTGTCGCAATATAGTCAAGTAATCGCTTTGTAAATCAAAATAAGCTCAATAATTTCCATTCTGATCATTCATATTTCTTGAAGGGTAATTTTGCTTACAAAAACTTCATAATCCATGTCATTTATGGTTTTGGTTGTATGGGTTTTCTACTTCTGTTTTATTTCATAGTTTTTGGTTGTCGTGTTTATTACTTTATTAGTCCTAAGAGGGCAAACTTGAATTATTACGCAATTATCAATATCACTTAAAAATGGTCTCAAAACAAAAATATTAGTGTTTTTTCGCAATAATTTCTGGGACCATTAATCAACCAGTAAATGGTACGCCTAGTTTAGATACGAGTCAGAAAATTAAGTTTTGGTCTGAGATGACCAGAGGTTCTGGTCTAGTATCTGGTTGCACCGGATTTCATTTGGGGGTCTCAGAGTAAAGGCGATTGAACATAAACGCTCTTTACAGAGCATTTTTTATTTGAGCTAGAACTTGAAAATCACGTATCATTTCCCTTGCAGTTCAGAATTAACCTCAACCTTTTGTGGGTGCACTGGCACGAGTTTGTAGTTGCAACGTAAAAAAAAAAAAGTGAAAAGGCTTCGAACGCTTCTGTAATCTGTTGATAAAACGTGGAAAATGCAACCGAGAACCGACACATGCAGAAAGACCCCAGGTCAGGATTCGAACCAATGACCTTCCTGCTGCAAGGCAAGAGTGCTTCCTGCATGTTGGAATAGGTTGAGCCAAAAGTCGACTTTAGCCTTTTCTTTGTGTGATTTACTTGTGCAAATCCCTAATTATTTCTATTGCCACATATAAAGGGATTTCATATCAACTGGTATCACATAATGTGCCGCTAATAGCAAGTGACCTGGCAAAAAAAACACGCAACCTCGTAATAAATCTTTTAACAAGCAACTGCGGTCGCACACAACTGCTGCGAATCCGACCTGCCTACGGTCTTGAAATAACGCCATTTGTTTTACTAGGCAGTTGTGATTCGTATCCGAGGGTGGGGACTTGAACAAAAACAAAAGGTTCTTCAAGCGGGCGGATGACCTCGCGGCCAGAACGGGCCCCACGCAAAACACGCCGCATACCGCTCACAGAGTTCACGATTCAACAGTCGGTCATGGCGTCGTGCCTGAACACACTCTGCAACAAACGTTCAACAGCAACACAGTTACTGGCCCGCTCTGGTACTTCTCATCAACAAAGAGCCACTGACCTTGCTGTGAAATTATTACAACTCAATGAGGAGGCGATAGAGAGACAGGCTGCTTGTCCACACGGTGGGCCAAAGCCTCAAGAACACAGCAACTTTAAAACCCTAAAACAAAGAAGCTAGTTCTGATTCTAGCCTTCTACTTTAAGCTGAAACAGTGTCTATTACATTGAAGCTCAGAGACTCTTATATGAGAAGCCTGACAGCCTAAATGTGGCAGAAAATATGAGATTTGACAAACATCTAATAGAGGGCAACCCCTCAGTTACATGTGGTTGCTACTTTGGTTAGCGGACTAGCTTTGATTTTGTTGAGGTAGAAAGTTGGTCTCAATAGAGCTCAATAAAAAAAACTGGAATGAGGGGAAAAAGTAAGTGAAGGGATTTTGCTGAAATTTTTTTTTTATAATCATAGCATCAAGGAACGGTTTGGAACCCTAGGACGGACACACACACACACACACACACCGCAGGCAAAAAGGCACCGAGTAATTCAGGTTAATTGCTGAACCTGATGCGCTACTTTTGCTCGCATTCCTGCACTTTGTAAACAACATTTCTGCACCGGTCCAACGTACTGAGGTCACAAATGCAACAAAAGTTCATTCTGAGTTTTCCAAATGGACAAAATGTGTTTCTTCTACATAGTGTGTCGTTCTGTTTTCTGGGAACCTTGTGAAAGTGTTTTATGTACATCAAGTACATTTTTAATCAAGAGTATGCAGAGAAATAGCAAAAATAATAAAAATTAAAAAATCCTGTCCTTTTAGTGCTTTACTTTGTCCACCTAACCACACTTTTGAGGACATTGCAAAGGCAGGAAGACTCTGCAATTTTGGTGTGTCTGCAATGTCTGGTGTGAGAGAGTCAGACTTCAGCAGATCACAGGAATGCTAAACAGATTCAAACAAGATTCTTCTCTTTTTTTCCTTTCTTTTTGCACTTTTATCCTCAAAAGACGCTGAATAAGAAATGTTGGCATACGTTTGCAAACCTATGAGTGAAGGTCGGTTGTACTTATGCTAAGGACAATCAAATCAAGTTCATTTGTGCATCCTAAAACCACAAAAATAAAGGCAGAAAAACAGACAGAGACCAATTGAGAAATCCGTAACAAACGTTACATTTTGCAGAGTGAGGCGGTGTACACTTAGCAATGCTAATTCCAGTACAGTAAGGTGTTCAAGATAAAAACTATTTAGCTCATCTATTAGTAAATATGATTTGTTGTGTCTCAAATATCAGGTCAGACGATTGTTAATTAGTGTCCTCCTCTGACATGGTGCTCTTTTGTGTTTTGGAAAGTTCCAAGGAGATATAATATGACTTATAAAGGGGATGTGGTACGACTGTTTTTGAGTTTTATCCGTCTTTTCCTCTGTCCCATAAACTAGAGCGGTGGTGTCCAAACTGTTTGTCCACAAAATGCATTAAATTAAAAACTGAACAGTTAGTTTTTTATTCATTTATTTAGTCATACTGGCTCAAAAACACAATTTTTTATAAAATCTGTATATCATTAAAGATCAAAAACATAAAAAATGGTTTCAGATTGTTGCTGTATTAAAAGAAAAACAGTCAATTTTCAAATATTAGGGGTTTATCAATTGCTTTCCATTTTGTTGGCCAAAATTTACCAACGAAAGAAGATAAAGATAAAAACAAAAAAGAAAAAAATAAATAGTGACCACACTTTGAACTCACCCGAACGAGGTTCAGGTGAGCTCTTCACTAGTGCTGCCGATTGAAACAACCTTTAGCTGTTTTGGTGAAATTGCATTGTCCTCGTTGACCATAAATGTACCATAGTGAACAAATGTATATTTTCATTTAAACCAAAAAGCACTGAAATATATCCTGAGGTCAAGAAGGGAAGTTCTTACAGTGGTTAAAATAAGCGCATCAAAGCTTCAGAAAAATCAGAAATTGGACATCGACTCCAAAAACTGCTATCGATGCATCCCCAGTTGTTACATCACCACGTATCTGTGTATGTTTACGCTTCACATTCAGGGTCTTTGCATGCAACAAACTACCTCCGCTTCAACAGTAGAACGGTAGTGATGTGTCGGAGGTCATCAAAACCTAACACACAAACAAAGTAATGATGACAGTTTCCATTATATATCATCTGATTCCATTGAGAAGCACAGCAGGCTCCATTTAGTGGATTTTGTTCTAAGTCTTCTCTCTGACCTCAGCCAAGAAGCTTCTTTAACCCCAAGAACCACAATTGGAGCAAATCATCTGGAATGTTTTAAAGAGAAATTATAAAGCATGTTTGGGTGACAGAGATGGTATATTGGAAACATTTTCTCTTTTTTTTTTGGTGTTTAGAGAGGGAGTGACGTGGCGGCCACACTTCTCAATCCCATTGCGCAAAACGGAGTTGTGTCAAAATAACTCGCAAGATAAACCAAACCTGATGATTCATGTTCAGCTCCAAAGGATGAAGCACTTAGATGGTTTAATGGCTTAATAATCATGTGTGAATGATGAGGGCTGTGGTGGTCTGGAGAGTCCCATCAGACGCTCCATGCCTGAAGCTGACAGGTCCGGATTAAGTGAGCATCTTCGAGACGTTGCAATGCTTTAGCAGAACATTTTGTTTTGAAACTGAGTGATCTTTTGGATAAACGCAGAAAGCAAAAACTTCAAGGAAGGAGGGGTGTGACTGAACCACTTCTGTCATAGCTAGTTACATTTACTTGACTAACTTTTTTTTTTTTGGGGGGGGGTTGTACTTTTAGGAATAGTTTTACTACATTGTACTTTTTACTTTTACTCCAGTAACTTTATTATGAAGTATTGTTACTCTTCTAGGTACTCTGCCCACTGTGAGTAACTTCATTGAATGAAGATCAAACATGTTTTAACCAAAGATTCACCAGACACACCTGCAGTTTTTGCTAAAATTTCATGAGTTGGTAACACTTTATTTGAAGGGGTGTGCATAAGACTGACATGACAAAACAGTCGTCATGAACATGAAGGAGACTTCATGAATGTTTACGCCTGTTGACATGAAGTGTCATTCGGTAAATAATGACACTTTTAATGAAAAGTTTTATTAAAATTTGCATTCAAAACCTTTAAAAGTGTCATCATTTACCGATTGACACTTCATGACAACAGTCTAACCTTCCTCCTTCATGTTCCTAGCGGGTGTCATGTTTATTATAATGTCATGTCAGTCTTATGCACACCCCGTCAAATAAAGTGTTACCCAAAAGTTTCATATTGAAAGAAACCGATTTTGAAGTTTTTGTTGTTTACATGAATTATTTTCAATTTGGTCTTTAAAATGGCAAAATTTTCACATAACTTTACACTTTGATCTGTCTGTTGATGTAATTTTTAAATATTAATTGCTTGATTTTTGATAAGTAAATCAGTACTTCAGTTGCCTTGTTTTTTACTCTCGAGTAACTTCTTGGGTGGATACGTTTTACTTTCAACTACATTTAAGTATTTGAGTACAATTCTTTAAGTCCTCCACCACCTCCCGTCATTACTTACGGTGCTTTTCAAAGTATTTGTACCTCTTCAACTTATATAAGGTTTTCATAAAATCCTCCAAGTCAAGTAAATTTTTTTCATGTCTCTACATATTGATCCACCAAGAGGAAAGATGAGGAGAAAGTTGTTGTGTTTTTCCACAACCTGAAAAGGGGATTTTGCCTTGCAGCCACTGGGTCGATGCAAACACTTGGGAGCTTTCAGTGAGGGTGAAACCCTCCACGGCTGCGAGGCTGGTATGGAGGAATTGCGTAACACGCTGTTATGGTTGAAGCTAAAGAATCCGAGGCGATGCTTGCGGTGGGTAAACTGGAGCCTCCTCGACTGGAAAACACAGATTTTTGCTCCACAACTTGTTTTCCTTTAAACCCCCATGTCATCCCCTCCTTTTTTTTTCCATTCCGGTTTTTGTATCCGCAGTTTGTCCTCGGCCCCGTCCGCCGCAGCCATCGTTGTGTTTTTCTTCCTCCCCCCTTACATTTCTCCATCCTGCTCGTATTTGAAGTCCCCCGTTTTCTTATCCTCCCCCCTCTAGCCAAATTCCTCTCTCTCGCCATCATCCGAGATCGCTTGTTTTTTTTTCCTTCACCTCTGCCGGCCTTCGGTCTTACTCAATAGCTGTGTCATCTCTTTTCGCTTTCCATCTTCCTATTCTCACACTCGTCCCTGTGCCTTCTGGACTTTCTGTGCCTCTGTCCATATTGACGGGGGTTTTTTTGTATTTTGCCTCGGTGTCTGTCCCAACCCCTGCTGTAAACCTTTGTCGTTTCGATCTCTTCCCACCGTTCTTCTTGTCTTCTCGTGCACCTGTTGCTTCGTCTGCAGGCCGAACGACGGCAACCGAGTGCAAACATGAGGCCGCTTATGTAAGAAAGTACTTTTTGTTCTGCATTAACGCTTCTTTACTCTCATATTCATTCATGCAGTTCCACAGAGGATCGGACCGACGGGCAGAATCTGGTCCCGCGGGTCAAACTCGTTTTTCATTTCGCACCACATAAAGGTCATCAATGTCCTCAAAGGGAAAAAAAACACCAGTTTTATAAACCGTTCAAATTTCTCTGCGTCCAATTAGTACGTCTTAAAATGTAGCTATTTTTTTCAACAACTTTTCATATTGATGTAATTTGGCCCGGTACAAATGAAAAAAGTAATGTTTAGCACAAAACTGTTATTTTAAAGTTCAATTCATGTGGCCCTCAAGAAAACAAGAAACATAAAGCTACAGTTTGACCCCTCGGCCTTAAAGCCACAGTCCATCGCTCCAACTTCATGACTCTCTCTCTCTATCAGGTAAAAGATGTATAAGTAAAGTAGAAGGGTTTAGTCATAAGCAGCAAAAGTCTCCTTCTGCCGATTCCTACCAAAGTGGATGTTATCACCGGATTTTTGTTATCCTTTGCAGCAAACAAGTGGCGCCAACTGTACATGCATGAAAGCAACAGAAAACTTCTTCAAAAGCACAACTAAGAGTAGTTATCCTGTTATATCTGGCGCTCATGTGGCCCCTTAATGGTCTAATGCCCCATTAGGCAACTGCCCAAACGGCCAATATCAGAACTCGCAATTAGTTTTTTTATATGAATAATTTTGTTCCTTTTTTACCAAAATATTTCAATTTTTGCGACGTTTCTGATCAGAATGATGGCAATCGAGCACATTTCATCAACAGGGCCGTTCAAAGAGCTTTCCATCATAAAAACGTCACCAATTTGAGAACAAACATTACATTTTATGGAGTGTCATCATCAAAAACATCAATAGGCATCATGTATATGTTGGACAATGTTCCATTAATTACGGTTCAAAGGCAACAGTAAACAGGTTTAGTTGATTTAAATGACTTCTGTTGATTTGGCCGTTTTGCAATTTTCTGGAAGTTTGTTCCAGATTGGATGTGATTTGATGAAATGTTGATTTTAAAACCCTTTTTTTTAAAAAAAAAAAAAACACAACTCACCTATAATCTGTGGAGGCTCAAGGACCACTTTGTTGGGTTTGAGGATGAACTGGCACTGGGTGTCTGGGGGAAGGCACTGGTCCAGCAGCAGAACTTCGGGGCAGTCGGTCGGACTCATGGGCTCCCTCCCTGGTCCTCCTCCATGCCCGCCAGGGCTGCTCCCTCCGTCCCGAATGTGGCTCATCTTGATGCTGAAGGGAAACTCGTGGCCTTAATGGAAAGGTCAGAGCGCAGAGGTTAAGAGGCGGAAGCTGTGGTATGTGCAGCGCGAGGAGGAGAAGCAAAAGAGAAAACGTGATAGAAATCAGGGCCGAGTTGGCACAGGGCGACAGCGATGTCTTAAAAACGGAGGAATTCCATGTGAACTGCAGAATAAAAAAGTTATGGTGAAGGAATGTCAGGGAAATACCACCGAGAGTAAAAGAAAAAAAGAAAAATCGTCTGGACTGAAACGCTCCCAGATGTTCTGAGGGGTTTTCTTAGCTTTTACTCTTGCCTGATGTTTTCAACTTGAAATTTGTGATAATATATATATAGTAAATACATTTTTTTTTTAAAAAAAACCTTCATGGATAATTTCTTAGAAATCATTCCTATCATTTATTTGTTCACTTGAACTTTATTCTAAATATTAGATAACAAGAATGCTCACCAATGAGAGGATATGGAGGATCATCTTTACAGGAACTGACCCACAATCGGTGATCCTTCACACAACCCTAAACAGAGAAGAAGAAGAAGAAGAAGAAATGTACTTTTGTTTGAAGAAAAGCAACAGATCAAGATCTAGAAACTTGAAAACCCAATCTATTTTCCAGTGAACTTGTTTACTGTAGTAAGAGTCAAAGTTAGTCACATTTGCTACCATCGACGCAAGTCAAACTGAAGCGTCTAAAAAGGTAAGCCTCATGCTTGATAAACAGATATCCTGTCAATAGTTCCTATAGTTTAGCTGTTTTAAATCTTAAATTGACACAGCTACTGCATCTTATTGCCAATTTTTCACATTTTACATATGTTTTATGTCTATCTTTATTTTTTGTCATTGTGAGGTGTGCTGCTGCTTTTCTTAGCCAGGTGATCCTTGTGAAAAATCCTGGATCTCAATTTTTTTTTATCTGGTTAAATAAACGTTTAAAAAAACCAGTTTTACAGAAACCATGTCCCTATCCACCCAGTGTGACAAAGCCTCTGGTGCTAAAGTGAATAACTAATGACTAGTCAATGCTAGACGCCTAGAAATCAAAATGTCGAATGTGAATTGAAATCTATGTTTGGAACCCAAGTTTTACTGAATTCTTACAGACTGTAAATCATCCACAGCACTCTGACGGACTAATCTCTGTTCACATGTGCGTCACATGCACAACGCTGAAAATGATGAGATTCTTTAGCATCACATGAACCTTGTTTGCGTTGTTACTTACCGATATGCCAAACTGCTGCAGGGCTATTCGAATGACATCGTCGGTTCTGTCATTGTTGTTGACGGCGAGCGTCTTGGCCTGGAGAAACGTCACGGAATTACATGCATAAAATAAAAACGCTGGCAATGCTGCTAACAAGTGAAAACATCTCTGTGATGTAGGAATAAAAAGGGGAAGTAAGTGTAAGGAAGCGTACATATGCACAATTTCCAATATCTTTGGCAAATATCTTCAGAGGAATGGTTTTGGGATCGTCCTTCTCTTTTCCTTCGTTTAACCGACTGAACATGGAGAGAAAAAGAAAGGAGAGCAATTAATTATTCTCCATTCAGAATGTCTGTCATTATGAAATAAGTTCAACGGCTGTCACGTGATTCATTTTACACAGAGTTTCACTTTTTATTCACGCAGAGCTGGACAAAAAACCTCCATCTCAACTATTACAAAACATGTGATCTGCATTTGTTCCAGGGAGCAACTCACCCAATGATGAGTGACACCCACTTGTCCTTGATCTCTTCAGAGCTGAAGATGAGAAAAGAAAAATGTTTTAAAAAATAATCATAGTAATAATTAAAGCTTTAGCTTCTCTCCAAATCCCGAACCGCAGACTTTGCCTGGAGCGAAGGCTTGATTCCTGCTAACAGAAAATGCGATGTGTGTGCGTGCGTGTGTGGCGCTGACAGGTAGGTGCACACACACAGCATGGCACGTGCGACTGCGTTTGTTGGTGCTACGTGTCGGGGCCCGTCACGCGCACATGCGGTCGTCTTCTCTCAGTTGAACCGCTCCGGAAAAAAAAACAACAACAACAAAAAAACGGGAACAGCCACAAACGCTCGAGGGTTTAAGGGATTTTATAGCCGCGCGTTTGATTTGTAGCTCCCTCTCCGTGATGTGCTTCTGCATCTCAGAACATTGCGTACTCTTTCAGAAACACAAGCCTGTTGACTCACAAGAGCGTTTCATGTTGAGCTGGGTGACTTTGAGGGACAGCGTTTGAATGAAATTCTGTACGGCGACGACGACAAACGACATCAATCTGCTCCTATTTGAATCACATCGCGATCATTTAAGAATACAGCCTTTGACGTCTCAGGAAGTCATTTTTCTTACTCTGTGTTTAGCGTACAAGACGGGTACTCCGGCTTCCTCCCACAGTCCAAAAACATGACTGTTAGGTTAATTGGTCTATCTAAATTCTCCCTAGGTGTGAGTGTGTGTGTGTGAATGGTTGTTTGTCCTGTGTGTCTTTGTGTTGCCCTGCGACAGACTGGCGACCTGTCCAGGGTGTACCCCGCCTCCCGCCTGGAACGTAGCTGGAGATAGGCACCGGCAACCCCTCCCGACCCCATTAGGGACAAAGGGTGAACAGAAAATGGATGGATGGATGGATGGACTAGATATTTACCTGAAAGTTGCCACAAAGTTACAGGTGGGCCATCCCATGACGAAGCTCCTCTCTGGGTTTGTGCTTCCCTCACACACCTCATCCATGCAGTTTGCCGTCCACATCTCACACACTCTGACTTGGGCTTTTACTTTGAAATGAGTAGGAGACCTGCAAAGGTACAAAACAACTGTTGGCCCAGATAAAAACCGAAGTCTTGAAAAGCTTTCCGACTGTTGCAGACGTCTAAAGGAGACCTATTATGCTGCCTCAAACAGGTTGGGATAAGTTTATGCAAAACATGTTCATTACAATTTTCTTGCACAAAATCATTCTTGGATTATGAGATCTTAGTCTATTCAGCTTTGCCTTCCAGAATGAGTTCTTTTAGGGCCTCTGTCTCTTTAAATAAGCTGCTGATGCTGGCCGCTCAATGCTTGCAGCCATTTTCATGTGCGAATGTAAACAGGTACGCACTTACACCACTGTACATCTTTGAAAAGCATTAGTGGAGCCTCCTTCACAACCAACGAGAACGCAGCAAGTGGTTTCTGGATGGCAAGTCAACAACAAAACACTTGTCTTTTCCGGCAGCCATTGAGCAGCACACGCAGGAGACGAACCAGGCTTCGCTGGGGTTGCTAGGTAACGTGACTCAACCAAACGGGGACTTTTGAAACGGCTCGTTTTCCAGACACCAAACCAAATGCCAAAATAAATAAATAAATAAAAATTTGCTGGATAGTGTTTTTAGAAACAGCTGAAGCCCAAATGGAAGAATAAAAACATGCAAAATGTGAATTTTGCATCATAGGCCCGAAATTAAGCTTAGATTTATTGTGGTGTTACCAGAGGAGTGTAAAAGATGCAACCCTTTTCCTGCAGTCAGGAGTCAAACCGAGAATCCCTGTAGCAAATTATTTATTTTACAAATCATTGACTCAGAAAGAATGAATGAATATGACAACTAGTTTATACATTCAGTTTGCCTTTATAAAGCACACTGAATACCTTTAACGTTCTCACAGTATTTTAACTGAATCCAATTTGAGGTTAGAATTTCACAATATATTTCCGCTACGACACACTTTCTATAAATAAAGATATAAAAAGTTTCTATATTCAGAGTAAAATGTGCATCCGTTTACCACGTCTCTAATTATAGAGGTAGATGATCCAGTTGAACGTATTCGGTTGATACAACGGAGGGAAAAGCACACATATAACACTGGATGTCTTTTCCCCTCTTGCCGTTGCACATTCCTCTAACTCAACCACAAAAAAAATAAATAAAAAAATTAAAGCCAATTACAGTGCGTCGTCTCCGTCCTGGAAGGGTCAGCTCCACCCCGCTGGCACATTACTGCCGGGACACACCACAGACGTCTTGTGTGTGGTCTGTGTGTACAGTAAGTGCAGAGCTACAGCCTATTTCTGAATTCAGACCTCAAAAATGTCTCCGTGTGCCTCGAGTTGCTATTTTTGCGAGTCCTTGTGTGATTTAGTTTGTGGGTGGGGAGTCCCTCACTGAAGGGGCCAGCGAGGCAGGCGGGCGGGCGAACAGCGTTTTGATGTCAGCCAGGTTTCATATGGATTTGATCGACTGGGAAATAATTGTACGCTGCAGAAAAATCTGTGAGGATCTGAAGGTATGAGAGGTAAAACGTAACTAGATCTTTGGACTAGATCATAACTAGATCATCAGGAAGAACCAGAATACCCAACGAGTTTGTAAATGTTCTTCCAAAATATTCTCATTCAGATTTTTTTTTTCCTCGCCCTTGTTTTCATCTTTCTGTCTCCATATTCTGCAACCTGCCAGACAAACTGCCGCAGAAAGAGACAGTCTGAGTAATGTCAGGACGTTTGGACCAACGGGGGGGGAGCTTACTTGGCCTTGGCAACTAGCAGCGCGTCGTTGAAGAGGAAGAGGTGTCTCTCCTGGGTCTGCAGGCCCGTCTTAAGCTGCGCCTGGACGTGACCCAGGAACAGGCGGCCGAGGCATTCGGCCAGGAAGGCCTGGACAAGAGGACACGACTCGGGGTTGACCGGCATCATGCAGCTTTCCCTGGAGGGACGAAAGGAAGAAGAAAGAAGGCACAAAATGAAGCTCACCGCCGATCACCAAAGTACTGACTGAGCTTCGTGATGAGTTTGGAGACATGAAAGACGATATGTTTAGTGAAACAGTGCATTTCAGCTAAAATTCCCCTCAACAACTGGGGGAATAATGGAGAACAACAAAACCATGAGGATCAAATTTGTTTAAGGAGGTACAGTTGCTTGTAAAAAATTCTTATAAACTTTGTTGTTTTTTTTACTTTGGGTCATATTCTGAGTGCACAAGTCGATGTCGTCTATTGGCAGAGGTGGGCAGAGTAAGAGTACGAGTACGACTGGGTTTATATATTTTTTACTCAAGTAAAAGTAACTGTCCAAAAAGGTATCCAAGAGCGAAAAAGAATCTGATGGGAACGTTTGGTTTAATGTTTAAATATGATGTAATCAAAGAGACAAAAATGCAAAGTTATGTACAGATTTTGGTATGTTAAAAACTAAAATGAAAAATAGTAAAAAAATTTAAAAAAAGAAGAAGAAAAGAACAGATCAAGGCAGCACATTTCCAAATAAGAAAAAAGAAAAGAAAACAACTTATGAAATATTTGCAGTCAGTAAAGCACATAAACTGGATGTTAAAACAGGATGAAGCTCAGCAGGTATAAAATAATAATATAACAAAGCTTGTGCACAAACAAGAAGTCTAAGCAGTACGAGTAGCAAAAATAGCACTCAAGTAAAAGTAACGTATAGTAAAACTATGCCAACGAGGACATTTTTTCTAAAAAGTTATACAAGTAAATGTAACTGAGTAAATGTAACTAGTTACTACCCGGCTCCAGTTATTGACATTTTATCAGTCTTATTAGATATTTTAAGCAGAATTTTGTTCTGGACTCTGGGCCACTCTAATACAGATATCTCTAGCAACATCACCCCGAGTCCCCACAGCATGATGCTGCCACCACCAACACGTTTCACTGCGCTATAGTCTTTTGAATGTAGGCCAAAGAGAACAGAGCTCCATATTCAAAAGTTTGGGTTAATAACCAGTGGGTATAATAATATTTGTGAGGCGCTTCAACTGAAATTAAAGGAAATAAGTTAACACACAATAATCAAAGGAGAATTTAGAATAACAATAGTTTCCTCTAACTACTTAATACTAAATCTGTGTCAGGTTAGAAGGAGAATTAAGATCATTTTTGTCAAGGTTAGCAATTAAATTAAATTAGTAGCCTTTACTCTTTTAATATGTTTTACCTCAATGACAATACTCCGGTATAAACGTGAAATAGGTCTGGCAAATTGTGAACCAGCAAAAGAAAAAGAAAATAAATCACCTAGATCAAAAATAACCCTGAAACATTTCCCAGTGAGCTTTATTCATAAAAAAAACACACACAAAAAAACTAAAAACAGAAAATCTCCTCAGCTCTGCTGTTTTCTCCGAAGTGCATCAACACCCGAGTTTTTTCCTCCAATTTCATTGACAGTATAATATAATGATCTGGCAGCGACCGCACAGCTAAAAACACGAACCCCGTGTAGCGGTGAACCAACGCTGGAAGGGACTGAAAGGGGATTAAATGTCTCAATAGCTCCTCCAAAATTAATGGAATGGAATTTTCGCCGCAATATTTCCTGATTTCTTGCTGCAAAATAAATGCTGGGGCTCGAACAAAGCCACAAATCATGAGCTGCGCTGCCTAAGCCAGCTGGAAAATGGGCTGCGCACGGTTTGTATGGCTTAAATGTGCATAACAACAGCTTTGGAGATGGAAATATTGAAGTTCCTGGCACTTTATAAAGCACCTATTAATTAAAAGGGCTTATAGTTTAAAATATATTTTTAAAAAAAAATCTTTTAAAAACTTGACTTTTATTCTCCTGTCAATACACTCCACTGTTAAAGGATATAAAAAGAAAGAACTTCTCTTTTAGAAGAAGAAAAAGGAAACAATTAGTGCGCTCCATCCTTTCCTGTTTATCCATCGCTCTCCGATAAAAACACTAAACTGTCCCCTTCCAGCCGCATTTACTATCTCTGTCTCTTTTATGTACACAAATGGGCACACGTTCTCTGCCCACAGGTCCACACCCTAGTATTAACAAAGCCTCTGCTGCTTGGAAAAAGAAAGCGCGCGTTATTAGTATTCTGGCAGGAAAGCGCCAAATGGTGGATCAGGCTTTGCTGAGGAGCCAAAGAAACTTGGACTCCCTCACAGAAACGTCCTACCAGCCTCATCAGACGAGTGTTTGGTTACATAATTAATTAACGAAGAAAAAAAAGGGGGGGAGGGGGACACGGTTATAGTGCTCTCTCCTCGTCTTTGTGCGTCTTCCAAATATAAATCTCAAAAAGTGGGGGCCGAGAGATTTCTGGTAAATTGAATTAATGTGATAAATTAAGCACAGGATTTTCAGACCCTCGTGTGGTGCAGATATAAAACTAGAGAATGAACTGTTGATACTATTCAAAGAGCTGCTCAGTCAAACAATAAAACTATGGAATTTATTTTTCTTTTTTTTGTTGCAAAATAAACTCCACACAGATGTGTTTAAGCCCCGGGTTTATCCCCAGAACAAATGTTTAAATGCCAATTTGTTTTGTTTGAGAGAAAGACTAGATAAACACAAGTTAATCCCCGACCACATCATGGACTTGTAGTTTCGTTGTCCAGGTGCTAAACTGACTTGCCTGGAGTCCAGATCTGATGCTCAAACAAAAACATTTATAAAAAGCAAGGCTTGGAAGTGGTTGCAACATGGTTTTCTTTGATTTTTTTTTTTTTCTGACACATCAAGAGGAAATGTCCCCTGTATCATGTTCTTTTCACTGCACTGCAACTATATTGTCAAATTTAGGACAGCTCTAATATTTAGGAGTTTTTACATCTGATAGTTTGGTAGACTCTGTTTGATTGGGGAACAAAACTGTAACTTTGGTTACATTTTGCTTTCACACTGCACTCTGTCAAATGTACCAAACTAATTGAAAAACCCTTTCACCCCCTCGCCAGAGGTGGCGCTGCACCACAAATTACTAAAGGAAACGACAAGAAAACCTCTGAAGACGACATGAGAGCAACTTCCTTCTCTCTTTGTGGTTTTCTTTCACAAAAAGGAAACCAAAACAGAGTGGCGTTTCTCTTTTGTCATTAAAAGACCGCATCCTATTTCTGTCCGCTAGCGCTCGACTCCATTTGGTTATATTTACCCAGAATGCCCAGTGCTGTAGTCCGCTTCCTGCTTTTGGAGCGGGCTACGGCCCGCTTGGCATTCACATATGCATTTGATTTGAACCGCACAAGAGTTCACTTCAACTGAACTGAGACTAAGGTTCTTAGGCAGACAAGAGTTCGCTTGTTAAGCCGACTGCACGTTCACACCTCCCCAAACAAACCGGACTTTTCAGGCAAACTTGAGTTCGATTAGAACGGGCTAAACGTGGCTGGCGTGAATGCAACGGTAAACTCTGTCCGTCATACAACATCCTGCATTTTGAAATATTCTCAGCTCTTTGGAAAAGTCACGGTTGAAGTAAGCTGCAATCTCCCAAATGTACAAGTAGAGACGACAAATACCCGGGTCAACGCACTCCTAAGACGTCCCGAGGAAACGTCAGCTGAAGTTATTTGTTAAAAGCAAACAAAAACTGCAACCAGAAAGCAGGAAAAATTAGGTTTCTTTATGAAGTGGGGCTGAGATAATGGATGCACCTCAGTTCCTGTAATCAGTCCAAATCTCAGAAACCCTCCAGTTAGCACACACACACAAACGCACATGAGCTAGCCCCGCTTTGTAAGCGCCCTTTCACTTCACTCTGCTCCCGCTAATAAAGACAACATCTTCCGTATTCACCGCACATCCCTCCCTCCCAAATGCCAGATTGACAGCCGAGCCACAGAGCTAATGTCTCCATTGTGCGTCATGTGATGTTGATAAATTTCATCCCCGCCCCGCCTGAACGTCCACACTCGTTTCTGCCGAAGCCCGGGCTCCGTGTGGAAGAAATGTTGACTTTTCAGAAACGCACAATAAGAGCACGCCAGCGCACAAAGGCTCGCACGACGCCGCATGCTAATCCCCGCGGGATGAATATTCAAGTGGCAAAAATGCGCATATAAAAAGGTTGATGGATTTTATCAGCGCGAGTCACAAAGTTGGACTCTGTCAAGTTGTGAAAGATTAAAAAGTAGGAACCCTTGCTCCTGAGTGAGACTCAGCGTTTGTCAGCGGAGAGATGGACTTTTTCTGTGATGAATGGAGAGCATTCACTCTGAGACACATCTGATTCACCTAAATCAGCTCAGGCCTCAGAGGCTGAACAGCCTGACGAAAACGAGAACCAACAAGTTTAAGACAAAGGCTACATTAAAAATCATACTGGTATTTTTATTTTTCTGCTTGTTATCTCACATTAACAGGAAATTTGAGTTTTGGTGGTAGACCAACTTTATCATCCTTTGTTGATCTAGAACGCACTGCATGTGACCACAGCTCGGTTAGCAACACCCTTCAGTGTGGAAGTTGCTAGAGTTCACCACTTTTAGTATCAGATTAGCTTCTGATGAAGTCAGGAGTAGGACAAAATGTATGCCTAAATAGTTATTTCCGTGGAGGCACATTGACCGTTTATCCAGGCAACAACAAAAAGCTAGGCTTTGATGGGTTAAAGGTAATTTCATTTCTTCGATGTGAGCCGTGGGCGCCAATTCGCACCAAATTTGGCGACATCTTATTGAACTAGTAAAGGATTGAATTATCACAGGGAGAGCTTGTCCGGATAACAGCAAAGCTGGATGTGCCATAGGTAAGTTTCTCCTTTTTAGAACTTTGTAGGTCAAGGATCTACAAGAATCCAGAAGAAAACTGCATTGTTGAAAAAAAATACAAATTAAAAAATAGGACAGAAAAAAAAGGAAGTTGTAGGTGAAACACCAGAAGCTGTGGCTGCCAGTATTACACCGTATAATTATGGGTACAACATTTTTTCTTCTTTCATGGTTAAATTGTCTTTGTTGGGGTTACAGTTAAAACATGAAAGTGTTTTAACTTAGGGAAAGTAACAGTATTTTTCCTAAAATGATTGTACAAGTGTAAAAATTACCGTTTTCACGAATTCATTTCACATTAAATCAACAATTTTACATTGTTTTATAGCTTACGGATTTTTTCATGTCACAACTTTACTGTTTATCACTTAAATATACAGATTTTTTATAGTATGATGTTTACAGTAAGGGATGCTAATAATGCTAATTGCTAATACACGATGTTTAAGACAGGATTATTTTGCTTTTCTTGACACTCACATAGTTTGATGCCTTTGTTATTATCAACACTGACAGCCTACAGCAGGCTGCCTAGTATGGAAATATTTTGGACATCGTTAACTACGGTTCTTGGAGACAAATCAAAAGTGGCATCAGCAGGTTAGACCTTCATCAAAAACTGGAAAAAGCAGTGCATCTAAAAACACACAAAAAAAAAAACCACCAGCTCAATCTTAGCCCTATTTTTTAAAGTCCAAGTGAAACACGAAAGACGCTGCTGGCCTGCCTCCACTTTATGCATATACTTGAAACCCTCCATTTTGCATGCCTCAGGTAACATGGTCCCTCCACTGCAGTAAGACATTACCAAAGCTGTCAAATAGTGAGCCCATCAAGAGAATATGGGGAGCCTTTCAGGAGGAAATGACACACTAATGTAACAGTCTGTCCCCCGCTGATAAGATCCCTGAAACAAACCTTGTGATCGCATTTGCTTGTCCGCCGGGACCGAATCCGACACCTTAACTTCCAACAAATATGATTATTTTTGGCCTCAGACCAACGCCAGCAAGGAACAAGTGAATGCATTGACGGACGCCGGCTGTAAGAGGAAGAACTGTCATTTTTGTTTGTTTTTTTTTTCTTCAATTTTCCAAGCAAACTTCACACTGACGGGTTGCATCACCAGTAGCCTGGTCTGGTTCTCCAGACGAGCAGCCGCTCACGGTGCAGCTTACGGGGCTCGAGGAGACAAAGAGCGTTTTGCTTGCAAAAGACGTCATTCGAGACAGACACACACCACCCTGCACCATCCAAATCCACGGTAGACGCTTTCCTTCATGGCTACTGTCAAACTCGATCACAGCCGCGGTGATTTAATACTGTTGACGACAGCCGCCATTATTTCCTTCTTGTCATTTTGACGTGACCGATCTTACTCTGCAACAGATAAATGCAAAAAGTATAAAGTCACCCCGCCAGATGGCAACAGATCCTGTACAGCTGAGGAAACTTTTTCACAATTCAAACCAGAAAATAATGCTTGTGTGTTTTTATCATATTGTTTATTGCAATAAAGTTACCATAATGAGTTTGATTCATCATTGTCTCAATAAATTCCTTTTATGATGTTTGAAACCCCCTAAAACTGATCATATTGTTTAGGTTGTTAGTTTTACTAACTTTTCTATAGAGAGTATCAATAAATTTGAAAATATGATTAAACGTCGTTACTATGTGCAGTGTGATGGTAACAAATCACACTTCTTAATCTGACTGGAGTCCTAAAGAAGCCAATTATAAATTGTGTGTTTTTCAAGAGCAGTGTTTACGTTTGTGAGGCTGTGATTGCTGTTTAATGCAGTCACAGTCAAACAGTTGGCTAAAAAAAATAACTACTGCTTATCGTTACTTTTGTTGATCTTACGATAGTACTACAAAATATTTAAGTCAATATTAACCCATTCTTACTTGTGCGTCTGTTCAAAAAGGGTTTTTTCAAATGTCGTCAACTTGCATCACAAATGTCTACGCATTTCATTGAAATTTTTACTGATAGGCTTTTGCTTCGAGTAGAAGCAAAATGACACATGGTTTTTCAGTTTTGCTGCAAATTTTGTTTTTAAAGTGAAAACTTTGGCACGCACCAGATTGCAAGTCATAATTTTTCATATTTTTACAATGCTGCCATCTTCCACCAATGCTGTGTACATTTAATTCCCTAAGGATGATGGAAGTAATCCTATGGTTTGTTTCCATAATCTTCCATAATTCCTTTGATGCATCTCTATCTCTGTTGGCAGATACGCAGCAGAGGGAGCCACTGTGGATATTTTGCAGATATACTGAAGAGAGTGGCATGCTTTAATGTTCAGCTAGCCTGACTCAATACTTTGTAAAACCAACTGGAAGTTTCTATGAGTCTTGCAATCTTTTCGAGGTCTGTCTCTACCAGATTTGAACATCTGGGGTCTGATTGGTCGAATCTGATCTGGCGCGATTGGATTATTTTGCTGAGGAGATTTGACCCTTCACCCCGGTTTCGGGTCTTTTGCAGCCTATAGCAGCTTTTCATGCAGGAATGTTGTGTTTTTAATAGCTGCATCTAAATTCCCCAACAACTCCAACCAGCTTCCAGAATCCCCACAGCATGATGGAGCCACCACCATGGGGAGGATGTTTGCAATGTGACCCATAGCATTTTGCATTCAGGTCAAAAAGTTCAAATTGGGACAAATTTGACCAGAGTACCTTCTTCCATATGTCTACTGTATCCAGTGAAAGGATTGTGACAAACTACTTTTTTGTGTTTTTACACTAGCTTTCATCTTGTCACTCTTCCATAAAGGCAAACTTGTGACGTCGGCTTCCTGGCCTTCACAGACCAGTCTTATTTACAGATATTAAATTACACTCAGGTGGACTTCAGTTACTAACCAGCTGGCCCTTATGTGGAGCTGATTGTACTTTATTTCAGCCATTGGCATCAGAGTAAAGAACGCACACAAGTGCGAACTTTTCTTTTCAGGTTTTCATTTATAAAACCACAACATCCTTTCCTTTCTACTTTACTTTTATGCACCACCTTGTGTTGGTCCGACACACTGAAGTTAGCGGTTGCACATGGCAAAAAGTGAAAACGAATACATGTGCGGAGCACCGTATATTTAAGTTTCCTCTTGGATTCCCACTTCCCAGTAAAACAAAAAAAATTCTAAACGCAGAGACGAACGAAACCAGAAATAGCTGCACTGTTACAGTATGAATGGCGCAAATGGTACATTTTCATTGCTCTCCCTCCCATCTCAGAGGGATTTACTCGCATAAAGAGCACATTGGTGATGCAATGATACTGAAGCCTCTGCCAAGAGCTGCTGGAAGCACTTATTTATCCGTTTCAACTGCATTTATGTGGCTTAAGGGTTCCAGTGCTTTTCTTTCCAAGGCACGCACAGGGTTAGACAAACCCAACAAAACAAACCAATTTATTACAAAAATTGGCTGTTTTGGCAAACGGCTGGAGCGTCGCGTCAACCGCAGCCAGGACTTCAACCTTCTGACGGTTACAGTCACAAACCTCAAGAAGTTGACCCGTCTCCCCAACGCTCAACCGGAGATAAATGAACACCTCCCTCCCGACAGCTCCTAATTTAATGTCAAAGGTTAAGAGTGACAGCGGAGAGAGTCAAGTCCTGGCTCCACATCCACTCTTATTTCTCACACACACACACACACCGTCAGGTCAGACTGGGACAGACTAAGCGGCTCTGTCATGCAGACTATTTGTCTTTCAGTCAATAGAGTTCCTTTCTCAACCTCTCACCACACCTGCCAACAGAATATGTCTCCCCAAATCTCTTTAACACACAAATCCTGCCCCAAGAGAACCGACCCATTTAACAGTGCAGGGAGTTTCCCCCTAAACCCTCTCCATCCCCTCCATCCCCACACACACATCGCTTCACACAGTCAAACCTGAACTCCATCCACAAACGCTAAAAACGGTTCACACCTGAGATACGGCCTGGCATTGACAGCATTTGACTGTAAAAAGGTTTTAAGAGACTGGAAGCAGATTGAGAGAGTAAGCCTGCCTCTAAAAACGGGCATCAACGAGAGTTAGCAGCAGTTTAGAAGCTAAACAAAGCCCTTCGTAAATAAACAATGCGGCCAAAGGGGATTGGAAGGGCTTATTTCTGACCCTGGTATAGGAAAAGGAAGGGATCTGAGTGATACGGTGAAGTGAGAGGTGGTGATGAAAAGACCGATAGCTCAGGGATAAGTAAGCAGTGAGTGAGTGAGTAAGCCTCCAAACTTTGAGATTTTACTCAAACTGGTGGTAAACATAATTCTTGAGCAAATATCTAAATCGTAGACTTAGCCATTCAAAACCACAATCTATCTCACTCAGATCAGCAAGCAAACAGCTTCCACTTTCACTCACCAGAGATCCAGGTTTTAAACCTCTGTTGATTTTATCCCAAGCCTCCAAGGCTCTATCCCCCCCCCAGTTTCTTTAATCTGTGCATTATCAGTCTCTCAAATCAGCGCTTAGTGTTTCCTGGGGAAAACTCAGTGACAAAAACAGGAAAGCTTTGTGAATCGGCTCAGCGACCGACTTGGCAAAATGCTTCACAGCAGTTGCGAAAACGCTCGGCGGACATCGGCGGAGGCACGCCTTAGCATTATGTAAAGTCAGAATCTTTAAAAAGAATCCA
This sequence comes from Xiphophorus couchianus, assembly GCF_001444195.1. Taxonomy (NCBI): domain Eukaryota; kingdom Metazoa; phylum Chordata; class Actinopteri; order Cyprinodontiformes; family Poeciliidae; genus Xiphophorus; species Xiphophorus couchianus. The sequence goes on along the minus strand of NC_040234.1, from coordinate 6,650,249 downwards.
CTGTTAGTGAAGGCATGAGGAGTCACAGTAAAACAGGCACGTGTTGTCATGGAGTAGAAGGGGGGAGGCGAACATTGGAGGAAAGGATTTTTCATTCAGTAGAGTTACACTTTCTAATCTGTTTGAAAGGTGTGTCATACTGGGAGTAAACGTCTACACATGCTAAGGAACTTAGAGCTAACTCAACTGCACCTTCATCCATCACATCATGCATTTTGCGGAGGACTCAGCCACGAATGTCCCAATCAGGATGTTTTTTTTGTTTTGTTTTTTGCCCCCGATGCCGAGCGGCGTCATTTAAGACGAGGAATTTGCCAATAAGGCCTGATAATTAACCTCAACGCCATGTTTGGTGAGAACCACACATGGTCTGAATTAGTTTTGTGATTGCGCGGCGTCTAAATCTGCTCCAAATAAAATTATTCCTGAGAGCGACAGATGTTTTGTTCCAGTTGGATTTTTTTTGTTGTTGTTGTTTTTTTCTCCGAAGAGTTTTTGCAGCTCTTCTAGTGGCTCGCACTTTTTGCACAGTAGGCAGACAGGAAGGAGGGTGGAAGACATGCGGCAAAGGTCGCCAGGACCGGGAGTCGAACCCGCGATGTCCGCGTCGAGGACCGAGGCCTCCAAACGTGGGGCGTGCTAACCCCCTGCGCCATCACAGCACGCCCCAGTTGGATTTTTTTTTTTTATATAGGTCAGGCTTAATATGCAGTGTTAAAACATGGGGGGTTAAGCTGAGTCAGTAAAGCTACAAGTATAATGTCCCGACAACAAGTTACCTGAAATGCAGTTAAGATTTACTGTGTTTCCCAAACAAACAGCTGCAGTCTTCAAAAACCTTCCATTACGATTGTTCTGTGTTGAGCAGTAAGTGGAAGTGCTAAGCTAGGCTAACACTCCCATGTTTCTCTGTTTTGGTGTAATAATTTTTTTTTTGCTCGTAACGCTAATCGTTTATTTCAGTCAGTTACAGCTAATCCTCTGCAAAAAAAAACTTATGGGAAAAGTTAATAAATATATTGCTTTGCTTTAAACGTCATACCATTTAACGACTAGTGTTTCAGCTGCTCTCTATGGATATTCGGGGGCCACCATGACATGGGAAAAGTGATGTTTTCCCATATCCGTTTAGTTATTTCAAGAAAATAACACACACAGCCTACAATCCAACTTAGCAAGCCGTCCACACAAAAATACGCCGCCGTCTTTTAAAAACATGTCACAGAAACACGACAAGAATGGACATCGGGAGCAGAGTTTCCTCAATGGAGTCGACTGGGATGCGATCGGGACGTCACCGGTTTCAGACCCTCTCTGATGGGAACACAGACAGGTGTGTATTGCAGATACCTGGAAGCGCTTCTCGATCTCGTAAGCGCTTTGCTGATGACCAGCGAGGGAGCCGACTGTCGCCTCTGGGCGAGGGTCTTCATCTTCTGAGGGGGCAGACAGAAAGAGCGACACAAAACATGAGTCAAAGCACATGCAGAGATAAAAGTTTGCATCTGTGCTTTCGGTTACATTCTGTGATGGTAAGGTTTGTAGGGCGGGGGACAGAAAGTCCACAGTCAGCACTCTGTGATGCTGTCTGATGGCTGGAAGTTGAGGATTTAAGAGAAAGGGGAGGAAGGGGGGAGGTTTGTGACTGACAGAAAAAGCAGAAGAGCCAGCAGCAGTGGAGAAGGGGAGGAGGAAATGACACAGACTAAAACATAAAAGTCACAGGGAGTGAAACAGTTTGCAGAGACTGTGGCACAATGTTTAAGATTCCTCAGAATTTGTTCTTAAGGTGGCTAATGGTGTACAGCCCGACATCCTCTCAGCTGTAACGACAATTAAACGGTAAACAAAATCACAATAAATCACTAACAGTGCAACATAAATTAAACATGACTCCGGAGCTCATTTTAACCCAGGACATTCCTGGAACATTCCTGTTTTAGCAGACTTACATGAGACATATAGGCCACTGTCACAAGAGTCCAACATAAAAATAAAAAAAGCACCATTGATGAGCATCACGGGACACCAGACTGAGTGCCTGCAGGGATAAATGGTTTAGCAGTCGCTTTTCTAGAACAAGCCAGCTCTCAGACATTTAGATCATTTTTAGACTTTATTCAGTTTCAGTTTCTGATTAGCTGTAAGCCACAGGCTGCTGCTGCGATCAGATGAGTCTAAACACAGACCACCAGTCATGTTTCCTTTTTCACAAAGTGCTCAGTTGACTCTTTTTTAAATTTTTTAAATTTTTTTTGCAAGAATCAAAACTGAAAGCACAACAGTCACTTCAAACATAACCTCTTGTTATTTCTGAATGCAATGAATGACTGGGAGGACACGTGTCGTAACTTTAGGGACGCAGATGGAGAGAGGAAGAGACTAATGAATAGCACCAATTTTTGTTTTTGTTTTTGCTGATAGACTGAAGAAGATGAAAAGGAAACCTGACATGCAAATGCAATTTTACACAACATCAGTTCAATGACACATCTTGCAACACATAATGAATATTTTTGAAGGAAACACAACAAAGGATATCTTGAGAGTCTCTGGAATCAGGTTAATCCTCAACTTTTCTTTCATGATTTATTGATCAGTAAAACCAAAATGAAGCAAACCAAGCCAAGACTTGAACTACCAAAAAACGTGGTTAAAGGACACAGTACTGCCAAGGGTGTAAAAACATAAAACCAATTCATATGGGTTACGTTCAAAGCAAAGAGAAGACGTACCAGTTAGAAAAGCTACACAAAACAATAGTCAAGTAATGCACATGACAGATTTTTGCATACATTTAACCTGTTTAGGTGAAACTTAGTAGATACCTGTTTTGCTTTAAAAAATGCTCTTTTAGAAAAAGAGCATTCTGCACATAGATGCAGTTACCAATTTTAAACACGCAAGCGAGGGGGGGCGCTGTTTACAACAAGTTCTCAAAGATTCTGCTACATCTGAGAGATATATCTACAATGACAATGGCTACTTCTATAGAAAAAAAAAACAAAACCCGGCTTAGAATTACAATTCAAAAATAATCTGTCAATTTTTATATATTAATATTTTTGCATATTGATATCATTGCTAAAATCGTTTTGTAGGACTTTCTTGGTTCAAGTTGGTTTTTTCTATCTAAACTATTTATTCCGTCTATAAATCCGCAAATAACCTAAAAAAAACAAACTTTAAAAAGCTTCCCAGGTGTTGGTTTTTTCTCATTATTGTACTCCTCACACAGACTCAATTAATGTTTCAACATTTCTTGAAAAAAATGAGAAATATCTTCTTTGAATTAAGCTCTAATAAAGTAAAAGCAGAGACATATTTAAAAAAAGACAACTTAAACGATTAGTAAATAATGACCTCCAAACATCTCGAATATTTAGATATTCGACATTTTTAGGTAAATATTAGAAAACAACATGTTCAGAAGGCATTTAAAAACCATTTCATGTTCAAATATATGATATATAGTTTTTACAGTATACGTTTTGGCACCCAAACTCTGTTTTTTTTTATAAACAAATGTTCCTTAACTGACCCTTAACAGAGGCCGAGTGTCACGAAGCGCACACCCGAAAAAGAGTCCGAGCTCCCCGTTACCTTCTTGTTGTCGGACAGCGGCTTGCCGTCACCCGTCAGAGAGTCGGACCGGTTCTGTCCCATGCTCCCCTGCTGCGGTGACATGCTTTCCATCAAGGCTGTGTACATCCACGGAGCCGAGCGCACCGGCGATATATTCCCATCATACGAGAAGTAAAGTCCACGGTTTACCCGCCAGAGAGGAGAGTGGGTGGAGGATCCATCACAGAGACGAAGAAGAAGGTCCAACAAAAGAGCCTGTGTGTGACTGAGGAGCCCGCGGAGCTCCTGACTCCGCTGGAGCGACGTTTGGTCTGAGCGCCTGTTCCACAGTCTCGCTCAATTCACTCAAACGGTTTGGAGAGTAAGCGAGCATCCGGTTGGTACTTTCAAATTAAAAGGGCTTTAAAGGCTCAAGTCCCAGCGTGCTTTGACGCATCTAGTCATAGACATGAATCCGCACCTGGTATCCACAAACTTATTTTGAGGAAGAAAATGGCGTCATTTTAAAACGCAGAACGGGGAGAGAGCTAGCTAGTTAGCTAGCTAGTGGCAGTTTAGTAGAACGCGCGCGCGCGCGCACCATGTGCAGACGGTGACGTTGTAGCTGGTTCGATTCCCGGTCTTGGCTTCCCCTTTTTCTCTCCTCCCAATTTCACTTTTCGATAAAGGTCGCTAGAGCTTTAAAACGTGAGCTACATATGTTGTGAATAAAACAGTCGTTCAGTGGGTGCCAGATTTATCTAACATTAAACAGAAAAAACAAAACACTGCAGCAATATTTAAATCTGATTATATCTGATCTAAAAGTGCTTTCGAAATGAATAAAAACCCGTTTCTGTGTCGAGAAAGACGATGAAAACCATCTTGAATGTAGAAACAGATGATAGATGTGTGTTTAAGGATAAGAAGTCGTTTTATTTACACTTGCTGTGCCTCTTGTGGTGTGTGTGGGTGTGGGAGCCTTGCTTTGTTTTGAGAGTAATGTCTCAACTGGGGTAGGTGGGGGCAGGCTTGATTTAGAGTGTTTTGGAGATGGGGGTGGGGGGCAATTAGCGGAAAAATATTTATATGATTTATATTTCCCAGAACCTTCCAATTTTATTTTTGTTATTATTCAAGCACATTTATTGAACACGTTCTTTGCTTTTATTTTGAAAAAAAAAAAGCAGGCTTAATCTAAATAACTTGACGCAACTGAGTGAGGAGGACTTTGGTGTGTGTGTGTGTGTGTGTGTGTGTGTGTGTGTGTGTGTGTGTGTGTGCAGTCAGTTCCATATACATAGAAGTGTTCCTAGACTACATGGCAGTGTGGTCCAGTCCAGGTGTAAGAATGCACTGCCTGAGCCAAGAATAACAGGAGTGATGAGGAGGAATGTTGCCAGTAGTTTCTTTTCTCCACATTTCATGACGCACTCATTTGACTTATAGGAGCTGCAACAGTAAACCTCACTGTAGGAAACCTTCCTGGGAGGAGGAGAGTGTTTACTCTGAGATCTTGGAGGGGGAATCTGAGAGCACAGCCCTTCATGAAGTCCATAGCTGGACATGCCGGTTGGGAGTTTCAGGATTTTTGATTTTGATTGCTAAAACTCACTACTTAATGGTGGGGACTTAAATACTGTGAGGAAACCCAGGAGCTGAAAGCGACAATGATTATTATTACCTTATAGGTCAGTCAAGTGTGGAATGAATGACAAATGAATAAATGTGCTAACAAATTGTTTTTTCCACTTTTTAAAACAATTAAAGTAAAATACTCCAATTAGCTATGTTAGTGAAGCCCTAGCGGGTACTTACTGTACGTTAAAATAGTACGATGTCTCAAGTTGCAGTATCTATAGGCCTTTATGTGTTTATTTAAATGAGTTTTTACATTTTAAATCTCTTTGCAAAGGAATTCAGACCTCTTAAGCTACAATGTCAAATATTGGGGATTTCTTTGGTAGAGCAACACAAAATAGTGCATATAAGCACAAGGTGGGAGTAAACTAACAGATGATTTTAAAGGTTGCCTACAACCAAAACTGAACAGCTTAGAGTACATTTTGTATTCAGTCCTCTTTATTGTGACACCTCCAAATACAATCCACAGCAGCCACAAAGAGAGTGCAGGCCAAAAGTCACCCTGAACCCTTCATCTCCATGGTGATGGGAGCATCAGGACCTGGGGAGCTGGAGTTTAATGGGAACTAATTCCAGTGCAGCTCTGAAACAAAACTGCAAGCGACTGCAAAAGACTTTTAACCGGGGGTGGAAATTCAATTTCCAATTTCCAACACAACAATAACACTGAACTACAATGGAATGTTTTAGGTCAAAACGTATTCGTGGTCTAGTCAAAGTCCAGGCCTAACCTCAACTGAAAATCAAGTTTAAAAAAAAAATTCTGTTTGTAGAGGTTCTGGAACAACTTAACTGAGCCTGAGCTAATTTTCAAAGCTAACGAGCAAAAACGTTAATCTCTTAAAGTGTATAGCTGGTGGAGACAGTTGAGGACCCCCCCCAAAAAAACTGCAGCCATGTTTGCATCAAAGTAATAACTGCACACGCTTTCTGAAGTTTCTCTTCATAAGAAATGTTGAACAATATCATGTTGTCTTGCTTCCTCTACTTCCTCTTTCCTGTCTCAATAAAATGCACGAGAGGTGGTGACTTTAAAGAAGAAAACTTTAGAAGTATCAAGGGATCTGAATATTTTGTTAACTTTTGCCTGAAGCGTCTAGGACTCTCATCCTATCATAAATCTATCGCTATTTTGCTCCCCAACAGAGGGGAGGATAAACTGTTCAACGATATTCAAGCCTACAACAGAAAGTTAGGGAAAGCTCAGTATAATGTAAAAAAAAAACCAACCACGATCTCCCATTCACAAATACGAAGGTATGCGTCAATTGTTTTAGCTTATCTCTCCTCAGAAAAGCGGTTTGCTTATGATAACAGCACTGATAGCGCTCAGCCGTCCTCTTTGATCCAAGACGACGGCTGAAGATCCCCGGCTTCTGTTGAGGGAATTTAATCTCTCATTACAGAAGAATAACAACAAAAATGTGCATTCTTCTATAGCAAAAACAGCCTCGGGTCCAGCAGGCTGGACTTGTCCTCGGCTGCGACCAGCTTTTTGAGGTCGTGACTGCGGTGTGTGATGCTCTCTGGAGAGATCCGAAGCAGGAAAAAAAAAAGCCAGGGTGTGTCAGAAATGTGGTTGGAAAACGTCACTGGCTGACCATAACTGACTCCGTGCTGCACCGTGTTGTTCCAACCTCTTAAATGTTCCACTTTGTAAGTGGCTGAGTAACGACAATAAAAAGAAGGGGGGAAAAAACGCGAGGCTTTTGTTTCTTCTAGTTCCCATAGCAAAATCGACACATCTCCCCGAGATGGGTTCAAAACGCGTCTGTGAAGCCACATTTCGCCGTCACGCCGCAGCCCGAAAACTCCACCGTTCTCCACCGGAGCTCGAATCCGGATTAGTCGAGTCACTCGAGGTCAAGGGAAGTCTACTTGTTTGGGATTCTCCCCCTTCAATGAAGGACAGAGAATCAATGACGCCCTGGTTAACATCAGCTGGAGTTTCCGTTGAAGTGCGTCTAGAAGAGAATGAACTTTCTTCACGCTTGGGGAGGCCGGCTGTTGCAAACCCCGAAGCCAGGGAGAGTCTTGACTCGGACTGCAAGTGGTCGATTCCAGACGGAGAAAATGAGCTGGAGGCAGCCCAGGACCTGCAGCTGAAGGGTTTCTTCTAAGGCTGAAATGATTCATCGAATTAATCGCGATTAGTCGATCATTAAAACAATAGTAATCGATTAATCGTTAATTGGAATGTGCACTCAAAATCGGCCATTCGCTGAAAAAAACTAAACATTTGGAGCGTAACTAAGCCAAAACTGTGAAATAAATGTATACATTTGCAATTAAGATCAGAACAACTACTCAAAACTTGTCAAGTGGCATTGTTTTAGCTTCAACCAATTCAAATGGTTATTTGCTTGTTTTTGTTTGCTGAAAAAGAAACATATTCAGAGCTGTATACAAGCTAAAATTCTACAATAAATATGCGTTTAAGATAAAGACAACTACCCAAAGCGTCGTTTTTATCTTCGCCAGGTTCAAGTGGCCATTTATTTTCTTTCTTTCCTGAAAACAACAACATGTTCAGAGCAGCAAATAAGCAAAAACTGTACCATAAATATGTCCATTTGCATTTAAGATGAAAGCAACTAGCCAAACTCCTCAAGTGGCATAGTTTTAGCCTCGCCACGTTCAAATGTTCAAATTAGGGTTTTTTTCATTTGATGGAAGAATAAAACCAACATATCAAGTTCAGTAATGAAGCCCAATAGCACAATAAATGTATAAATTTGTGTTTAAGAAAAACCAGCTACCCAAAACTCGTTTTAGCTTCACCCAGGTTCAAATTCTGTAAAAAGAATAAATCATTAATCAACTTTTTGCCACGCAATTATTAATCGGTCAGCAGATCAGCCCTACTCTGCATCGATATCCAGTCGAGCAGAAAGAGCTGCTTTCTTTCTCGTTTGCACAGAGATTGGGTGTTGTGGTTGTACTTTGTACTGTAAACGGACTGAATATGTGGCTGTATGTTTACGTTCAGAAAAAACATGCACGAAGACAAACATACGCTCATGTGGAGGGAGGGGGGCACAAGGATGTGACGAGCGCTTCTGGAGTCAGGAACGGACCCGTGACGGATGGAGCGAGGGAGGGGAAGATGACCGATGGAGGTGTTTCAGTCAGACAGGGAGGTGCTGCGACCCAAAACGGCATCGGACGCGGCGGTTCGGACGCCTCCACCGCCCCAGCTGCCGCCACCGTCACCGCTGCTACTTTAAGAAGGCAGACTGCCATGATGCCAGCCAAAAATAAACACCTCACTGCTTCCCTTTCTTCCTTTTTTGTGTGTGAGAAACCTCTAAAACATAATTTTAGAGGTTTCTGGCTGACAAACGTTTGAGGCATGGCTGTGAAAATTATGGGCGAGATTATATCTGGAAGGCATTATTGCTTTATTATATATTATTATTATTTTGTTCTTTACTGTTTCTCAAACAAAAGGGTTGTGTGAAACTTCAGTGTCGGGTTACCGTGAACAGATTAAACAACTGAAAATGACTAAATTATTGCTGTATTTTGTCTGAGTTGTCAAAAAGAAATAGGTGAACAAAAAAACGCCTTTAGAGTTTTTTTGTTGTTTTTTTAAACTTTGAGCAAAGTTATGATGGATAGCGAAAAAGTGCTGGCCACTTCAAACGGGTCAGAGTACAGATGATTTAAATTTTTAAAAAATTGTTAGAAGTTGTTATATATTCACATTGCACTGCTTGGCCTTACGACCCTTGCTATGTAGAATTTCTATTTTATTTTTTAAAGTTTATCCTTCTTTGTTTCCGTTTAGCTGTAAATTATTTCACAGCTTACCATTTCTCAGTGGTGCCAGTGGGATCATGGGTTCTGCACGCTTTCAGAGCGTGCAGCAGGGATTATCGGTACCAAAAAGGGGCGGAGCTTACAGATGGCTCCATTTGTCTAGGTTTTGTACTTCAGTAAGGTATTTTCTCGCTGTCGGGCTGATCTTTGTCCCCCATTCAAGCCGTCCCACTGCACTGAGTGCTTGAAACACGACCGAACCTGTCGGATCACATAACTCTGCGACAACATTCCATCCTGTCCTTAGAGTTCGTAGCGGTTAAGGATCTGGGACTGCAAAAAGAACAAAACCGAAAAAAAGAAATAGCTTGATTATGGGCGAGTGGGAATGCTCTACTCTGCCTTTATAGCAGTTCTACTTGTATTTTAAATAAATGCTAAATATTTTTACACGCTCTCACTTTTGCATGTAACCATTTGTTTATCTTGTCAGTTCCTGACTCAGGGATGAGATCTCTCTTTCAGACTCTCCAAACACAGATGGATCTGGCTGGTGACCAATGCAATTAGGGTTCTGACAAATTGTGACTGTTTCACATAACCACAGTTTAAAGAAACAAAAACAAACTGTTCCTTCAACAGACAGAATTCGGCAACAAAATTCTTTCTGAAATTTGTGTTTTTATTTGTTTTCCTAGGCAAAAAAAAAACACAGGAATGTTTATGAGTTTGAAAAGCCAAACATTTGCTAGAAAAAAATAAAAAATTTTAAGATTAGTCTCAGAATTTTATTTTATTTTTTTAATTATTTTTTTTAAAAAAGGGTGGATTTCCAAGTTTGAAAAATCGCAAATTTGCAATTAAAAAATCGTGGACACTTTTCATTCTCAAGTCGAAACTTTTTGACGTTTAAAATTTTTTTTGGAGAGGGGAGATAACCTATATACCAGTCTGCCTCACCCCTCAGCCCAGACAGAAAAAACAGAAACGCTGACATCCATGGATAGCTGCTTTTATCTTTGATAAAGCAGTTTTCACACCGTAATATTACAATTCTCCGATTCAGCAACACATCTCGTTATTTAAGGCAAGATTTTCTTTTGTAAAGTTTCTGCGGGTATCGTCATCTAGCGGTTTGTGTCGACCTCTTGAAAGTCCAGCTGCTGAATGCACAAAATTTTGGCTGTTTTTCTGTTTGTTTGTTTTGCATTGCTGCCTACCGTAAAACTCAAACTCTTTGCTGACTTTTCTCTGACGGTTTTGGGACATCGACTTTCACGTAGCGGATGAAACACCCAGGATTTCCCCACATCCATGTTACATAACACTTTACCTCTAAGTCACAATGCTCATTGTTCACAAAACCGAGGAAGATCGTGTTTGGGCGAACATAATATATCTGGTGTTTAAAACAACTGACCGAGACACACATGAAAAACCACTTAAGCCTTCGGCACAATGCTGGATAAACCTCCGTGAAGTAATTACGTGGTCAAAACTGTCCACCTAGAACTATTCCAGAGTATAATGTTACATTAATAGCGCTTTTTAAAAAAAAGGAAAATTTGAGGTAAAGCCTGGTTTTTACGTCCACTGCTTCTGAGCCCCCATCATCTGTTTACTCCTCTGGGATTTTACGGATCCAGCTTTTAAAGCCACCGGGACAAACACATCGAATATCGGATGATAGGAATTTCACCACCGGCCTACGCCACAACCAGCGCGTCCATCTCTCTCTGTGTTTCTCTTGCTTCGTCTAAATCAGGGGTCTCAAACTCCAGTCCTCGAGGGCCGCAGTCCTGCAACTTTTAGATGTGCCTCTGCTGCACCACACCTGAACAGAATAATTACGTCATTATCAAGGCTCTGGAGAACTGATCTACACAAGGAGGAGGTAATTATGCCATTTCATTCCAGTGATTTGTACCTGTTACACATGTAAAAACCATAGGACAGCAGCCCTCGAGGACTGGAGTTTGAGACCCCTGGTCTAAATATTGTGGCGTGGAGCGGCTGAGGCGCGTCAAGCCTCCTCGGAGACGGACGCAGGCTCTCCCGTTGAACAAAGCCCACGGCGGGAGGGAGGGAGAGATTCAGGTGGAAAGAGGGGAGGAGGGACGACGTCCAAACAACGCAGCGCTTGGAGACGGAGGCTGCGGGTTATCTGGCAGCTGCTTCAAACCCAGCCTCAAGTGGTATGACGTTTTAAGGGCTTGCTTTAAACCCTCTGAAGTAAACACGGACATTCTGTTGAATTTTATCACATTAAAACCACATTAACCCAGATAATGTGCAATGGGATTTACACGATTTGCTTTTTTTGTGTGTTTTTGTCCTTCTTGAGGGGGTAAAAAAAAAAAAAGCTCCATGGCAAAGAATGTCTTAATTATTTTTGACTCGGACGCCAAAACGGGAACTTATTTCTTTAGTTTTTTTTGTGGCGTACAAGAACAGAACAGTGGCTTGCTAAAGTAAAATGTTATAGTCGAAGCTGATGGGAAGATGGATTCATGGATTCAGCTAGACTTAGCGGTTGAGAAGGGAACAAATACATGTCATATTGTTTCATTTTAACTGCAAAAAAAAAAAAAAGGTAAAAACTTTTTTACATTTTTTACTTCTGGTGCGTACCGTGATGGTGTAGTGGTTAGCGCGACCCACGTTTGGAGTCCTTGAGTCCTCGACGCGGCCGTCGTGGGTTCGACTCCCGGACCCGGAGACATTTGCCGCATGTCTTCCCTCCTTTCCTGTCAGCCTACTTTGAAAAAAATAAGGGACACTAGAGCCCACAAAAAGACCCCCTGGCGGGGTACAAAAAATATCTAAAAAAAAAAAAGTTTTACTTCTTAACTATGCACTAGACTAGTCTAATAAATATAATCTCCCACAATGACTGATGTAAACGGCTTTGGTGGGGAAAATCAATTTCACATCAGTTTGAAAGTCTAACACAAAATCGAAGGATGTTGTATCTGTCATTTCTGTATCTTGTAGTTTTTATAAACACACAATAAAATTTCAGCTCTGGTTTTTCTCCATTAATTACCATTTTTATTTATTTCAGTAAGCGAATGTTTATTCAATGTCAATTTTTGTTATTTTGCTAATTTTACTTTTATACCTTTTATACTTTATCACAACCACATTTATATTTATAAATATGAAAAAGCTCAGGGAGTTGAATACTTTTGGAAGGTGCTGTATGAAAGCATGAAAAAAAAACCCTGTTATTTTATGTATTTCTCTGCAGCCTGAAGGCCAAAAGGAAAGCAAAGGTATAATGAAGGCTTTGGATTAGAAGCACTGAAGTTGAATTGGTCTTGTCCGTGTTATGCTACATTAACAATTTCAGATCTCTAATTTCCATATCTAACTTGATTTTCTGCACTGATGTCTACAAAACAACTGCTAGGGGCTCAAAATGTCTTCTTGACACTCTAGGACTCTTGCAAGGACTTTATCCTTTCTGAGACAAACAGACAGACAGTCACTCAATGAGTCAAAAATACAGAGAAATAAATCAGAGAAACAGACGGTCTAAGCTTGGCTGTTGGTTTGTAACATCTGCTCTCTTATTAGACACGCGCGCACACACACAGGCACACACGTACGTTCACACTCATACAGGCCCCTTCCTCCCCTTTCTTGCAGACCTTTTAACCCTTCTAATCTGATTAGGGCCGTGGTCCTACACATTGAGGATTCGACTGACACACTGCAGCTTGAAGAGGATCGTGGTTGTTATGACTGTATCACTCTGACTGACATCTAGAGACAACGCGACACAATGTCAACTTGGAAAAGTAATCATACCCCTTGAATTTTTCAACATTATGACGCATTTGCCTCCTCCTCGAATCTCAAGTCTGTTTTTTTTTTAAAAAGATTTATAAGCGTTTTCTACATTGAGCTTCATCAACTCCAACCAGCTTCTCCTGAGTAAAAACATCCGCATACCAGCGTTTTGGCTCCATCTTCCATGTTCAAATGACAGATTGAGCAGAGTTGGGATGCTGTAAGCGTTGGGTCTTGTTTTACCTATATAACTTCACAACTTCCTCCCTGACCTTTAGCCTTCACAGAGCAGCTGCTTTTATGCTCAGAGTGAAATGAAGTTGGACTCTTTCTCACGACAGGTGACTTGTGAAGTTGATTGTAAAAACCGAGACGTACAAATAATATTCCCTTTATCCATCCATCTAAAGAGTTGTTGGCTTTGTTTTTGTTGTTTGAGTATTTCCACTGGTGACATATGAGCATTTGTTGGGGGAAAATAGCAGCTTTCAATCACAGAAATTAAAGCAACATCCTCTGCAAGGCCAGCTATAAAGCTATGACTGGATAAGTTACGTAAAGGGGCAGTTTTTTGTAAAACTGTCTTTTTTGAGCTGTACGTCATGTTATGATGTTATTCCCTCATCAGAAACATACCTGGAGCATTGCTTTGATTCTTGGATGCATGTTTGAGAAATCCTTTAATCTCCATGGCAACCACAAAACGCCTGGGTGGACCCTAGCGCCGCCTTTGAGACGAAACGCCTCCTCAGAGATGCAGTTTAAAATCTTTCGCCTCACAGAGCAGCCCTCTCCTTGGCTAGTTCCTTCAGACTAGCCAGCAGCAATTAGCAAACGCGCTGCACATCTGCTGAGCTCATAGGAGCTACTTCTCAGTGCAGCGCTGCTAAAATCATTGTTAGAGTTAATAGAAGAGTGTTGTTGGGGTGACTTCTCAAGGCAGAGTTTCTTAAAGAGACAGAGGCCCAATTTCAAGGTGTTAAATTAGGTAACGTAGTGCCTTGATTATATTATAAAATGATACCATGTGCCTGGAAAACACAATACTGTTGCATAAGCCGCTGTTATCCAGACTTCTCAGACAGACCAAAAAGTCCCACTTGTTATACTCATCTTAAAGTAATACAGTGTTTAAAATGGCTGCTTTTCTGACTTTCTGTACAAACTGGCTGCGCTACAGACGTCAACCTTCGTATAAAAATGAATAACAAGGAAAAATGGATTTTATCAGTACTTAGGTCAACAACAGGATGATAATCTCATCTCATTAAGGAAAAATACAAAGATTTGTTTTATTGCTCCTACCTGTAACTACGACTTTCTTCCTCAGAAAAAGCATTTAACGTGTGAAATTCAGTAGCATATTACATCCATATGAGATGTTGTGAGATTAAAGTAACAATAAGTTAGCTATTTGAATCAATGTGTGTTCTTCTGTCTAGCAGAGGATTTTATCACAATGTTACCCTTTTCCCAGGACCTCTGCATCAGGATATTTGCTGATTTTTCTTTTTTTTTAAAGGAATTCTACAAATGTTCTTGTTTTGTCCTTGCACGGTCTCATTCCCCAGGAGCAAACTGTGGCAAATTGCTGCTCATCTCCAAGGATGAGATGAGCAGAAGGAGAGGAGAAAGCAACCATTCTGTCAGAAATTATTAAGAAATGCTTCTTAGCAAAATGTTGCCCATGTGACACGTCGACATGTATAAGTGAGACATCCTAGCTGATAGACATCACAGTTTCCAATACTAGTATCAGAAGTAGCTGATGTTGTGCTTTTCCCATTTAGAGCTATAAATTCATCGAACTTATTACAAAAATAAAAATCTTAGTGTCACATCTTTTCACAGAAGTAGTTGTAAATTATATACAAATATAAATGTTTGTATACAACGCATTTTTATAGCATTCTGGTACAAACGCTATACCGGAATGCGACAAAATGATGTTTTGTACTATAAAAATGTTTTAAATTTTTAAAGATTTATAGCTTAAATATTTCAAAATCTAACTGATTTAATTAAATTAATGACAAAAAAACAAGAAGATGATCACATGCTTGTCATTGAAGTTACTGTTGGAAAGAGTCTCATCCAGCACATGAACTCAATGTAAACGGTTCAAGCAGTTAAATTTTCATACAAATGTCACGGGTTAGTTGTTGAAACTAAAAAACTAAATCTATTTCCATCTCAGCATTTGAAGACAAAAATGTGCTTCAGTAGTTTCACCCAACTTTTGGACACCGCAAGACATACCCACGACGGCTTTTACAGAAAAATCTTCCGCGGCGAAGACAAGAATTGGCTTTGTTTCTGTCTCTTATCTACAAAGAAGCCGCTCGCTTATCAGAATTTACAGCCGAAAAGACTCTGGGCAACGGAGAAATGTGACAACTGGAAGCAAGGATTTCTCTCAAGCAGTTTGACCTTTGTGCAGAGGATTATTTGGTCAGTTAGAGACAGTGTGCAGGAGCTCTTTGTCTCAGACTGGTGTGTTTTTTTAAACCTGCCAACCCATTAATGCACTGACAGCAAACAGGAAGTTACACTTTCAGGAGATCTGCCTGAAGTCGGCTCTTTATTTTCACCAAATTAAAAGCATGCAGCAGCACTGCTGCTTTCTGTAAACAAGTCCAAATGGACCTTTATCTTCAGTGGCACATTGATTTAGGGGGAAGTCGTAGCTCGCTTTGACGGAACAGATCGCTTTAAATCTTTCGTGGGCGATTGTCCAATCAATCAATCTGGTCCCCTGCAAGGCAGCAAGCCGAGGGAATATTGTCGCCGGCCACAGAAAACTATTCAATATATGCTCATATCCGGTCCAGCAGATAAGCTCTCCGTGGGGGGGGTTTAAACTGGTGACCCCAGCAGGCCCGCCTGCAGCAGCTTGTCAAGAAAGACTCATTAGAAAATATTACTTCCTTTGCTGTCATTGGGGGTCATTTGTTGTTGTCCAGGATTAGACGTCTAGCAACTCCATCAAAATTAAAAGCACAATTTTAAAGGTTGCGGCATTAGGTCTGTTGATTTTTGCCTTTTGTGCTCTGCAAAAAATAATCTGTTCGCAAAAAATAATACTTTCTGAATTTGGTAAGAAGAAAAAACAGATTTTTCTTTAGAGTAAAGAGGTTTATGCATGAATGTATTTCCATCAGAACAATTTACTTTGTTACAAGCAGGAGTCTGAACGAAGATTTTTTTTTTAAAATCGGTTGCTACTACCTTCATAGATTGTTTTTCTTTAGGATAACTTGAACAGTGAACAGTACTTGCCAATGTTTTCACATTAAAATGTACATTATGGATGTTACTCGCTTTGTCTCTTTTTGTAGTTTTTCCGTTTTGGGCACTTCGTACCAGGTTTTGTCGACTCACTCTGGTGCCTTGAAGAGAGTTTCAATTTGAGAACAAAAAAAAAAAAATCTGGCGCAATTTTCTTTAAGCTACTCATAATCCGCATCATTAAAATGTGGTTATGTGACTCCATTAACTATTATTCCTTAGCGGGAGGCCACGCTGAGCTGGTTTGGGTGATAAAAACGTCACGTTGCATCAGAGTCTGCCAGCCAAAACCAAGACCAGACCGCAATTAATGGAAATAGCTTAGAATACCAAACTCAGAAAATAGAAGAATAAATTAAGTGATATACGGTTGGATCTTATCGTTTTTATGATTATTCTGTAATTTTATAACGGCTTAAGAGCATGGGAATCAAACAGTTTGTTTACGGTCAAGAGACGGAAGAAAAAAAAAAAGACAAAATGGGGATTTGAGTTAGTGAGGGAACACTTTCATCCTTCTTTAATTTAAAATTTGCTATTTTTTTTCTGTCATAACCATTAAGCTATGTTCTTTTTTCCCCCTAAAAATTTAAGTTTTAATTAAAGCATGTTAACAGTTTCATTTCTATTTTGGAGGTAGCACTGACACAAGAGTGATGTGCGTCCGCCTGATCTGTTTGAAAGAGAATTTCTCAGAAGGATCCAGACGGCCGCTTGCTTCCATTAGATGGTCACGTCAATAACGTGTCCAAAAAGCACAGCGGGGTGGAAGCGCGCCCTTCTGCTCTCCGCAGGAGCTGCCAGACATGCAGGTCAAAAAAAAAAAAAAAAAAAAAGAAAGGAAAAACAATCAATCGGGCACTTTGAGAGAAAAGGACGACTGTGTCTGTGTCCTCCTTTCTAGCTGCTTCTCCCCGTCGTCGGCCGAGCAGCGAGGAGTTTCGTACGTTCGCAGACGCCGTTTTTCCGTGTGTGTCACATCCGTCGGCGCTGACAATCAAAGACGCCGTACTGCTGCCAGCCGAGTCTTATCAGCGTCGCGGAGGGTTAAAAGGTGCAGAGGTCAAAGCCCGCATTCCACCGGGGGTCAGGATTAGCGGGCCCATAATTACAAATCTAATCAAGGTAAATTCTTGCTTCTTTAGATTGTATATTTATGCGACACGTCTATACTCTTCAAACCCAACTTGGATTTGAAACAAGGGATAACTCTTCTGATAAACACTTCCCACAAGCAGCATCCAGGAGTTAGGAGCTGACCTCGATGGAGACTATTCTGGAAAATGTGGAGAAGTATCACATTTTAAATAAGAGCCGGCAATTCATGATCTTTAGCTTTAGCACTTGTGTGAAAAACCATACACGGTCCATAAAATCATGAATTTCCTCAAAGGGCCTCTTGTACCAGAACGTATTAATAAAACTCATCAACAAACGATTGCAATATTAATAGTTGTATGCTTTCAATAAGTACATCTTAAAATTAAATAATATTGACCATCTTTTTAATGTCATTTGGCAGAGCACAGATAAAAACAGCTTTGATTTTATTAATTAAATAGTAATTAAGTATACAATTGTTTCTGAAGGTTTTCATGTGGCTAAAAGCTATGAGTTTGCTTAGTTTTTTTTTTTTTCCTTTTTGTAACACTATGTAGGGGCAATAAATCTCATACAGTTGGAAACCTGGTTATTTCCCCCTAAAAGCTGGCACATTTGTTAGGAAAAATCATTTGTGGGTGAAGCTGCAGAGCTGTGAATGGCTACACCCATGAAAAATGTTTCCTTTCGGTGCCAAGCAGCTTTTTGGCAGCGGCAGTGTGGCGGTGTGAGAGGGTTTCATTCACACGAAAAACGAGGCTCGTCATCATCGCTATGTCCTTTTAAACCATGACGTTGCTCCAGGTTTTCTATTTTACAACCTACTACAGAGGGACACTCGATGAACCAATGAATTATCACTGATGATGTCACATTCGACAGGTTCTAGACGTTTCAGAATACATCCGAGTGAAATAACACAACATTTTGTCAAACGTTTTGTGCTTTTCCGCCACACAATGACAACTATCTCGAAAGAATTTTCCTCTGAACATTTTCTAAAAAGCCGCCAAATGTCTTAAAAAGCAGCTCAGATTTTAACAACCCACCCAAACGCAGGGCCACGGGAAGTTAGCTAGCAAGGTGAAAGAAGCTAAGGCTCAAAACCGCCTGCGCGTTTTGACGACATGCTCAAATCACTGCGCCATCTAGTGGCCTGGCATGACAACTAGAGCAGATTCATGCTCGTCTCTGCGGTGCCGTCTAAATACTCCACCCCCTAAAACAAAATACCGGCAATTTGCAGTTAGTGGTCTCGTACAAACGCAGCTTCAGAGTGTTCTGGAAGGTTTTACATCTCGCCTGGCCTGGAATTCCTGAAATTCCCCTGAGAATTGCTGGAGACACTAGAGAGGGACGTTTGGGGTTTCCTCCTGGACCTGTTGCACCTGTGCGTCAAGCGGAAGACAGACATGGGTGATTTTGTTTTTCTCTGTCGCCCAAACCCTCATGAAACAGACTGGGTGACAAAAAGTGAAACTTCGACCTACCAAATACAGCAGAAATGAAAGGAGACGGATGATTAACAAATATATAATCACGTCCAGCTGGAAATATAAACCATCCCCATATTTAGATCTGAATTATTCATACATTTTGTTGTGAAATAGCTACAACCAGTCACTGTGAGAGTGACAGCCTTGAGGAAAGCTGTTTGGAGAGCAAAACTCCCTTTTTTTCTTTTATAACTCCTTCCAGGGTTTCACTTACTCTGGAAAAACAGCCAAGGCCCCGGTCTGGGTTTTATTAAAAGGCATGGACATGTGTGCGCGGTTGAGTTTGCATGTAGTAATGAGAGTGGATGGTGCATCTTGGTTACACAGGACCCAGAAATAAACCAGGATCTGAGCCAGAATTACCAGTGTGGAGCTCCAAACTCCCCCCATTTCTGGACACAATTAACCCTGCTTAGTTAAAGAGTTACACACACACATAAACTGTATGCCGTGGCATAGAAACCAGGAAACCACATAATGACTACACACACACACACACATCCTACATCACAAACCGTCTCTCCTTCAGTTTCGCTTAAAAGAGGAAAACATTTACAAGCAGACTGAAGAACGAGAGATTGGGATATCTGCTAAACTCTGTTATCGTTATTTTGTCCAACGTTCAGTCATGTGACCTGTCATAACAAAGCGGCGCAGAAACGTGCAGCCGAGAGCCAAACGTAGATGGGATTTCTGGCCCGACGCCCTGAAACACACCAGCCCTGCTGTGTCAACATCTGGCAGCGTGGTTGAACATGCACAAAGTTTCACCGCACGTAAACCTGACAACCTCATTCTCACTCGTCGAATAAAGTTAGCGATTGAAAGTTCAAACATCAGATTTAAAAAAATTTTTTTTTACAAAGAATAGTGAAATTTTTCCTTTTGCTTTGAGGATTTCTTTCGGAGCTACAAAATGATGCTTCAAACGCCTTCAACCTGACTAAATGATCAAACGACATCTTGCAGTCTGATTTTTGGAAGTATTTCGATAGCGATCGAATCCAATGCAGCAACGAACAGTGTTGCAAAATGTGAACCAACTTGACTGTGATCTTAAACATATATTTAAAAGCTTAGTCGACCAGCGACTGTTCAGAACGCCTTGCACTTATATTGTAACTTTTTTTAAAGTAAAAATCAATCGATTCAGTAGACTGCAGCACCTTTCAGCAACAAGGCATTTCAAAGGGCTTTACACCACGAAAACACAAAAAGACAAAGTCCCAGGAAACACAGTCAACAACTGAAACATTAGGCTACATTTTGCTGTCGTTGCACATTAGAATGTTGATTAATATTTCATTGATTATGTTTCAAGAGCAATTCTAATCAGAGGTGGAGGGGTTAATCTAGATTTAAAGGCACTCAGTGTTTCGGTTGTTCGTTCCATATTTGTGGTGCGTAGAAGCTGAAATATGTATTTAATTGTAGAAATCATACTTCACTTTGACATTAAAGGTCTCTTTTTTGACAAAATAATGACAGTCACATTTTGTTGATCATGGTAAAAGCAATAAAAGGGCAAAAGGGGCGACTACTTTCTCATAGGTACTCTATATGCATGTAAATAAAGAAAATCATAAGAATAGCAGAAAGAAAAACGTCCTCTCTACACCGGATCTTATTTGATAAAATGTAAAGTGGGTTCAGTCAGGCTCTCGCCGTTTCTGGCCAAATCGGGGAGAGTCGTGCTTTTTAGTGTGAAAACATGAATATTGCCCCGGTGCCTGGCAGCTACTTGCAAAGAGCAACAAAAATGTTTATTTTGTGCCTTGAATGGCAATTAAAACGCCCAGTAAAAATACTTTAATTTATTTTACTTTTTTCTTTAGCAGACCCACTGAGCTTTACAGATGGCATTTGTTTAATCAGACTGAACTCCACCAAAATAATATGAGCTTGTGTTTGAAAAATAAAAAATAATTGGCGAGACATACATTTCTTTCCCACACTAGTTTCAGTGTGTTTCACACTGGTTTCAACGTTTCAGCGTGTTAATTTGAATTCCTTAAGATAAAGTCCAAAACACCTTGAGAAATTGTGGTAGATTATCCCATAAAAATAGCACTAAACAGGATAGTCTTTCATACTGTGATCAACACGGCATTAAAATGAGCTGAAACGTTTCATCCTGCAGATGGCAATCCATATATTATTAAACCATGACCAAACACAAGCTTTTACCAGGAACTCTTAAAGTATTTCTTAATCTGAATGACTTTATTCAGTTAGTTTAGGACTCGGTACGCTTTTGAAATAATCCATTAATAATTTCGTTTTTGAGGGGTTTTTTTGTAACTTTCCCTGTAAACTTTGTTGTTTTGGGGGGGGGTTTTATCTTTGTGCACATGCTGCAGATGCTAATCCACTGTAAGATTAGTTTTTGTGCAAGTCACGATTAGTTTCCGAAGTCCAACGTGAGGAAGGCATTTAGAGGCCGTAGAGGAGAGGAGCTGCCAAACAATCCCAGGGTGGCCTTCGTGGAAGTACACCAAATTATTTCACTTTTACCTCTCAAAACATTTCCATTAAAGTTAAGTCGGTTAATTATAACTCCAACTTTTGCACAAAACCTTACATTTAAACTTCAGAGAGAGAAAAAAACAAACAAAAAACACTGATGATACATTTGTTTTTCCCCAATTTCCCCCACTGTGAGACAGTGTCTATTTATTTCTACTTTGGATTAAGTGAGATCTTTAACATTAACTCTGGACATTCCTGTGGAATTGGGCACCAGCTCCAATGTGATTTTGCACAGATAAGCATGAAGAGACAACATGGATGGATGGTTTGGATGACTTTTAAAAGCTGCATTATGGCATTCTCCCAGGTATTATGGCTGCTATAAAAATTTGTTTGGTATGAACCATCCAATTATGACAACAAAGCAAAACCTTAAAAAAAAACCCCAAAAGTTTCTTCTTTTTTTTTTTTTTTTTTACAGCATTTTACACACAAACTTTTCAGAAATTCTGAACAGACTCATAAAAAGTACTAGACCATTTTTTTTAATGAGTTTGTAAACTCAAAGAGATTTAGAGGCCACGGTTATAATTCTGAAGAATTTATGTTGTTACACACTTAAAAAAAAAAAGTAGCAATATCCAGTGAAATCAAGCTGCCACAGATTCACCCTTTTGAGTAAAGCGGAGAGGTTTCATCTGAAGTTCTTGTGACTTGTAGTTTTGCGCTTCTTGCCCAAAAAAAGACGGATTCCGGCTCTCGGCTTCCGCAACATTTCAGAAAGAGACACTGAAATAACAAGATGGCCGTCGTTTGGTAAAGCTCCCGACGTGCTCTGAAAACGGAGACCGACGGCACGGTGCGCGCGCGCGCTTCACTTTGCGCTACGTTTCCCCCCCCACGCACACGCACACAATGACGTGCACGGACATGTCTGAAAATAGGCCTAGGCCGTGTAGCGGGACGTGTGTAGAAAGTGAAATAAAAGATAAAACTCACCCCAGCTGGACGGGATGGGGGGAGGAGGGGAGCATTTCTTTTTAGTTTTATTGCTACTATTAACTTTGTCCTTTCAGCCATGATGGAAAAAACAGGATGCAAAATACAACACTCTATTTGTGTGTGTGTGTGGGCGTGTGTGTGTGTGGGTGTGCTTTGGGGAAAAGTCATTTCCCAGGAAAAGCATTGAAGCTGGCAAATGAAAGAAGTCCAGTCCTCATTTTGTTACTTTACCTGCTCTCCGCTGTGGGGGGGTTTCCACGTGAACTCGACTGAGCTCAGATTTTTCTTTCTTTTTTCTTTTTCTCTTGTTGATAAGTTTCTGCTCTTCTTTTGTAAGTTGAAACACCACGACGTTTGCCGTAGAGCTCGTCGACGTCGTGTGCCAAACACAAAAACTCGTGTCCAGGATTTGTAGTTTGGACACAACATTCGAGCCTCAAATAATGGGCTCTTTGCACCTTCCGCCATGACGTCACAACCGCATGCGCAAATGCTGCTCTCTTTTTTCCGCTTTGAGTTACCATGACAGCTAGATAAGACAAAGTCGTATTTCAGATGCAAATAAAACAATACTATGAACATTGCTGTCTTCCTAATATAATGGGATTTTAAGTTTTCATGGATTTCCAAGCGGTCCTGAATTAAGAAGATGGTGGCTTGTAAATATTCGTCGCTACCAGTTAAAGCTAACGCCACACAGCAAAGTTTACAGCCTTCACTTCACTCCGGATCAACTTCTTCAGCCTAAAGCAGAAGGTAAAGGAGCTTTCTGTGTTATTTCCATGGAATCACTTCTGTATTCAGCCTGAAAGAGTTTATGGGAACCAGAGAGCAGACCAGAGCCAGACAGCCGAGCTACTGATCCGCCTGAACACACTGCTGTAAACACCGTCCTGCTTCACAAGAAGCATGCGAAACTAATAAAGGAAATAACACGGAGACCTTAAGGAACACGGCTATATTTTTCTAAAAGCAACAACTTTGAACCTGAACAGTCAGCTGAACTAGAACTCCGACACCTGAGCTGCTCTACTGTTAAGTTATGGGCTTGTTGTGCTTCACAAGCAAAAAGCCTGAACCGTAAAATCCCCGTTACTTGGTCTCTGACACTGACGACAATAAATGTACGTAATATACTTGAAAACAATGTAAAAACATTGTCCGTTGGAATGGATGAAAAATGTTTAGATACTTAAATAGCACATTTTTACAAGACAAATGTCAGAGAATATTGCCTACTAGCATAAGCTAAAGCTAATGTTAGCCACAAAGTTTAAAGAAAGTAAAACTCACCTTCGTATCTGTGAATGTATAACGAGGCAAACATCTTAAAACCTTTCTCCAGCTTATTGTTGGAGCTTTGGATCGATGTACATCATTAACTGTTACCTTGAACAAGCCCTGCATCTGCATTTGCAGGGCTTGTCCAAGTGCAAGTGTTTTTAACACTTGCACTGAAACCAGTGTAAAGAGCCTTTTTCAATAGATCGGAAACAATTGAGCCGCTTTTCCCCGAACGTGGAAGCTGAGGTGCAAAGAGCCCATTGCTCCGGCACGCCGTGTACGGGAACTAAATGTCCGCTGATTCTAACTTCTTGCTCCCTGTTGTTTGATGTACTTGAAAAATGTATTCATTTTCTTCTGAGTCAGAGTTAGAAAGAGTCGACTTTCTAGTCTACTGGGAAGCTTTTTGTTTGTTTGTTTCAATGAAAAGTGGCTGACTGTTACAAGTA
This sequence comes from Xiphophorus couchianus, assembly GCF_001444195.1. NCBI lineage: Eukaryota > Metazoa > Chordata > Actinopteri > Cyprinodontiformes > Poeciliidae > Xiphophorus > Xiphophorus couchianus. The sequence goes on along the minus strand of NC_040234.1, from coordinate 6,626,395 downwards.
AACGCACCTAGATGTCAAACCTATCGGGACATTTTTGTAATTGGATGGATAGAGAAAGGGGAAACGATTCGCTGAAGAGAAGAAGAAAAAAAACCAACTAATTGACATGTCAGTGTGTTTCCTGGCCGGAGTCCACGAGAGAGCAAAGGACGCAGGTACACACACACACGCACACACACACACACACACACACACGCCTTTAAAAGGCAGATGTGAGTTTCGTAGAAGCAATTAAAGCTTTTGTTTCCATAGCAGAGTCTCATAGCTACCTCGGATGAGAAATAGTTTTGTCTCTTAATGAGCCCCGATCTAAAATTAGCCCGGGGCGCTTCTGTTTTCATCCTCTCAGCGAGTTTTCTCAGCGATTCTCTTGGCTTATTGTTTCTCAGCCGTCTCTGTATCAGCATGTGGAGAGCCGCGTCTAAGAATGGCATCTGATAAAGACCAAGTCATCCAAGTGAAGAGCTGCCGTATGATTTGCAACGTTCTTAATCAGTCACATTTTTTATTAAATACAATTCTTAAACACTGTAGTATGTACGTTTTATAAAGGATATTGGTTTTTTTGTGTGTTTTGTTTTTACATATTTGCTAAAACTGTCACCATACCATGACAGTTTATTATGAGACAGATAGTCTGTGAAAAGTTCAACCTCCTCCAACTCCTTCCTGAGCTGCTATTACGTTCTGAAGAAATTTCGGCTCCTGACCAAAAATAACCAATCAGAGGCAAGAGGAGGGTCTTAGCGCTGTCAATCAAACTATTGCACTCGCTGCTAAATGTGCTAAAGTTGGAGAAACAACTTACAATTACAGGAAAACCGTTTATCTGCCATCATCAGTGCCCATGCTAACTAGCATTAGCATTCACAACAATTAAGCTACGCTAGCTGCAGAATAGCAAGATTGACAGCGCCAACAGCTCTGATTGGTTGATTCTAGTTAGCTTTTATTTTGTTCTTATTTACAGATTATCTGTCTCATACTCTCACAACATGAAGACAGTTTCAGCAAATATGTGAAAAATATATTTTTTAAATAAGTTACATGACTGCAGCTTTAAGGAGTCTGCATAATCTTGTGTGATTAATGAAGCAGAGTAATTTGACGTCGGAATAGAAATAATTCAATTCAAAATAACTTGACTGATTCCAAAATTAGATTACAAATTCTGAACATATTTACACATAAAAATGAGGGAACAGGAATGAACCGTTTAGTCAAGTTATCAAAGATTCAAACAGTTTTGCAGAGCTAAAAGCGACACGATCGGTAAAACTAAATGTAAAAATCCTGCCTCAAGACAACTTATCATGTTTCAAGGCTTTTCTTTTTTCTTTTCTTTTAGATTATGTTCACAAGCGCTTATGTTGCACATCTCAAAAGCTGCAGACTTCAGAAGCAACAGCAAATCTTCACAAAAACTTTAAAAGTTTCTGTTTTTATTGTTATCTCTTGTCATTTCTGCAACCAACAACAAAAAAAGAGGCATGCATATCTGCAAAGGCTATTATGTCTCTCCGACTCCTTCCTGTCAGTCAAACAATTAACCAGAAGATTTAATCTGAAGGCAGCAAGCTCTGCCCCTTAACCACCACTCACATCTGCGCCCGCAGATCTCTGCACGGCTGCAGCTGCCACCCTTATCGGGTCGGTGACATTTTTGAAGTCGAGTCGAGACGATAACGCCGTAATCGGCCTTGTAGAAAAGTGTTTGCTGGACAAGATTGTGCTGCTGATGGTTAATGAGACATCTGGTTTCAAAAAACATACAAAAATCCTGTCGTGAGACAGCACCGAAACAGGAAGCTGTAGCAAGCATGAGATGCTCATCTTCGCATAATGTGCTGAAGTCTCAAGATGTGTTGATCTGCAGTAAAACCTGCGCGATAATTAGCAACTAAACCTCCAGAAGGATGCATTAATCAGATTTAGAAAGAAGAAAAAAACATAAATAGGTGCTGACATCACAAGCATTTTGAAAATTATGTTTGCAATTATTGTAATGCAGCTGTGTTTGTGCCATCATGTAGGAACAGAGGAACGTCTGTAGGGTTTAAAACCTCCCATCCTAAAGCTGACCTACATCCTGCTGTGCTATAAAAAGCATTTCTTTCCCGCTGCACTGCAATACTTTTTCCCCCCCATCGTGCATTAAAATATATTATGATCCAAGGTTCCTATTTTGTACCTCATTCTTTCCTCTGCAATCCATCTCAGCGATTTCCTCTCCCTGATAATGTGAAGTTATACATGAATCACTTTCTCCCTCCTCGTTTTCCTTCTTGTTTTGGTCTGTTTTTGTCTGTTGTCATCCCATTTGCTTAACTTCCTCGCTCACTGTGTGGCCTCTTAAAGGGAAAGTTGAGCTTTCTTGAAACCAGGTTCTTATGTGATGTCGCTGTCAGCAACTCTAGCTCATTTGCCTGGAAAGTCCGGTTCGTTTGTGGAACTCGGATGCTTACTAAAAAAAAAAAGCTAACTCTGGTCGGCCCAAAAGCCTGGTTTCTCGGTTCGGCTGAAGTCACCTCTGGTGCGGTTCGAATGTATACACATATGAAAAAAATAAAATAAAATAAATCGACCACCTCGTCTTTCTAAGAAGTCTGCTTACTTTTACCAAGAACAGCAGACCGATCCGCTCAAAGCATCATGTTTGCATCAAGCCTATTATCTTGTGGTCCGTGCGGAGCGCTAACCAAAAAGCTTTCACACTTCCTATATTTAAAGCATGCAGGGAGTGCTTTACACTTGTCTCCTTACTCTACAAACCACACAATAAGCTTATCGCGCATTCATTTGCATTCTTGGTTTTACAGAACACCAATTAGTCATTTGTACAGCACGCGCGCTTCAGCTGAAAGCAAAATTTATTTATCGTTGTAGTTCAGAGTTGTTTCAGGGAGACAAAATTAGGGAGATAATCCATGAAAAAAAGTCAAACTCCTCTGCCTTCTCCCAGTGCTAGCTAGAAACAACCAATCATAGCCGGGAGGCGGGTCTTAGCACTGTCAATCTACCCTTTGTGTTGCAATACTCATCCCACACACCATTTGCTCTCTGATATGCCACAGCTAGCGTAGCATGTTGCGAATGCAAAGGCTAGTTAGCATGGCGGATAAGCCGTTTTCCTGCTGCTTCTCTACCACTGGCACATTTAGCAGCGGGTACATGAGGATGACTGACGGCGCTAAGACCCTCCTCCTGGCTCTGATTGGTTGTTTTTGGTTGGCATTTCTTCAGAGGGAAGGAGCTAGATATTCTCACAGATTATTTGTCTCATGGTTATAGTTTTAACAAACATGTAAATAATGTAATAAAAGTTACATACTGCACCTTTAACGCACCGTTCTTCTGGAAAGAGACTAAATTCTTGTCTCTTTCAAAGCTGCATGACTTTGATTCTTAATAGTCTCATCGGCTGCTGAACAAACTGTCCTCATAATCTATGAGCAATAGGTAAAGGTTCAGTCAAATATTTTGGACGGAATAGTCTGCAGTCATGGCAGCAGAGGGAGCCACCTCTCACCCAGCAGGTGGAAAACGTCTTAAAGAGGGGCAGCAGGGGCGGGTTAAGGCCTCCCAAAGCCATCTCTTTAAAAACACTATCCCCATTTTTCTTGTAACCTTTCCTTCTTTTATTTCCTTCCTCTACGACTATCCCTCCACCACTACGACTATCCCTCCACCCTTCACCTGCTTGGCTCCTCCTCGTGCTCTCTAACTTGGGAATGCCAAATCAAAGGGACATAATCCTCCCACCTCCCCCACATCCCCCAACCCAACCGTACAGCCAACATAATACCTCCTGCCGCCACACTGAAGTCTTACACTTCATGACCTGCTGTGTCACGAAGACTTTCTGAAGCCAAGTCAAAGGGAATGCAAGCTGACACTGAATCCTTTGCTCTTTCGGTTTCTGGAGAAGCAAAGCTCTGAAGACGACATGTGAGGAAGCCGCATTAGGGCCACCCATAGGCTGGGAGAAATTCCAGCAAAAAAACAAAAAACCATACCGGTTGATCACGGAACGGATAAAATCTCAGTCCCGCACAGATCCAAGCGAGGACAGTTTAAACCGACGGGTCCCCCGTTTGATCAACCGACCGCAGAGATGGAGCAAACGACAGACAGTTGCAATTTATGAAGGGAAATTACATCTACCAGGGTAACAAAACAACTCACAGTGAAGTTCTACACAGTTCTCAAGTATTGAAAGCCTTAATTTTCAACCCGTTTCAACATGTTGCTGTGCATGATGGCCAAATGCCCACATTTTGGAAGTTGTTTTGTTTCAAATGTGCTGGAAATGTCCTCTTTAGACATACATTTTCTTCTGGTAACTCTTCCACATAAGCTGTATTTTTTCAGTTCTTTTATTCTGTTACTTTTTAACTTTAATAATTACTGTGCGACTTAAGGTCTTAGTGTAAAATCCTGGGCTTCAGATTGTTTGCAAATAACCATATAACCTTTGTGAGATTGATGAATGGCTGCAGCAGTTTCTATGAAGTTATTGCTTATAAGTCACAGCATGTCACAATCAATGTGTTGGGTTTTCTAAGGAACTCTCAACAGGTCATGGCCTGTTGGGGGGGAAAAAACAAGTCAAGTCGCAAAACAAATACTACGTCTGACGTTTTTAAAAGCAAGTCTCCAGGTTTCTCCAAACAAGAATCCTGTCAGATCCGGACCAGCCGGAGAATGTTCACGGACAGATGATTGTCAGATCTTCCAGAGCAAAATGAAAGTCAGCTCCAAGGTTTGCTTGCTCAGTGCCAGCCTCGTTCAGGTTTATTATTATTTGCAGTTTTTCACGGGTCAGATGGCAACACCAGCGTGTTTTTGCGCCCCTCAAGTTTCAAATCTTCGGAGACTCGAGTCCTCAGCGTGTCGAGTCTATCCGCCTTTCAGATGCCAGTCATGTCTCAAGCCTTTTTTTTTTTGCTAACTTTAATCCGTATCACCAGTGCGACCTCTGCATCCTGAGGCGTATGACTCAAGCTGTGACCACACACAGAAACTGTCTTTTTTTTTTCCCTTTCTTTTTTTCAGTTTTGCCTATCTCACACCGGTTTATCCGGAAAACCTCCCATATTAAATAGTCTTGTGACTATACAATTAGCCCAAAGATTCAGCTAAAATAACATAGGATACTTCAGATTTTAGAAAATAAAATACTCTGAGAAGTGTGGCAATCATTTGCATTCAGCCCGAATCGATACTTAGCAGCAAGTCTTTGCTTTACTCATTTAGAGGCTGAATAAAGCATCATCATGCTGGAATGCAGAGCATCTGTGTACAGCAAATCCTACAATATTAACATTGACTAATAAGCCGCTACTTTGGCCCCATGGTTTGAACCATGCGGCTTATCGCCCGGTGTGACGTTTCCAGTTTTTTTCAAAACATTTGTAGGTGCGGCTTATAGTAAGGTGCGCTCTATAGTCCGGAAAGTACGGTACTCTTTTTGTTATTTGACAACTTCTCGCTACAGAGCAAACATTCAGGTAATCCTTCCGCATTGGCAATGAATGCAAATGATTCGGTCGATGAGTTGTAGAATCTTTCCTCGACTATTTTTCGCTTTTCCCCTTTGCTCTCCATGGTCCACCACACACCCGTCGGTTTGTTTACAACAGATGAAAGAAACGCGTCACGGGCTATGACGCAAATCTTCGTTGACAGAAATGTTGAGATTTAATATTTATTCTAAACATTTTTATAGCATTGGAAAACGGTAAGAATGACTGTGTCATGTTTGTCCTCCTACAGAAACCATAATTAAACAAAAAATATATTTCCCACCCCCCATCTTTTTCAAATTTCAAACATTTTTGAAAAAGCTCCAGAGAGCCACTAGGGCAGCGCTAAAGAGCCCCATGCGGCTCTGGAGCCGCGGGTTGCCGACCCCTGGACTAGGCCATTTTAAAGGCCTACATTGTGAACTGTGCGAATTCACTGTCCGCGGACAGCTGAGATTTCAAAGTCGAGCCTGCTTGTTGTCTACAGTTTTCTTGACAAATTCCTTCATTTCCCACAATCCAAATAGATGCTAGCAGGTTTAATGAACTATTTGGGCACCCAGCTATGTTTCTTCTCCACCAAGGCACCAAACACCTGTCTTTAGAACAGCCAATTCTACGGGAGCTTAAATACATCCGTCTACTGTGATGTAAACCATTCCATTGCAGCTCTGGATGTATGTTTTAGGGTTGCTGCTCTTTCATAATGACATTCTTTGTGTCTTTCATGCGCAAAGAGATCAGATTTGTTGGTGTACAACTAAACACAAAAATAAACATGCCAGTTTGTGTAATGCATTACGTAAATATTAAAAAGAACACAAATGGGTAGGAGCGCTTTTGTTAAGCATTGCGTGGTTCTTGCCAGTTATGACACCAAGTCTTAGTTCAAGAATATTCAAGTCTCACCACCAGAGAATGTGAGCCGATCTCTTAGTTTCTCAATTTGTTTGGCATCTGGAGGACTTTAGCGGGATTCCTTCTTAAACACAGACAGACTTAGAATATAATATTCCAAATACACCTGGAAAATTTCTCGCGCACACACCTGGACTTGAATGTCTTTGCGTGAACCCTTGCTGACGTAATCTGTTTTGGAACCCTCCTCTTACATTTGACCCCCACCTCAAGCATTTGTCTGAAACTGAAATTAAATTGACCTCAAATTGACCTAGAAATCAATGCAGTTTGAGATCCTCTCCCAAGCAACCAACACTTAACGAACGGCCTAAGTTCTCTGGTCTAAACCTCAAACAGGAACCTACAGATAAAAGGTAAATGTCCACACAAGCTTCATGCACATGCACTTCATCTGTACTTCCATACATATGGATGCTAAACCCTCTGAACTCACTCACAAGGCTGAAAACAGTGATTGAGCTCGGAGGGCCACAGGTACAATACATCCCTAAATGCATACACATTGCATCGGCATGGTCGGATTTGTTATGACTTAAGCCGCAATAATGATACACCTGAAGGAGTCACGAGATAACTTTAATGATACAGTTGACTTCAAGGCTTGCTCTGTATGCGTGTGTGTGTGTGTGATATCGAAGTAGACATATGCCTCACGGTATCTGTGTGCTGTGTTGAACACAAACAGATCTTCATTCCCTCGCTGACCTCTGACTCACAGCTTGCTTTCATAGCTCTCCTCCGCTGCAAGCTCAGCTGTGTTGTTTTCAAGCATGTCTAAAGTCTGATGAACTCCTTTCTCAGGGAGCCGGGTGCTTGCGAGTTTCAGGTCTTTAAATCCAAAATGGTATTTGACTACAGCACATGGAAACCAGCAATTCTCAGAGGTCCAAACCCAGTTTACACTTTATTTTAAGGGCACAGTATTCCAGAGTTCAACCAACAAGGCTGCACACTACTGTGACGCAGATTATAAACATTTACGTCATTCCAAACTCTTACCAGCCGATAAAACAAGAGGAAAATGTACATAAGTTTATTCTTACACAGTCAGCTACAACTGCAAAGAAAACATTCAGTCAAATCATCAACAAGTCATATCAAAACGGAGAAGAATCATGCTAATGCTAGCGTAGCGTCTTCGTAAAGATTAATAGAGCAGAATAGAATAGAAATATTCTTTATTGTCTCTCACTGGGGAGATTTATGTGGCAGGCGAATAAATGATAAATTGTAAAAAAAAAAAAAAACGTTGTGTGTTTTAGGGGAAGTGTTGTCACAACAATAAAGATAGGTTCAAAATTATTCCGGTTTCCGGCAGACTCAGATTGTTCCTTACTCGAATCCATTAGAGAATCTGTGGAGAAACCAAAACATTAGGATGATGCCAAGGAGGACCTTCAAGCTCTAACACATGGAGCTTATTACAAAAGACAAATGATTAAAAAATGTAGTAGTGAAACATGCAAAACACTTATCAACAGTGTTTCACTGGTACTAATTCTAAATCTGTCAACGGGATGAATAACGTTAATTTTAGCAGTAATTGGACATCTATAAACTCACGTAGCTCCCTTGTTATAGAGAATTAAGCAGTTGTAAAAACTGATATCATCAGCAGTTGATATTTGTTTTTAGATATCAACTAAATATCTAGGAGGGAACTAAATATCCCTAAATATCCCTCCTGCACAACAAGTTGTCCACCATTGTTTAGAAATCATAGAAAGTCATTCTCTCTTAACATATCAACATAGTGGTAGCTGCGACAGTAACTGCATTTGTAGGGTAATATAGCTACTGTTTGGTATTTATGCTACATACTGTACTACTGATGATAAAATGACAAGCAGGCTGTAATTTCTAGCTATGAAGCTCCCTTGTTTGGTTCGCTCAACAGAAAATTAAGCAAATTCAATTTAATGACTTCATATCATCAGTGAATTGAAAAGTCACGTGAAATTAAGTAAAAACCAGAGGTTAGGAAAGAGAGAAAATCTTCGCAACGCCAACCAATTCACAAAGAAACAGATGCTTTCTCCAAATTTTACGTCACATAGTATTAAGCGGTGCGATTATCTCATCCCAACCAGCAGCAGATCCCCGTGTTACAGGTATGAGATCATTAAACCATATCACACCCGGGAAAACAAGGGGGAAACGCGCGCGGTTCAGACTCGATCCATTACCAACAGCTCGAACATCTGGCAACATGGCCGAGCTCCACTCTTTCCAATCACCTGTAGATCTTTCTTGGTCTGCTGGATTTAAGTGAAGCGCAGAGAAGTGGTAGTAATAACAACAGGACTCATTCGCCTAAATGCCGCCTAGATTAGGTGCACTTTATTGAATTGAGGAGATTCGTATCAGCCTAAAAAACACACACCTTGAGTCCAACATTATGAAACAAAAGTGCTTTTTGGTGAGATTTTCCAACATGTGTCCGTAATGGCACGGTGCCTTCATTTTTCTCGCTTAATCATGCGCGATGTAACTTCTGTTGGGAAAGGAATGTGCAATCTTAACAAAAACCTGTTTTCGTAGTTCGGCTACCAAAGCTAAGAAACAAAAGTGGAACGGTTAGAGAAAGCAGCAAGCGCTGAAACTGTTGCACCACAGCTTTTAAAATTAGTTTTACTGTCTCTTCATGTTTCATTTATCCCGTTATACGTTGTTATGTACAGTATATGCTTTTCTTTTGTAGTTAGTTTAACTAGGTTTCCTTGAACTTTCCCTCGGACTGTTGTGTGTTTTCTGTCTAATTGTTCACCTCTCACTGAGCAGCGTCGGTAACCAATCACATCGTTTTATCCCGTAGAGTTGAGATTTCAAGCTCAGCTCTGTTTCACGCAGCGTGACTCTTAGTGGTCCTACATTATTTAGAGAACACAGAGATTGCTGTTTACAGTTAGCGACGTAACCGCCATCATTTGCTCATTTAAGACGCTGCAGGAAGTTTCAAAATGTTAACTCGCCATCAATCATTTTTGTCTTTGTTTTTAAATGGTGCAACCTTGTTTTGCAGCGATTGCTCTCTTGCACACAATGTTCACGTCACTTTTGTTTTTAGTAGAAATAATTCATGAACACTCATGATCATTAAGAAACATTTTCAATAACTAATAATATATATGCATATGTTTTTAATTCTGTAAACTAACACATCAAAAAGTCAATCCGCTGTGGGAAATTTCCGGATTGGATTATCCATTTGCTGTTCAGCGTAAATGTTTGGGCACAATGTCGCTTCTCTATCTGAATAAAACTAACCTCGTTCAGTCAAGAGTGCTTTGTGTTACTTCAAAAATATGTTTGTTTTCATCTCGGGCAAACAGCTTCCTAGAAGAAAAGGTTCTTCAGTCCCTGGATCAGAACTAATTGTATTAATTTGTCTCAGGCACTCTCAGTGGCACCCAAGACCAAATCTGACTGGCAATCTTTTAGACAACTCAAAAGTAGTTGTGAACAAATAGAAAATGAGAACCTGAGTATTGTAAGACAATAAAATTCCCCCAGAAGTTATGGCAGACAATTAAAAATATGGACAATAAACACAAATCTTCACACCGCAATAAAGTGTGAAGAGATTTCGATGTCAGACAAAACCACAATGATTAATATCCTTAAGAAACATTTTATTGCATCTTGTCAAGCCTTCTTTATTGCCACTTCCACCATTGCCGTCAACCATGGTTATTAAACGTCAAATTTACTTCCTTCAAGCAACCCTCCCGTCTCACGTCAACTCTTACAGGAACAAGGAGAACTTCTAGAGCTGACGCCTCACAAATCTGCTGGGTTAGATCCTCTCCATCCTTTCCTTCTGAAGTTAGCAGCACACGCTGTTGCCATACCCGTCACTCATTTGTTTAACATCTCTATTTAATTCAGTAAATTTCCCCAAGACTTGAAATCAGCATTGCTCAGCCCACTCCTTACCACACCTGTCAAGTTTTGGATTTGAGACTACGAGAAAGTTTTAGCCGTCCGCTGCTATCGTAAATGCAGAATTTACGGGAAAAAACTAATACAGGAGCACAACTGGAAAGAGAGGTAAAATACGGTAGTTTCCTGGCCAAAATGGGAGACTTGACAGGTATGTTCTATGCAGAGGGTGAGACTTTACACTTAAATTCCTATTGGCCTCTTTCCATCTTGATTGAATGATTAATCAACAACCCGATTACCCACCATTTTGAAAGCCAACAGAATTCTTACTAGCCATACAGTCGGGCTTTGGGTGTATCTCTGTGACACTTAAAGTGTTCAACATGAATACCATTGATAAAAAAAGAATACTGTGTGGCTGTGTGTGTTGTCCTGGCTAAGGTATTTGATTCTTTAAACCGCAACATTCTGTTTAGCAGACTCCAGGAGATAGATCTCTCAGAAAAATCTCTGGCTTGGTTTAATAGCTACGTCTTGGGTCGTTTTCGGTTGGCGCGAGCTGAAGGTTGCCAGTTCGGCCCTCATCCCTGTCTTCTGGTGTTCCTCCGGGGTCCATTTTAGGACCAACTCTTCAAAATCTACATCAGTGACATAGTTCATGCTGCTAGTACCTCCCATGTCCATCTATATGCTGATGATGCGGTCCTGTACACGTAATCCCTGAATACAGCCATATTCACCTTGCAAAACAGTTTCTTCAACCAGCTTTTTCCTTCATTTCCTTTTAAACTAAATACATGATCATTAATTAGCATTTATCAGCCACAGTAGCATTTCATTTCTGGATGGTTTACCACTTCAACTCATCAGTTCCTATAAATACCTAGGTGTATGGCTTGACCGCACTTACAAAAAAATCCCATGAAAATCCCATGTGACCACATGAAAACCACACATGTGGTTCACACAACTTTTTCATGTGAATGATGTGTGAAAGATGTGAATCATATGTAAAAGCACATGTATGCGTGTCATTCTGGAACGTTTCGTGGTGAAATCACATGTGAAAACGTGATTTTGGTGGGATTTTTTTGTAAGGGCGTACACTCTCTTGACATTCATCCAAATAAATTACTTCACAAGATCAAATTAAGACGTTTCTTTTTCTTTTCTTTTTTTTATATGGTGATTTCATATACAAATCTGCATCGAACATATGGAGTAGAGTTTCCGCTCTACTCCGTATGTTTACTCTCTATATAGAGTGTAAGTATTCGATGCCATCTATCAATCTGCAATACATTTTGTTATTTGTGTCCCTTTTATTACCCACCGCTGCCATCTATGCTCACTTGTAAACTGGGCCATCCCTCCATTCACTCATCTGATTAATAAATTGGTACAAATTCATCTATAAAACTATCATTGGTGAAACTCCTCCACACCTTCACTCACTTCTCAGTATTTCCAACAACACTCACATTTTACATCACTATGACAGCCCCAAAGAGTCCATACACCATTAAAGCAATCCTAATTTCATTTCATTGCACCCAAAGATTGTAAAAAACTTTTTTTAAAAACTTGCACTAAACACTAAAGTTTACAATGTTGACGTCAATATTGATTAAAATCTACAGTGCACCTGTTTTGAAAAGCCGGTGAATCCACTGCATTTAGTCAGTACAAATTTGGTTGTGCTTTTCGTTGTTATTCTTTTGTATAACATACTACTACAGTATGATGTTTTGATGTTTCTTGAACAGGGCATTGTTGAAAATGAAAAGTTGTTCTCAACCAACTTACCTGGCCAAAAAAAAGTTAAAAAAAAAGAAGTTAAAATACCTAAATACTGTATGTATTCTCTGTCTTACTGAATAAGAAATTACGCTGCAAAATACTGTTAATAAATCATCCAAAAGACACATTTACTTTGTCTTTTATAGAAGAATGGATTTCAATTTTTAAAAACCCATCATAGTCAACACACCTTTATCCAGAGATTTTGTCTCGTTACAGATGAGAAATTTGAACGCGTTTCCCAAACCACTTGATGGTCTACATTCTGGAGTTCATCCAATGTAAAAGAGGAAAAGTTTACTTACTTTAAGGCTGTGAAACTCCACGCAGCTTCCAGCTCGGCTCCTGGCGCTGTCCACATTCTCGTCCTCCATGCCCACTAACATCTCCAGGTCAGAAAACCTCCGTCCCCCGGCTAGCATAGCGGGTTTGAGCTGCCAGTCCAAGCTGACATCTGCTCAGTTTGATAGCTTCCCCCCACTTCCTACTCCTGTTTATCTCCTCCTCTTGTGTCTCAACTTCCCTCCTCCACACCTGCAGCGATGTAGATCCTTGAGGAATCACTAAGAAATTAGATTCATTCAGACACTATTCACTGACAAACGAGGACAACGGGTTCTCTCCAGCCAAATCTTGGTTCAGATTCTCTCAGCCTCTCAGCTCCGGTCTGGCTGGCAGGGGTTTTGGTCCTGTCCAGTTGGTCATCCACACCCCTCCCACTGCCCACTTATTTCATACCCAGACAAGTCTGTCTGGTCCGATTGGCTAGTCAGAGGGAGGGACTGAGGAACGAGGTGAAGGAGGGAGTTCATGAGGAGAGTGACGGCATCCTCCAAACTGTCACAGAAACAGGAAATGACCGAGGAGTTCTGCTAATCTTTGGGAGATTGAGTCTGTGATCAGTTTCCTGATTGCAGTTGAGGAATCTGCAGGAAAAGAGGGATGGGGTGAGGGGATAACAAGATCTCATCTTAAGCCTTTTTCAGGAATCCCGAAACTTAGAGGATTAGAATAAAAATAAGGCCATGGCTGAAATTATTCAAAACAAGGAAACATTACACACAGAAAATCAGGGCCAGACACTGTAAATGACTGTGTGTGTGGGGGGATGTGTGTATGTGTGTGTGTGTGGATGGATGTCCTCCTCCCACAGACAGATACTGTACCACTGTGTGTATTGTCATTCACCTCCAACCAGCAGCCTCTGCTATTCAGATGCAACGAGCTGAAATGAGAATAGGCTCCATTGTGATAAAGCCTGGTAACCCCCATGTGGAGAGTTACACACACCCACACACACCCCTACAGTAAGTTTGAATAGAGATAACTTGTATATTAATGCTGAAAAAGTGAGAAAAACTCAAATTGCCATACACGCCAGAGTGTCAGGAAATGCAGCACGTTCTGCTACAAATCAACCCATGGACAAAGAACTGAACTCGTTTGTTCTCAGTCTGAAGAAAGTAATGAAAATAAATATTAGGCTGTTTAAAAAGTTGAAAAGAAAAGTACTGTTTAAACTGAACAATGTTTGAAGAATGGTCTGTCCTGTAAATAAGTGAGTTGTATAAGAGTTATTTCTGAGAAACGCTCCACATCTGTCGACCTGGAACTGATATCACATCTCAGGACATTTGGACCGCGTTCATCAGCTCCTCTGCATTTGCTGATTTCTATCAGAAACAGTATTTGTGATGTTAACATGTGAGTTTTCCACTAGACTAAACCCTTTATGTCCTAAATTTAAAATCTCCGCCTGAATACTTTTGCTTATTTTAATTGTACGCAGTTCTTTAAATGTCCTGTGAGAAAGTATATTTGCCCATCTATCCATAACAACTGGAACGTTGGATAACTAGCAAGTTATTTTCGCAAATTACTGTCTATTAAAAGAGTGTCCCTCAGAATAATTTCACTCCCTGCTGGGGTGGGAGTTTAATTACCGTAATAGCTTGATATTGACTGGAAAGCGCAACGTCTCCCCTTTCAGAAACCGTTGGCATTTTTCAGATAGCGCAACGTGGAATTACGGTACAGCAGATCTGGCTGGATCACCAGTTTCTGACCTGGCCACTCTGTTAGTTTAATCTAGTTGGTCTGGCACCAACCTGCTGATGCTTTGGGTTGCTGTCCTGTTAGAAACAGAGCATTTTAAAGGTATTTTGTCTAACATGTCATCTTCGTGTAATTTCATGTGTTCAAACTGTACATAGGACACCACAGCATTGTGCTTGGAGTAGTCAAATGTTCGCTTTTTCATCAACATAAAATGTTACAGTTTAGTTCTTTGACCAATTCTAATCTCTCCCCCCCGCCCCCAACAGCTTCGCTTCGAATGGCTACAGCAACCAAATGTAGCTTTTATTATCTTTGAGCTTATTATTATTATAAGCTTAGTATTAGCCAGTATTGTACGATAGTTTTCAGTTTTCTCCCACCTCTGTCTGGTTTGGTTTTCCATTTTAAAGCCTTTCAGATCATTTCACTTGACCGGCCACTTCCTGCACTTACGTTTTCCCCTAGCTAGTAAAAATTTTATTCAGTGCAAACTGTTCTTCTCGGGTTGGGGAAAGAAAAGAAAACATTTCACTCAGTTTTTTCGGAGACAAATCTGCAGTAATCATCCCTGAGGAAGGACCACATATGTGCCACCTGTTTTCCACATAAACATCCTCACTGACTGAACTTCACTGATTCGGTTAGACGGAATCAACAACATGCCGCAATATTTAACTACAATAGCAAGTAGAGTGGATCCGCGTGTAATTTCATCTCGGTATAAATACAGCTGTCCTGGGACGGAACTGGAAGTTTGCTAGAGAACATCAGTCGGCATCGTGAAGATGAAGAAACACAACAGACAGGTCAGGGAGAAAGTTGTTTGCAATCAGAGTTAAAATGTTCCGGCGTGTCTTGGAGATTTTGGGATATTCTATTCAGTCCATAATCTGAAGAGGGAAACAGTAAAACACAACCGCTAACATACCAACATGTGGCTAAACAAGGGGAGCGTTATTCTGAGAATTACCCAAGAGGATCTTTGTAACTCTGGAGGAGCTGAGATCCACAGCTCATATGGGAGGATCTCTTTTCAGGATAACCATTAGAAGCATACTTTACAATCTGGCCTTTTTGAGACAGTGACAAGACGTTTGCCTCAAAAACTATGCGAGGAACACAGCGAAAGCATGACAGAAACAAGTTCAATCAAATAAGACTAAAATGAACTATTTGGGGTTAAATATAAAACCCAATGTGTGTCTTCAGACCAACGGTAAAATGTGGAGATATTTTTTAAGCAGGGGAAATTTAAGCTGGTCAGATATGACGAGGGAATGGATAGAGCCAAATTCCGGAAAGTCCCACAGGAAAACCTATTAGAAGCTTCAAAAACACTGCGATTGGGGGAGAAGGTCATCTTCCACCTGGACGACCCTGGACATGTTGCTCTTGATGAGCTTCAACATTTTAGTTCGTTTCCCACATTTTTCTTGTCTTAAATGCTACAAACATCAGAAGGGGAATCATTCATTAACAAATCGTGGATGTAAATAGTCAACAGGACATTCGCTGGACTTCCTGACTGTGATGTAAAGTCGACTTTTTTGAGCTTTCTGTCATGTCATAATATTATTCTCCCATTAAAAACATAACAAACCTGGAGTGTTGCCTTGATTCTTTCTTGCTTGTTTGAGAATACTTTAATCTCCCACGGCAACCATTCAGCCGTAGAAAACACCCGGGTGAACCTAGCCCCGCCTTCG
Source organism: Xiphophorus couchianus (assembly GCF_001444195.1). NCBI lineage: Eukaryota > Metazoa > Chordata > Actinopteri > Cyprinodontiformes > Poeciliidae > Xiphophorus > Xiphophorus couchianus. The sequence continues at coordinate 6,610,500 of NC_040234.1, read as the reverse complement.
AGGACGATGCTCCTCCTCCGAGTTGCAGTTTCCAAGCTTCCTCCTCACGAGTCCCCCATTCAGCTCCTTCAGACTAGCCAGCAGCAACTAGCAAACACCTGGCAGAACTGAGCATCAGCTGAGCTCATTATAGGAGCTACTTCTCAGTGCAACACTGGTAGAAACATTGTTAAAGATACATAGAGAAGCCATGTTGTGATGACTTCCTGAAGGCGGAGCTTCAAAAAGAACCTGAGTTTCTTAAAGAGACAGAGACCCAATTTCAAGCCGTTAAATTACGAAGTCAAATTTCTTCTAAGTCATGTTTCATTTTTACAACAAGCAAAGTTACAACCATAGTTACGTGATTGCGCTGTAAAATTCCAATATGTGGCTTGAAAACACATAATACTGCCCCTTTAAGTCTTGAGTGCTGACCTAATACAATACTGTCAGGAAGATAAATTATTCAAATCATGAACATTGAAGTATTTTGGCAAGAATCTAGTTGGCTGCAATCATTTCATGATGTCACTAAATTCAACACTATGCGCCTTTACTATACTGACTCAGTTCTAACAATGTAAAAACAAGGAGAAGTGATACGTACTTCAGAAATTTGTCTCCTTCTGTTAGTGTAGTAATTCTAGCTTCCCTGCTCTGTTTTGGCAGCTGTGCCAGCTGTGTGTGTGAATGTTGGTGCACGTGAGTCTCTGCTGTGCAGTCAGCTGGAGGCGACCGTTCAGCCACCAGATGCTGAGCAAGCTCCTTCTGAGATGAAAAGCACCCAGATGGCTCAGAGTTGGCTCTGGTTTCATTTTCACCGCTGTTGCTTTCAGTTTGAAGTCCAGCTTCTTTAGTGAATCGCCAGGTGACTTTAAAGATCAAACATAGTAACAGTAAATATTTTAAGTGCACGCATGAGTCCCGTCAAAAAAAGTAGCAGTTCCAGCGGATGTATGAGTGAACCATTTCACATTGGCTAGTAAAACTATTCATACTCCCAAAGTATTTTACCGGGATTTTAAAAAATAACAGACCAGCACAAAGCCGCATATATTTATGAAAATATGGGAAAATTCAAATCGCTGGCGCGAAAACGTGCGGCAGCCACTCAAACTTTTTCTGTGGACAATATCAATACAAAGCGTCAAAACTCACCTAAATACACTGAAGTCTGACTACATTCAGTGCTATTTAGACCAAGTAGCATCAAACCCGATGTTTTTCATGATTTTAATATTTTATTGTTTACACATAAACGATGAAATTGAACCGCATTTATCCTCAGACAATAAACTAACACGCACACAAAATAATAAAAATGAAAATAAAATTATGTAAAAACCTCACTAGAATGTAAATAGTACTTTTTCTCAGATTTTGTCTCTTAAAGATGTAACGCGTTGGTCCGTGCGCCGAAGCGCATGAAATGCATCTGTGAGGTTATTTCATTCTCACTAAAAGAAGAAAACAGGGTTGGATCACCAGACTAAGATTATGTTCACAGAGAGTGAATGCTGGTACAAAAGACCTGGACTGATTAGCTAATGGGTTGCAGGCGTCTCTCTCTCTGGTTGGAGAGAGACAGGAAGTGACACAGGGGGAAAGAGAGAGCACACTTTTCTATATTTATTTTATAGAAAATAAAACATTATAAAGTAACTAGACATAAGAAACATAATTGAACTAGAGTTACAAAGAATAACTAGACACAAGAAATAAGCATATTTAACTAGAATCACTAAGAAAGCACCAATCTAAAGCAAAGCAGAAGCAAGGCTGACTACAGGAACACAGGATATTGAAACTAGACCCAAACTCCAAAACAATCCAGGACCCGACAGTCGAATGATTTTAATCACTCAAACATTTTTAGGATAGTAATACTTGGGTATTATTTGCAATTTTCTGTCCCTTCAGATTAGAGGACGGTTTGATGTCCTGTGTAAATGGGTTTAGGTTTCACCAGTTAATCCTTCAGTTTTCAGAACAATACTTTAAAACTTGTTGGGAGTTTGATGTGATCAGAACAAAGCAACTTTAATACCATACTACGTTTTTTCGTGCATGTGGAAGTACTGTTCAGTAGCCCAAGGGTCCATTGTTCTCTTTGTACGACTGAACTAAAAGCTTCGCCTTTAGCCGTAAATCGGAGCATCGCAAAGCTGTAGGCATGTCTGCGAATCTTAAGCCAGAAACTCTATCTCTGGCAGCGCCACAGTGTCACCATGGTAATGGAGAGGTTGTTTTCCTTTCCTCTGTGGAGAGAACAAAACCCAAGAAGTCACTTAAAAATTAAATCCTTCCATCTGTTCTGGAAGTTGATGTCATGAGATGGAGTTGCTTGTACGGACGCACCTTTCGAGAATTATAGCGTTCAGGACAGTTTAATGGGCGCGCACACGTGCCAGAGGTTAAAAACATCCCAGAAAAAGACAGATGGTACGAGTAACAGGGTAAAATCATAATAGCTGTAATCTCTGACCAGGTGAGGGATTATCAGCTACTTAAAGTCAGTCTCATGGATCCAGCAGGGATGAAACAGATTCATAACTCCAGCCGATTTGTTGCCGATATGACACGGACGTCTGGAACTAAGGAGGTTCTGTACATGTCACAGCTTCTGACTTTAACAAGAATGTGCTGGGGGTTTTTTTTGTTTTACCCCTCCAGGGGGTCTTTTTGTGGGCTCCAGTGTTCCTTATGTGAAAGTAGACTGACAGGAAACGTGGAAGGAGAGGAGGGGAAGACATGCGGCAAATGTCGTCGGGTCCGGGAGTCGAACCTGCGACGGCCGAGTCGAGGACTCAAGGCCTCCAAATACGGGTCGCGCTAGCCGCTACGCCACCACGGCATGCCCAAGAATGTGCTGTTTGTGAAAATCTCCGATTCATTTATTCCTGCGTGATCATTTGAAAAAAAAAAATGCCAACGGTGTTTTTATTCCTGCCTTTCTGAAGAAAGACGCTTTTTGTGTTTTGCATGTGAGAGACGTTCCACCAAATCATCCTCATCTTGTACCGACTGTTGCATCCACCCAATGCACAAACACCTATGCTGAAAGAGGGAAGACTCTGGTTGGCCTGCTGTAAAGCAACCACCAAGGTTGACTCAGAAGACGTGCCAGCAAAGAGACGATGCTGAAGTACGGGGGAATCCTGCCAACATTTGGTTTTTGTCAGCTTTTAGAAGCTCACACAAGTTTTTTACTCTAACTTGCCTTAGAAAATTTACTCTGGAAAAATGACCAGTTTCTTTGATTTTACTTTTATAGGTATACGTTTGAGTACAATGAACATTGTTCTTTTATTCTATGAACTACTGACATGTCTCCCAAATTCCAAGCAAAAAATGTCGTATTTATACATTAAAAGAAAATAATAACTTGTGGATGTTGTAAATATTGTAAACAACTCTCTTTCAGTGTTCTGGAAACGTAGAGGATGAGATTGGTAACATGGAAAGATTATATTCTTCTTGTTAGTTATTGGCTTTATTGATTATGAGCTGCATTTTCTTTACAGGTATTTCTGTATTTCATAGGAGACAATGCGAATGAATGAGAAATGTCATAATTTCTTATTAAATCAGTCACTCAGGAACCAGAAGTAATGAATTCAGTTGACTGGACAAAAACATAAACAATAATCCAGAGTAAAGGAGGAAAGGCATGAACTACTTTTTCAACATCACTCAGAGAAAGTTGTTTTTGTACATTTGCTACTACTGTCCAGTTTACTATTTCAGTTTTTATACAGGCCAGCAAGTTAAGAGACAGAAACTGGTCTGACATTGTAGCAAAGGTGATACAAGTTAACTTGTATTTCACATTTCAGCAACGAGGCAATTCACGGAGCCTTGTATGATGAGAACATAAATCAAAAACCACAATTGAAATTATAAACAAAATCATTATCACAGACAACCAGAACGAAGAAGAGAGGTCATATGTTCCAGTTATTATTGAGAAATGGGATTGTAGTTTAGTGGTTTAAAGGAAATCAGTTCTCTGATTAACAGAACAGGCTTTGATGAATAGAAAGCTTTTAAAATATACTTTGTCCATCTGCATGTGTAAACATTTTACCACCCACTCATGCTGCTTGTAAAACTTGTGGCGCTAAATGGAACTTAATCATTTTTTGTGATTAGAAAGATTAATTATCCAAGCTGGTTTATCCATTCAGATCACCTAAATGTCGTGCTGTTAGACTTCTTGCAGGCACCGAGCATCTTTGAGACTGCCAAAGCTTCGGTCAAAGGCCAGCGCCGACTAATTAGATTGTGGCTCACTCGGGCTTTCATAATACCAGATGGACAGCTGGCAAAGGCAACCAGACAAAGAGTTTTGGAGCCTCGGGGAGCAGTACAGGATGTTTAATTGGCGTCCGCTTTCCCAGGAGCAGAATTATGAATGAGTGTAGGAAATGGCAAATTGTGAATGACAAACAAGCAAAACCCTTACCAACACTCTCAGAGGAATGGTTCTAAAACTTTTTTTTAATCACAAGTACATGTCGAACTTAGACTTATCGCCACATAGAGTACAGTCGTGCTTGCCAATGAATAAAAAGGAGGAAATTCTTACCTGGCCAGTAGAAACATCTTTCTCCTTTGTTTATGAACTGACATATTTCCTACCCAGTTATACGTAAACCGGCTGCACGCTTCGCTGGCAGCGTCAGGTGGTTCTACATATCGATGTTTTAAAGCACTCATAATTCTGACTTCACTTGGTGTTTGACGTCTGCTGTGGATCTAGTCAAGTGTTTTCTGCCCATTGATGCCATCCTGCATGTTTTAGATGTTTCCCTGCTTTAACACACTTGATTTAGACAACTGCAGTTCAGTAAGAGCCTGTTGATCAGCCACCAATTGAAATCAGGTGTGCTGAGGCAGGGAAACACCTAGCACCTGCAGGACCACTGTTGGAAAAACATTGGCATGGTACATCCATCTTGAAAACGGAAGGTTGTAGGTTCGATCCCAGCTTCCCCGGTCGCGTGACGACGTGCTCCTGAGCAAGGCACTTCACCCCACTGCCTACAGATCTGCGTGTAAGTGTAGAAACGTACTAAATTGTGAGTGCGAGCTTTGAATGGACCGTATGACTTGGAAGGGAGAAGCTTTTCTAATTTTTTTTTTTGCATGTGTCGCCATGGCTACGCTATTAAAACCAATTTACTACCAAAGGAGGCCAGAGCTGCGGTTTGAGAAGTGCAGTCTTAAAGTCCAAGGGTTGAAGAGTTGTTTATTTTAAGTAGCTGATGTAAGCCATGAACATTTCACAGTATTAATCACATGAACTAGCTACGTATGATTGCGTCATGGACACCTAGTTCACCGTTTTTCTGTCTTTCCTTTTGTTGCAACTACACAATTTCCATTCTGCTGATTGGTTTGTGACGGATGCTTTTTAGCAGATAAAGATTTAAAAAAAAAAAAAAAAAGTTTCAAAAAACACACGCAAATTAGCATGAACAATACAGAGAACATGCAGTGTAGCCAAATTAGAGCTTAAACTCAAACTGACAGAGCAGAAGACAAAACCAACCAGATTAATTGTAATAGAGATATACTGTATGTAAAAAGTAAAAGAGGATTAAATCAAACTGTGTTGGAGAAAATTTAAGGAAAAATGAGTCCATTCAAACAACTTCTGGGATTGCCAAATTATAATGAAAATATGGACAAATGTTCAACATATTTGCTCCCAAGGCCACATTTTTAACTATCAGACGTTACCACAAGAACATTGCACGGCTTTCCGTTTTGACAAGTAAACAAAAGTTCCAAAAACCAGCAGTGACAAATCCTGGAGTGTCATACTGTGGTGGTAAACAGACCTGGGAATGACAAGAGGCCGGGGATTTGGGGGGGAAAAAAAAGTGCTTGAAAGTCAAGAGGGAAGTTTGCGCAATAAAAATCCTACACAGATACGATCGTTTCCCTGTGAGAGGCCGCAGGGGGGAAATGACGAAGGACAATATCAACAATAACAAGAGGCGTTAATATAAATTACAGGTAGTTTGTGCATTGTAAATGTAAAATGTGTGTATTTCTTCTGTAAATGTCCTCTGATGTACGCATGAGACGAGAGGACAGATCCCGAATCCTGAATGTATCCTAGAGAATACTTTTGGTTATTGAGGTGGTTCTGGTTGCAGCATTAAGGATCGCTTTGAAACCTAGTAAAACAATTATGGAAGAATGGGTGGACGGCATGGAGGAGATTGCATTTTCTGGATCAGTAATCGATGTCATAAATTAGACGTTGAACAGATCGCAGAACATGAGAAATAGATTTCCAATCATCTTTATCTGTATCTCCTGCAGATAAAGATGATTATTATTATTTCATGTTGGAGCCAACACTTATGGCTATGTTAATAACCTTGTATAGCGACAGGTCTAACAGGAACTATTAATGCCTATTTATTTGTTCTGACAGTGTTCTTTTTTATTTTTTAATCAATAAAACTTTTAATTGCAACAAAAAAAAAGTTGAAAATATTTTTTCAAACAGATTTTCCTCTTGATTCCCTGTTATTTCTGTCTGGAGCCACACCAAAGGAGAGAGAAAAAATAAATCTTTCTGCTGGTCTTAGTTCTTGCCAAAAAGATAACGGTGAACTGGAAACCTATGAAAACACCAGCAGCAGAGACACGCTCCGCTTCTTTCTGTTGGAACGAAATCAAAAGAGCTCGACAAAAATGTTACAAAATACAACTAAACTAATGAAATTGTCTAGCCTCATAAAATTATTAAGTACATAAACATGTTGGTTGTAATATTTTAAAAACTATCGGTACCAGTCAAAGTGGATTTGGGGGGAAAAAAACAAAAAACTAAACAGTTTTGAAGACAGACAAATGATTAGGAGAAAAAAAGAATCAAAACCTATATGAACAACTTCGCCAACATGGCAACCCACGTGGCTTCATTGTCTATGCGTGCTTCTATTCGGAAGTGCTGCAGAGGAACGTTTTTAACATGCAGTTTAGAGACCAGATACTCTCATTTGAAAAGATTCCTAGCTCTCTCCTACAACCGCCACACGATTTCCTGCTGCTGATTTAATAAACATCCCCAGCTCCATTAATGAAAGTATTTCCCTCTACTATGATTACTCCAAGCAAACTAATAACTTTGCAAGTTGTTGATGAGGGCAATAAAAGCTTTGCCGCAAATGTTTATCAGTTTTATTACCCTGCTCATGCTGATAGCGCTGGTTCACTTCTGGAGTAAAATTAGCTCACTGGAACCTGTCCTCAGTTTCTTGAGAATGATCATATGTATTTCCCAGCATGACGCAGACTTTCCTCTTGCTGTTGAGGTTTTTTTTTTTTTTTTTTATAGGTAAGACGTTGGACAGGAGCAAAACAAAACTTCGGGATTTAAACAACAGCCTGGCACCAGGTATTTAAATGTTCACTTTGTATCATTTGTATCTGATCCAAAAGCCTGATGATGCTGGTTCTGGACGTTTTATGTGGCTGTGACACATGAAAAAACTGTTTTCAAAAAAAAAAAAAAAAAAGGGTCACGGGAGTTTTTTAGTCACTCTTTAAAATAGCGGTGTAAATTAAATTAAAGTTACAGAACGGCCACTCTTTCATTTTGAACAAAGTGAGACATGATTTTCAATCTGAAGTCTGTTGACGTGGCGACGATGAACTAACTTCCTCTTTTTCTCATTCTTCTGTGACGTCCATGATTTCTCATGTGGTTTAATCTGACACATGAATTCAGGCAGTTAATTTCCCACATTTGCTTTTTAAATTTGACCCTAATTTCTTGTAATTACAGCTGCCACAGACAACCACAAACCTCGACGATCAAAATTCGGATTTTGTACGATCGCGCAAGAAGAAGCAGTGCATGATGTTAAATGTTCAAAGCTAGTTATTTAGCTTTTCATGAATTGTTTAAAAAATAATAATAATTCCAGTTGTCACACATCTTACACGATGCTATTCTGTTGTGTATATATTTATTTAAAGGTTTATTTAAAAAACAGGTTATTTGGGAGGCATCTCAAATAACCTGCACAACTCCCAAATGCGATTAATGGAACCTTAATCGAACTCATTTGAAAACCAAATTTTAAATATCTAACCTTCAGCAGGCACGAACGCAAAGGTCCCGGATGACACGGTCAGCCAAAGTAAATCAGGAGACAAATGCACCAGTCTGTCTGACGAATGTGGATCTCTAGCCAGTTTCCATTTTTATAAATCTCCAGGCGATTACTAGATAATCCGTCACCCTCAGACAGAGCAGGTTTCAAACCGCAGCATCTCGTTGGCCAAGACTCTGCCTGGTGTGACCAATGCTTCAGGTTTTAGAGACAGAAAGTCTCTGTCAAGGACGACTCTGGATGTGGCATTAATTTAAACACATTTGTGCACATTAACTCAGAGCAGCCACAACGGATCGTATTTTTGCAAGACGGAAAGATTGTTGGTTGAGAACGAGAAAGCTTTGAACTTTCCGTCCGTCTTTCCAAGGATCATTGTGCATATGCACGGAGCAGAGACACCACCTGCACACTGACCCAAAAACCTCTATTTCAACCAAACAATCCTGCCTTATCTAATGATATTTTTTACTCAGAGAGGGAGTTGAAATATGCTCCTTCTCCAGAGAGCTTTGAATTAAAGGTGCGCGGTAACAGGCTGTGACTCACAGTTCAAGTATTAACTCCATGTCCACAGTCCGAGAAACGGCAGAAACGCGCGGTACTCAGTCAACACAAGATGAGTTGTCTGTGCTTTCACACACTATTGAATTACTGCATCAAATCCCTTTACTTACAAGCAATCTAAAGGGTATTTTTCTCAATAACGGACGAAAGATTCCAGTAACTTTGCTAACAAGAAAGCTCCCAAGGATTAAGGTGAAATATCCCGTTGGGTTGTCGGAATGAAAGACCTCTAATCTGGACAGATTTAAATTTCAAGTTCGTAAGACTGGATTTGTCTTGATTATATTTTGTTGTTGTTTAAATTTTTTGTAACACTTTACTTCTGAACGTAGGTGAGCATTTGAATAAACAAGTTTTCATCAGTCAATCTCGGAGGTAAATGTTTTGATACTGACGGGAGGAAAAATACTAGAAATACAAACTTGTGGCTCTATTAACTGTTTTATGTTTTACTGCAGGAAATGAGAAGTGCGCAGAAATGAGACTTTGAATGGGCCACTTAATGTCTTCTGTCAACATTCACATACATTATTTCATATTGTATGTCTTCTTAAAAGGACGGTTTTTGTATTTTTCTAGACACATAGTAGCACAGTCAAGTAACTGTTTTAACTTCAGTTGTTATAAAAAATGCTGTGTATATAAAATATGACTTAAAAGAAATTTTACTTCCTAATTTGACACATTGAAATTGGGCCTCTGTCTCTTTAAGAAACTCCTGTTCTTGGTGAAGCTCCGCCTTCAGGAAGTCATCTCAGCATGGCTCCTCCATTAACCCTTTAATTACGTTTTTACCACTGTTGCTCTGAGAAGTCGTTTCTATAATGAGTTCAGCAGATGTGCAGTTTGACCAGGTGTTTGCTAAGTGCTGTTGACTAGTCTGAAGGAACTGAGTGGGGGAGGGTTGCTCTATGAGTCGGAAACTTGGAAAGTTGGAAACTGCAGCTCCAAAAGTGGGGCTGGGTCCAAGTAGGCGTTTTGCATAGCTGAATGGTTGCCATGGAAATGAAAGGATTTCTCAAACATGCATGAAAGAATCAAAGCAACAATCCAGGTATGTTTTTGATGAAGGAATAACATTATAACATGTAAAGCAAAAGTCCATTTTACATAATACTGTCCCTTTAACATTTTACCTTTAGCGTTCCCATTTCCCTTTACTTTAGATCGAGGTTGCATTGTATTCAGCATAGATACGTTAGAACATCATTTGTAAACCACAAGTCTGTTTTATTCAGTTTCAGACTAATGTAAAAAATAACCTCAGTAGATTTTCCTTCGTTGTCACTGGTTATGTAGTTAGAGCCAGAAATGGTTTGCTCTCAGAACAGCATGCAAGAGCTGGCAGATGATGGAGAGTCTCATTAATCTAATTTATTATGGCCATCATCATCTTGAAAATAAACTTCATCTCAGACTCTGTGCGTATTAGCTGGCTCTCTGGTTCGCTGCCAACATGGTATTAGTGCATGGGATTAACTCTGCGTGCTAATGAGGTCCATTTTTTCTGCACGGAAGAAAAACCAAATGTTGTGTTTCGGTACAATGAGCGCTAAGAGGGCTAAGCGTCGGGAGTGTAAATCGGTGTTAGGATCAATGAAGAGAGCAGAAAGTGACTCTTATTCCTCCAAGAAATTCAGTGATGAAACAGAGTGTTTCCCACTTGAAGGTCACACATTCTGCGTTTGGTGTTAAGAGCGTGATTTTAAGTCCAGTTATGTTTGGCCCGCTGTGGGATGCCTTTCTTTGGCCATTTGCCAATCGTTCAATGGGAGCATTTCATTATATTCCTCTTAAGACAGAGCTGAAGGGGGAGATGTAAGACAAAATGAAAAATAAACACTTAAAAACAAGAATGTAAAAATAATTTAGGAGTAAAACTCTGTTTAATAGCTAAAAAGACCCGGAGTTGTTTTTGGCAGGAGTGCAGGAATCTTCATGAATAAGGAGCTGGGTTATCACGGCGTTGCCTTCAGTAAAGTGTCAAAGCAGCTCAGAGAGAAATGCCTCCCATATTACAATCTCCTCTCTCCGTTTACAGATGCCTCTACGTGCATATTACTTCATCTGTGCATCATCACAACTGAACTCGGTGGACCGTTTACATGGAGAGATTTTAGCCAATATCTCAGAATAAAAACACCTCGTTCTCTGTGTTAGCACTCAAAACAATTGGTATACATACATCTAAGGCATAAATTGTAAGTGAAATATAAATGAACCTTTAAAATACTTTTAGCAGGGTGGGATGTAAAACGTCCTTTTGACCACCACAAGTATGGTCAGTTTTCATTTCGTCCTTAAAAGTTTTGGCATCACTGGCCTTCCATGCACAGTAGTTCACAAATATATTGTCTTAGCAATATTGATATCTGAAATGGTGTTTGGTATTGACTGTTGCATGCCATGTTTTGCTAATAATAAGTACAGATGATATAAATCAAGACGCTAATGGTCACTTTAACATTTAGTGAGAAATGTGTGGATTTGTACCAATTCATATCGTCAGCATAATATCTGCCCGTATAAATTATTACCACAATAAAGTAGTTGTTGTTAAGCTTAACCGTTGCCGAATTTCACATGTACAAACTGAAATGCTTGATTCAATTTGCATGATTTAACCGGCTGATGAGAAACTCCCCTCAAAACTCGTTTTTACAGTGCACGGTTCAGCGTACAGCCTCTTAATTTTCGTAGATAAATCAAAACCCTGTCACATTCCACCATACGGGAAGGGAGGAGATGGACACGTTTGGAAGAGGAGATTTTTATTAGAAACCAAGTTGAGTTATGGAAGGCAAAGGGAACTGAGTCGGAAAATAAACAAATGCCTGGTGAGACTGATTAATGCTAGAGGCGGGAAAAGGACAAGCAGGTACGACGATCAGGAAACCAGAATCTGGTGTGCGACGTGCAAGACGTTACGAAGCAACACGTTCATGTCGTTCAAAAACAACGGGAGGCGGCTGCTGTTTACACTTTCTACAAAGTGAGTCCTCACTCATTGTTAAAGGTAGTTTAGATGTACATACTTAACAGGACGTAACTTATGGTTGCTTAAAAATGCCATATTTAACAGAGCTGTGGTGCTCCAGAAATATTTGTCTATCACAAACAATGCCATGCAAAAGTGTTTGCACCCTTTGTTTTTACAACTGCAAACTTTAGTGTATTTTCTTGGAAATGTATGTGGTAGATTAACATAGCTTTTAAAAAATCTTTTGAAAAAAGCTTCTGAAAATAGTGGCACACATTTTCACTTATCTTCCTTTATTCTGACATCCCTAAAAAAATCCATCATTCACCTAATGAGTGCAAATTGCATAAATACAGTCAAAATGCATGGTATAAACAAAGTACAGCATCCCGGGAAAGCAAATATTCACACCACATTTGAAGCATAGAGATGTAAGTATCATGATGGGGGAATGCTGTGCTGCAGCAGAACCTCAAAGAATCCACCGTGAGTCCTACAGTTGAATTTAGGTGTTTACTTGTAATTAAATAACCTTTTTTTTAAAAAGATTACACATCAGTACATGAAGATTTCTTCTGGGAGAACTATTTAATATTTCTCACCTGATAGTCTGGTAGACTCGGTTTGATCGGGGACCAAATTTGTTCCATTTTCAGCAGGTTTGCTTTCGCACTTGAAAAGTTGTGAAAAGCCTGTTCCCCTCCTCGCCTGTGGCGGCGCTGCACCAAGAATCCTGAAAGAAACGACATGAAAACCTCCAAAGAAGACATTAGCACAATGTCCTACTTTGGAAAATGTGAACAAAAATGGAGGAGCTTCAGATTTTGTTGATCGTAGGATTTTTCTTTTGTCTTTGGTAAAAGAGCACGAGCTATTTCCGCTGCTAGCGTTAAACTCTCGCCTAAAGTTTGGTCGTATTTACCCAGAATGCCCTGCTTTTTGACCAAAACAAGACCTAGGTTTCTAGGCGGAACAGAGTTCACTTTTTTGGTCCAAAATCAAAGTTCGATTGCACATTCACACATCTCCCAACGAACCAGACTTTCTATCTAGGCAAACCAACAAGAGTTCGATTAAAGCGGACCAAACAGGGCTGGTGTGAATGCGCCCCCATGTGCTTCTTCTCCTAAACACACTCCATCTTTTTGGAATTATGATCACAGCTCTCCTGTTAAATATGGCAGCACAATATCGCCCAAAGGAGCAACGTCTAGTAAATGGGTTCTTCCACAGGGATTTTATCTGTTCTAACTGATTCAGAGCCAGTCACATGGAGGATGAGGACCGCTCGTTATGCGAGAAACGCCTCCAAATACATGAACTTTTCCCCCACAGGAGAGGAATGGCGCTAAGAGGTATGTGACATTCTCAGCGATTATGGTGCATTCAGGAAGCGGGTAATATCCAAAACCAACAGTCGCATGTGCTATGAATCTGCAAGTCAACAGAGGAATCCTATCACTCAGGCGTGATGAAGTGAAACCAATTAGGTGAGGTTATTAATGTTGTTGTTTTGACAGAATATTTCCTCGCTTGAGCTTCATCAAAATCTGCCCCCAAAACACCATCCAATATGGTTCATATTCAGACTGGTATAAATCTTCCTCAGTTAAGGGTTTCTCTGGACCAAAAGACGGTTTGAAAAGTTAAAAAAAAAAAAAATGATGGAGAGCTACTAGTGGAAAGTCACCAGGAGAGAATAAAGTGGGTCAACAGCTGTCCTTAAGCACAAAAAGACCTTTAGTTGCTATAAGTTTTCAAGATGTTCGTCCTCCCTCCTAAAATTTAAAGCCCTGGCAGTTGCGGAGGTCTCCTCTGCAGAATGTTTACATCAGTCCCTCATTCCTCATATTATTAGCTTCGGTCGTCGTAAAATCTGGTGTGATGCTCATAAACAACCTGCAGGCAAAGGAAAAATAAGTTTGATAGGGGGACTTTATTTTTTTTTTCCACACTGTAGTTGAAATTAAAAACACATTTTTTTTCTTACCTCTAACACTTGAAACATGAATTAACTTCTTGCGATTTTCAGATGAAATGAGCAGCATGATGTTCAGAATCCATCAATATTCCTGCAGAACAATTAGGAAGTTGACTTTTTTTCAATAACAAAATACCTCTTACTGAGAAACAAAGCTCTATGACTTTCTAATGACATTTTTCCACAATATTTTATAAATGTCAAAGTCAACAAATGCTAATAGTCCAACTAAATGCTCATAATCTGCCTGGGGATCCAGCTAGTTTTTAATAATGTTTTTGTTTACATACTGGAATCATAATCCCTCTTATCAGTGCATTTCCTCTGAAAGTCTCTCAATCAAAAAAACACTTTTTGGGGGATGAAGCAGCTCCAGTCCTGAGCCAAAGTCTGCTCTTCCCTCCACTCCTGTGGAGAAAGCTGCTGATGAGAACGCCCCCATATGGTTTCTGTTTCATTCTGGTTCTGCTTGTAGTGTTCATCTCGGAGAAATTAAAACTAAATCATGACTGCCAGTTAAATACAGTCGGAAATTACGCGTTGGGGATCCGGGGGAGAGAGGTGACGTGAAAACAAAAAGAAAAACCACAAAAACAAACAAGCAAAACAAAAGACTAAAGCTGAGAAAGTGTTAATAGTTATATTAGTCACTTCCGGTGGTGGTTTCCACCCCGATTTGGAAAGCGCTCATTTGAATTTCCAGCCAAGTTAAATACTAACAGGTTTTGTGAAATTACGAGGATAAAACCGAGACATTAAATCCCTCGAATATATTGAAAGAGTAAAGTGAAGACATTTTCGAAACAGCCCTGAGCTAAAAACGAGAACATTTAGAGACCAATTAGCATTAAGAGAGTGATTAGATGTTATCAAGCCAAAATATGAGCATTTTATTGTAAAAGAAAAAAACAGGGACTTTTCCAAGAGTCAGAAGAAGAAGGGCGGCGGGATTGCACTTTATGTGAGTGAGAGGTGGTGTAATCCCGGCCATGTTAACGTGAAGGAACAGATTTGTAGCCCGGACATTGAACTTCTGGCTGTGGGAACACTGCCGTGTTATTTACCGAGTGAGTTCACGTCCGCCATTTTGATCGCTGTTTACATTCCCCCATCAGCTGATGCAGCGGTGGCCTGTGACGTCATCAGCTCTACCGCAGCCAAACTCCAGACTCAACACCCGGACGTTGTTATTGTGTCTTGTCTCTATGCTGTAACTGCGAAGTAATTTCCCTGCTGGGATGAATAAAGTTTGTCTATTCTATTCTATTCTATATTTTAGTATTAGCTAACGCACATCGCAAATTAGCCATGCTTACTTCAAGCTAAATTTTATTTATTTTTTAATCATAAATGACTTAAATGTACAAATTACTCACACCACCGCTACACAAAACAAAGAGACAATTATTATTTTCACAATTAACCAATACCTACGAACAAATCTTGTCTGGAACACAACGTATTAAGATTATGATCAGCTTAATTTCACAAACTGTTCCGTGTTACGTTCCACCATCTTGAATCGCTATTTAGTGTTTTTAGCGCCACCAAACAATGTAGCAAAATATCCACCAAAAAAACCAACCCTATGATTTTTAATCAACCTACTAATACATAGGTTTGGGGGGTTTTTTAAGGTTTTATGACACTGGACAAATTCTATATTGTAAAGAGCGAGGGCAAAAAAGGCTGATGCATATTTTTCTTCAAACTTTATGCCACTCCATACTCCAGATCCAGGGCTGTTTGCGCTTTATTAATAAGTCATTCATTCAAGTGTTTGCTGAGAGAAGTTGAAATTCGAACTATTTCTTTACTTTGACCTTCATCGTTGAAGCGAATTGATTTTCTCGTTACAATGGCAGCGGTCAGAAAATGTTAAATATTAGACATTGTCGGCGTGTTACCAGGCACGAAGGCGGCGAAGAGAATCCTGTCATGAAGCGGTGTGTTGAAAGGTGGTGAGGCAGATGCAGCGGACCCAGGTATGATGAAGATTTAATGAAGAAAACCAGTCAAAACAACGAACAGCAGGCACATGGAAACACTGACGACGAAGAAGCTAACATTGACGTAACAACGACGAGGACCCGACGACGAACAAAGAACACAGGTGGAGTTAAATACATGGGAGGGTAATCATAGAAACGAGACACACCTGGGAACAATCAAGGGGAGGACAGGACAACGAAGAGACTTAAGGACACAGAAAACTCTAAATAAACACAGAAAAACACAGATCATGACAAATCCCATGTAACAGAAGAGGTACTGGGATAAAAGGGGTTTAAATTTTATGATAGAAAGTTAATTGTGGAGTCATGCAACCAAGGCTACATAGCTAATTATGCTGCATAATCAGAACTCTACCAATAAGGTCGTCAGATTTATAGAGAAAGCAGTAAGTCTTTAAAATGTAGTAACATTGTGACCCACATCTGTCTTAAGGGAGAGAGGGGAGGCCTCAACCAATATTTCCTTCAGAATTTACATTTGGAAACTAGCATCCATCAAGAATATGATGTTTACAGTTTGGGACGGTTCTTTGGCAACATCTGATCCCCTTACATACTGATTTATTCAAGCACATAATGAAGTGATTTCTTTTCTTTCTTTCTTTCTTGACGTTCCTTTTAAAATAAATGACTTGCAGAAACATCTGTGGCGTGAAGCTGCCATTATCCTCCTTCTCCGTGTTACCACCACTCCGCCCTGCTCCTGCAGCTCCTCTCCACAGCGGCTTGTGCTTTGGTCGCTTTTCCACAGGGTGTATATATACATGGGCTCACATGTCTCCAAGCCACCAACCAATGGTAACCACAGTCCCAGACTTCTCCCAGGAAAACCCTTCATGTGGCAGGTCCAAGAAGAAAGAGATTGGGCTGGTTTTTTTAAGAGATGCTAAAAATAACTTTTAAACTTGTTGGCCTTTTTTTTTTTTAAAGAGAAGCAGCTAATCTCGGTGTTACTGAAACCTCTGATTGAAAACTGTCTTAAAAGGAGGAGTATTATCTAAAATTGACTTTTTTTTAGCTTTACAACATATTATGTTATTTCTTCATCAAAAACATACCTGGAGTGTTGCCTTGGTTCTTTCATCCATGTTTGAGAAATCTGCTAGTCTCCCATGACGACCTTTCAGATGTGCAAAACGCCTGGCTGAACCTAGCCCGGCCCTCGAGGCGTAGCTCCTCCTCTGAGCTGCAGTTTCTAAGCTGCCGCCTCACAGATCAGGCCTCCCGTGATTACGCTCCCATTCAGCCACTTCAGACTAGCCAACAGCAATTAGCAAACTCCTGGTGGAACGTCTACTGAGCTCATTATAGGAGCTACTTCTCAGTGCGTCACTGGGAAAAACGTTGTTAAAGGATTAATAGAGGAGCCCTGTTGAGATGACTTCCTGAAGGAAAGCGTTTCAGAAAGAGCAGGAGCTTCTTAAAGAGACAGACTTCCACTTTCAAGGCGTTAATTTAGGAAGTAGAAAATATTTTTTACGTCACATTTGATGAATAAAGCATTTTTATGCATTACTTAATTATGCATTACAAAAACGGAAGAACTGTTTGGCTACATTTCCCAAGAAACATCCTGAAGAGCCTGGATTTTGGATTTCTCTTCTTGCTTGTTAATTCTTACATGTTCCTGCCTCTGCGCCGACTGTGGGTGTTCGCTATGTGCTACAGATGTTCCTGCCATCTCAGTACTTAACAACATTACAGTAGCTGAGCTATGACGTCCAGGCATTCTTCTCATGTCACTTTTACAGCCCGGTGCATATAAATGTTTAACGTATGCATGCAAAGGGCTCCACAGTGATAAATTACTGCGCGCACACCAGCAACTTAAAACTGCAGCTCTTGTTGTTTACAGCTAACAATGTATCTGTCTCACACGCTCCTTTGCATTCATTACATTCATCCATTGCAGGCAGTACGGTTACTCTATAACCTTAAAATAAAAACAAAGCGCAACTGTAGATTCACATATTTCCATGTACACGATTGTTCATATTTCAATTCATTTATTTTACATTTAGATCACCTTTAACATTGCCGTTTCACACTTGTGCTAAGCATCTTTTTTTATATATATTATTTTATTTATTTTTGCTAACATCTAACACTTTGGACAGAGTAGCTTGTCAACAAGCAAGCGTGTTTTTTTTCCCCTTGGGAATCAGTGAAGTATTTTCTGATTCTGAATCCCAGTTCATCCGTTCGATTGGACTTTTCCTGATGCTGCTGAAATCTCAGCATCCAGACATGACACGTCTGATTTCCCTCCAATGGTCCTTGAACATCCCAGTTACGTAAACGCCCGTGTCCTCTACGTAACCCTTCCCCGGTCGACTGAGCGGAGTTCGCACCAGTGTCCGTCCTGCAACCCTGCTGTTGCGTAAGCCTCGGGTTTGGCAGGGACAGCTGCGTGGAACCTTTGGTCTGGCTCAAACGCATCAAGAGACCCTTCCCGTCTTTGTTAAATGAAATTTAAATGCCCCGGCTCAGTGGATGAAGCTAGCCTCCCAGGGAAGAGGACTTAGCGCAAGCTTCACATCTTGCTACATCTTTACGGAGAGATTGCACTGAAAATACCTCCATACGTCTCCCCTCAACACCAAGGATTGAGAGAAAGCCAGTTTTCTTCTGTCGAACCTTTATGACACATGTATGAAGGAGGAAAGTCACACTGGGTGGTAAAAAAAATAAAAAAATATTGTATCCTCATTTGTGATACAGGACATTTTGAGATTTCAAGTTTAAATGTAGACATGAGCAAAGAAAACAGGATAGAAAGAAAAGTGATACAAGCTCAGAATTATTAAAAGACGTATCACGGTGCATAATCCACGGATTTGGGAATAACATGTAAGCCGCTGGGGCTTTTTTGCTTTGTATTTTTTATTTTTTTATTGGCAATCCAGCATTGTTAAATCAAAATACTTTCTCCTGATTGGCCATTCTCCAGGAAGAGTCAGAACTATGAGCAGGTGAATTTTTTCCCTTCAACTCACATCAAATGTTTTATTAATCCGCTAACATATTAAATAAATCGATTTCAACATTTGTTTAGGGAATCGATGGGATATCATCAGAAGCAATGAGAGAAGGCAAAGTAGCAAATACATGCAAAGTCTGTTAGATAAGTAGTTTCTTTATAAAAAAAAATTAGGTGAAGAAATAAGCACCCACTGGGTTCAGAAAGTATTTGTGGACACATTTCTTCTGTTTTTGTTTTTTCTTTTTTTGGCACACTTGAATGTTCCAGATCATAGAGCACATGTAATATCAAGCAAAGTAGACCTGTGTAAATGAGTAAATACAAAACGCACATTTCACGTCCTGGTTTCATTTATTGGGGAAAAACATATCCAACCAACTTTGGCCTAAATGTGAAAAATTAATTGGGCTCTAAAGTTACTGTCAGGTTATTGCCACCTTTGGCAATAATTACTATTTTCAAAGATTTTAAGTTAACTGGGAATAAGGAATTTAAAGAGCTGTCGAGGATTTTTGGACCACTATTCTTTTCAGAATCTTTTCAATTCAGCCTCTCTAGAGGGTTTTGAAGCCCGACCAGCCTGGTTAGCATCATGCCACAATCAACCGGGTTTAAGCTCGGACACTACAAAATCTTGATTTTATTCATTAGTTTTAGAACACGTGAGGCTAACTTGCTGCTGCGCTTTGGATTGTCGACTTGCTGCATAACCAAAATGCGCTGGAGTTTAAAGTCACCAACTGATTTTGGTTCAGTGTATTTCTTTCTAACTTCACAAAACAAACATTCTAAAATAAATACTTAAAGACATATTTAGTCAATTTAATGCAATCACATCATATAAACTACTCGCCTCCATTCTAATTTCTGATTCTAGTTATAAAATAATGTAGCCAAGTTCAGTTTATCATCCAATTGGTTAAAAAAAATATTTCAAACTAGGGTTTGGTTGTTTTTTTTACTTTATAGTGAAAAATGGAAAAACGTTCTTTTAACTAAAGAAAACGGCCGTTTGCGGCAACCAAACCGGCGGCTGGATGAGAGCAGAAATCAGGGTTTCACTAATTTCCTCAAGTCGTTCAGGTTGGGAAGAAGAAACAGCCCTGGAGCATCACATTATTACAACGTATAATATTCTTTTTTGAAACGCTGGTATCTTTACACCAGATGTAGCACACACCTTCCAACAGGGAGTCTTTGTCCAGTCAGTCCATGTAATATATGCCCACAGATGGTTTTTTGGCAAATCTCAACTGGGTCTTTGTCCTTTTTGGTCAGCGGTGATTTTTGGCTTTTGTAAGATTTAAAGCCTCCATGACAGCAGAACATAGTGCTTTACCCACTTCATGCACATAAAGCATGTCATAATCTTGCCCTAATCAGTTAAATCCTGGCTATAAACTGAAAACAACTCTCAGAATAACCGCATGGCTCTCATGCGCAATCCAGTTGGAATATGTGTTATTCTGAGCAATCTGAAACAATTTAGTTAGTTTTATTAAAGCTTTTTATAAGGACTGTCCACATTAAATATTCAATCCGCCGTCAACCCTTGATGGATAAAAATTTTTTTAAAAACGGTGGTATGTTTTGCTAAGTTCTCGTATAATGTACGGTAATTGGCCAACACCAACCGCTTGGTAAAGACAGTCAGGCCTACAGCAAGAAACATTTTGTGATTTTCATCAGCATAAATCAACCTTTTATTGCAGTAGCAAAGTCAATGCTAGACTACTAGAATGCTGTAGACTCAAACAAGATCTTAACATTTAAATTACTAAAGCAATAAATCAGAAATAACAGTTAATAATCTGTCTTAACACATAAATATTTTGTAATGGTCTACAAAGTCTTGAAGAAGACATGCTGAAAAGAGCACAAATTTGACCTGAAAAATGTTTAGGACCGCTGTATAAGAAAGGCATCACATTTAAAGGGGCAGTATTGCAGCAAGGCCTTTCTAAATGCGATTTAAACCCGTTATTAGCAGAGTTGAACTGGGAAGGAGCTCCTATGATGAGACTTGCAGTTCCACCAGGTGTTAGTCCGTATTCTTCAACATTGTCATCATTCTCACTCTTCCTACTGTTTGTCCTTTACTCCTTGTCGGCAGCTCCACCTAGTGGCGTGGAGGGATATAACACTACATAAATAGTGCCATTTTCTAGTGCTAGTAACTAGTATGTTACCTTTAATGCTGTATATATCAAACATAACTCAAGACAAATTTGACTTCATTACTTCTCTGTCTCTTTAAGAAGCTCAAACTCTCTCCAACACACTTTATCATCAAAACAAATTCGACTCTGGCTTTAGGAGTCAAGGTGCTGAGGTTTAGGGCAGCGGATGTCTGTTGGAAACAACTTCAACACTGATGAGTTTTTTTTTTTTTTTTTTTTAAACATAACATGTTTAAGCGATTTCTCCAGCACTGTCTTTTATGTAAAACAGATTTCATTCAGTCTCACAGGTTCCAGGACTTGTTGTTCGCCGTAGATTCAAATCTGTTTTCACTCGTCTCAGTCGGCTGTGCTCAGAGATGCTGCCAGAAAACTTAGAAAAGAAAATAAGGCGTCAGATAGATGCGAGTGCTGCTCGTTTCTCCTGTTTCCAGATGGTGAATGGGGGACATAATTGGGTTTCCGATCTTCTTCATGTTCCACAAGAGAGCGAAAGAGGGAAAAAAAAGTCCTTGTGGAAAACCTTTTAAAGCTCATGAACACTCTGTCATCTAATATCACATTTATGTTAAAATTCAAGGAATAAAACACATATGAAACGGTTTATAGTGTATTCTTAGCTTTATTTCTATTCTTTATAAAGGAATTTTATAAAGAGTCTGCCATTCTTTACTAGTCTACATGCTAACAATTTCAGCAAATAAAGTGAGAAGTCATGGATAAAAGATCAACACATTTTGGGAAACTTAATTAGGATAAGACAACTGAAACAACTTTTGTTTGCTGTTTTTAAGACTTTATAAAAAGGTCTTAATGTTTAGGTATTGCTAATAATGTCTTCCAATAACAGATAATTACTTAGACATATTTTCAAATCTCCTGTCAACTTTAACTCAAAACACGGTGGGCCACTGGATGACTGCCCTAGCGCGCCTACCGCCAGGCTTTGCAAGTTTTCTGCGGGAAACCCTGGGCCCGACATAAACTCTAATGTTCAGCATCAAGTTTCTCCATACCAGTCCTGTCACAACAATAATGGCGGAAGAAATCCTTTGGTTTACCAAGCAAACGCTTCTACTTTAAAACTTATACCTCACCTTTTTAATCTTCTTGTCAAACATGACACCCATGGAAATCAAGCAGCTGGCTGGTCACATAAACGATAAGATCATCAACACATCACTCTGTAGTTCTGGCTCGGCCCTGTAGAAGTCTGTCGATGCGGACTTCTGACTACCCCGCTTGGCCAGACAGGGTTCTACGCCACTCGTCACATCAGTCATTTCACGAAACGCATGTAGACAGCAGGAGGGCGCCTTAATCCCGATTTTAAGTGTTTTTTTCAATGGAGTTTTACCAATATTTTAGAGCAAACACGATATTTAGAACTCACTTTAGCGTCTAGCGATTAGCACAGTTCTCTCAAAAGGATTCAAAGCATCTTGTAACAAACTGAGCCTTCCTGTTGTCCGATTCAGCGCTTGCTCTAATAGACCTTTTTATTCCTTTATTTCAGTTCTTCTCTGCTGAGTTAGTACCATACAAATCGTCAACATTTAGCTTGATGAGGGCTCATAGTAAGGCCTAAGGTGAAACTGGGTCCGTAACAGTTTGTTTTCACAATACTAACTCATCCTAAAGAAGATTTCAAAGAAGCCTGCACAAACCTTTATTTTCTAGAAACAGCTCCATTTCTTTTCAGTTCGAGGTCATGCAGGTTTCCTCACAAGCAGGAAGGAAGAAAGGAAGAGCGGGGGATCTGGACGGACTCATCCCACAACAAACAAGCCCGTCTGACACACCTGACCTCTCATACCAGCAGTCATGAGACGCTCAGACACCTCAAATCCACGCGCATGACTTGCATAACTGCAAAACAGCTCACCTTTTCCTCATTGTGTGTAAATCTGGAGAACTGCTGGGGCTGGGACTGTGTGCAGCAGTGCAAGAAATTGCTTTACAAACGTAAATCAAGTTTCGACTTGTGTGCCATCGTGTAGAAATTTCATTATGCCGATTTTTTTTCCTTCCCTTTCAATCTGTTTGTTCAGCTTTTGAGAAGAAAAAAAAAAAGCTATCACTTCACACCAGCAGACATCTGGAGAAGCTGATCATTTCCCCCCCACAGCCACAGACGTCTGCCGCTTGCTGTTTTTGTCTGCACCGAGCTTCATACGTACAGCTTTATTAGGAAGCCGTCGCGTGCCAGAGGGAATCCAATCAAGATGATTCATACAGTGGGAATGTAGAAAACAATGGGACGGAATTCTGATGTGAAGGCTTCAGCCTAAAACGTTTCAGAACAATACGAAATACATCAGCTGTGATAGCACAAGTCACGTTTTAAAAATGAACCTTCTTTTGGCTACGGAGGTTAGGTTGAGTGTGGCTGTGATCAAATCCGAGCTGACATCGCTTAAACCCGGCAACCCTGCAGTGAACGTGATAACCGGACGTCGCTGTGGGCTGAATGTCGCTGCGAGGCCTTCGTTAAAGCCATGTCAGACGACAGTGTCAGCAAGTATCAGGTCCTCCCCCGTCATACGTCTGTCTCCAAGCACGCTCTGTGTCCTTAAAGCTTTTCAGTCAGGGGAAAACAAAGATGCAATTCTTCCCGTGGCTTTTATGATACCTGACCACGTAGCTACACGTTTTACTGATATGGATAAATATGTTTTGTCATGTCAGAAGTAAGTAAAATCCAGTTCTGTGTATCTTCCGAGAGGCGATTGTTGCACTTTAGTGAAGCTGAAAAACTCTGTGGGCGCAAATGTGAGTATTTGCTTCAGTTTTAAAGGTGTAGTTAAGATTTATTTTTTTAAAATGGGTTTTATTTAAACGTAATAAGTGGCTATAGCTTTAGCGAGCAACTCAAATTCTACAAAATGTTTCCAACCATGCACTTGTTGTTTTTTTTATCTATTAAACAACCCACTGGGTGAGGCCCCACACACCACATTTGCAGCACTGGATACAAAAAATGTAGCAGTTGCAGCTCTGGAAGATACTGAACCCCATTGAAAACCTCATGGTTACTCAACCAAATGTTGATTTGTGAACTCTTCCTGAGTTTAAACATTAGTGTTGTTTTTTTCTAAATGAACATGAACTTCTTTTCTTTGCCTTATTTGAGGTCTAAAAGCACTGCATCCTTTTCGTTATTTTGACCATTTCTCGTTTTCTGCTAATAAATACAAAATTGTTCTTTTTCTTGGAATTTCGGCAACATGTCAGTAGTTCATAGAATAAAAGAACAATGTTCATCTTACTCAAACATATATCTATAAAAAGTAAAATAAGAGCAACTGATCATTTTAAGTGGTTTCTTAATATTTTTCCAGAGCTGTATATACAATTCATCTTCTCAACTACAAACTAGAAGCTACTGGAAACTAGAAATTATTACAACTTTTTCTGCTGATGAGCTCAACCTCTGTCCAGCTTTACTGTGCAGCACGCATTCCTCCCACTCGCCATCTTTTGCCCTGTCCTGACTCACTTCCGACATGTTTTTACACACATTCTTCTTCTGTAGCTGCAGTGTAATAATAACAGACCTCCAGTGACTACGCACATCTGTCTGCAAGTGGCCTCACGTGCCTCCCTTTACTGTAACACAAACCTCTAACACGGTCAGGCCTGACAGGTGGGAGAGGGCTTGGAGAGTACCAAATGAAGCTGTTTTGTTCGCTGAACTGACATGTTTGAAGCTAATAACGGGGATGCGTTTCACAGTTTGGCCTCATCGCAGAGTCCCGAACCTTCAAGGTAAATTGCTGGTGTTCCGTTTCCCAGTTTAACCTAAATACCAACGTTAATTACAAGGATACATTTCATCATTTGCTTTGACAAACTTAATATCCTGTCAGCGGTGTTCAAATGCCACCCCGGGTGTGCGTGTTACGACTTTCACAAACAAAAACAAAATGGCTACAACGGAGTGGGAAACAATAAACTACTCGGTACTCTTGTTCTGTTCTTGTTCACGTTTAGTCGTGTTCATTGTTTCCCAGCTGTATTGAGCAGTCCTTTTTTTAAACTTTATTTACAATAAAGAATTATTTATTTACAAAAAATATACAGTTCCAGACAGTAGTATGCTCGAGGTGCTGGGGTAACAAATCCATAGGATTCCATGAGAAAAAAGGAAAAAAAAAAAAAAATAACAGTTTGCAAATCAAATTCATCGCTTAAGGTTATAAGTTTCATAGCTTTAGAGTTGGTGCACAATCTTAAAGACTCCAAAATACATCTTACATAAGCTCTGAAAACAGTGAGGTTGGGTTTGTTTTTAGCAAATTTACAGGCATGTATGTGGAACTTAGCCAACAGAATAAGAAAGTTTATAATATATTCTTTCCCAGACATACTGTTATTGGAAATACCAAAGAAAACATGTTTAACATTCAAAGGAATAAGTATATCACATTTCTGACTGTATTGAGAAGTCTGAAGAGGTGCAGACGCTAACCTCTACGTCACATGTGTCAAACTCGCGGCCCGTGGGCCAAATCTGGCCCGCCATAGCGTTTTATGTTGCCCTCTAGATTCTAGCCTAAATACTACTTGTGCTTAAATATTGTTTTCAATAAAATCCGTGCAGTTTTTATCTGTTTACTGCCAAATTACATCAATCAGTCTCTCCAGTTTCTGGTGAATTATTGTGGAAATTCACGCAAAATCAACAAATTTCTGCACTTTTTTGCGTTAATACATGACAGGGAGTTTATTGCAGATTTTTCTAAAGAATTATCAAAAACCTTCTTACTTGTACTAAACAACTGCCTCAGCACTAACTGATGTCAGATTATATATCATCTGTATAAAAAATTCCATTTACCGTTATAAATAAGAGCAAATATCACAAATATTTCCAAATTAGGGCCACAAATAATTAGATTTTTATTGGAAAAAAATATCACAAAAAGTGTCACAAAATCCTGGAGGGACTGAAAAGATGTTCAATAATATTATTTAAGAATTATTTTAAGAATTCATTGGTATTTTAACAGTTTGTGATCAGGTTTTATCAATACATTCTGGCACAACCGGCCCTTTAAGAGCACTCATGATTCTTGATTTGGCCCAAAACAAAAATGAGTTTGACACCGCTGCTCTACGTAGAGATTATAAATCCTGAATTTAACCTTTAAAGTCAACTGGAAGATGAGTAGCAGAATCACACGTCATCCTGCTGATGTGAGCGTTACACACGTTGCTCTATGCAATAGATCAAGGATGAATGTTCTCGCTTCTGACGTCAGTATGGCAGTCGCAGAGCCACAAACAAGAGTGTCAGTTCCATTCACGATGCTCTCCGTACGTTTTGTCTCAACTTGTGATTTTTGTTCATGACTAATTATGGAGCGTTGGCCTCTTTTTTTTTAAATTCCACACAGGCGCCATAAAACCCTGACCCTCTGCCTCTTATTAGTGTTGCCAAGAAGAGCCAACACAGGTGCAGAGTGTCCGTCTGCCAACTCCCATCACTTCTCCCATCTTTAAATTCAGTTTCCTCGAAATGAATTGTTCCGCTAAACGTCCTCCTCTCGTCCTCTCTCCCCTGTCAGCTCCACTATGGTTACGGAGCTGGTTTTGTCTGTGTTTGGATGAGCTCATTGGGAAACGATGCACAACATCTTTTCTACGTTGTCTTTTATCTTTTTCCCCTGGACAGAAACTTGGACAAAACATCCTGATGCTTGTTGAGCAAAACGGGTTAGACTTTCAGGCACGAGAGACGGAGAGAGAGATCTAGTACAGGATTTAAGGCCGTCTGTTTTTGTACTTTTCCTGCTTTATTTTTGTCACAGTTACAAGTTTTATTATCAAAGAAATGTTTTTTATTATTATTTTCTGAGATGTTCTGAGGGAGACTTGATCTCTAACCTTGGTGCACTGTATGATCACAAACTGATAGGATTTTTACAGAATTTATGGTTAAATCGATTTCAGCGTGTTGTTCAGTTCCTGAAGCAGTAAATCTATCTTCCTTTCTGTTTCGGTGCATTTCTGTTAAGCACATTGTTAAATACAGCCAAGTTGAGAATTCAAACGTTAACATGAAAATCACTGATGCGTTTCATGACATCTCCCACAATGCAGTGTGTCTGTATGTTGCCGCCTAACCTGGATCCAAACAACACGGGATACGTTGATGGTTTTTAATGGTTTTTAGTATCTAATGTTTGCTGTTTGACTGGCTTCAAGATCAATTTAACATTCAAGATGTTGACAGTTTCATTTGGATTGAGATCCTGCTGCTGCTCTGGTACCACATCGGTTGGTCTCTCAGGAGAGATGGGAGCTTTTTGTGCAATCAAGATGGAAGATTTCATTGGGTTTGCAGCAAAATTACAATATTTTAAAAGAGGAAGCAAACAGTACTGCAGTACAATGTAGGTGGTACTGCTTAAAACTGTTGCCATAACTACACATTTGTTTTGGACAGCTGTTCAAGGCTCATTTTTGTAACCCAAAAGTTAATTTATCCTCCTTTCAGAGACAACATCTCAAGGGAATCACAGATTAGCAATAAAAAAACCTGCAAATGCATTAACTGGATGAAAATGGTGAAACTCTACCACATAGGGTGAGGTAACCGGATGAACTCTCAGTTTTGTACCGATATCACACGCAAGGCATCGCTCTGTTTATTAAACATGTGACTAGCTAAAAATGGAAATCCATTACTCCAGAAATGACTGGACTGTGAATGGCCTCAGTGTTTCATCCTGTCAAACCAGATTCATTCTGCTAATGATCCTAAACATCCATGTGTGCTTTCTGCTCAAATCATCGGCGCCAGTTAAGACTCATTTATGATCTGAACGATCCACTTCCTGTTATCTCCAAACAATATTTGCCAAAATCGGTGTAACTTCCAAGGTTTCCCCCAGAAAACTTGCTAAGTCCAGAGGTTGGGTGCCGGGACAGTCATTCATCCAGCAGACCGTCGTGTTTTTGAGCTAAAAAATGTTTAAAGTTGGCAGCAAATGTGAAAATATCACTTGATTAACATGTGATATTGGAAGATTTTAGATTAATACTTGAACATCAATTATAAAGTCTTAAAAAATTCATACATTTTAAAAAGACCTAAATAAATAAGAAAAACCTGGTAGGGGCACAAGTATAGCCTGGTGGCCCGCCAGGCTTATAATACACTGGGGGAAACCCTGAGTCTTATAAACAATTTCATAAAGTGAGACTGAAAACTTTAGAAAGATTGATCACCCCCCCGGTGTAAACACTTCATACACACCCTCTTTTTTATCAATAGGAAACCACTTAGTTTTCTTCTATTACAATTTATAGAGTTTGAACATATTAGGTTGAATTTGTGCCCGGCAAAAATAGTTTATAAGTTGATTTGGCCAAAAGTTTTGAATCAATATGTTACTGAACGACTTCATGACGTCAAACTTTTAATTAAAATTCCCTAGCGGTGAAAAGGGTCCATCGTGTAATCCAGTTTTAGGAAGATTCTTATTTCCTTTTTGAAAAAGGACATACATTCTCCCAGAAATGGATAGGCAACACCTGTTAATTGTTGGGGTTTAGTTCCATGCTCCCAAAGGTGAACTTTGGAGATTTTATTTTAAACTTCCTTACCTTGCTTCTAACTGCCCATGAGGTAGAGCTCTGACATAGGAATAAAGTTTAGAGATTTTTTGTGCAAACTTCTAAATAAAACAAACTTAGACTACTACATTTGTTTTTTGATTTTTTACATTTCAAAGAACAAAACTTCAACAGCAGATCAGATTAGAGATCTGTTTTAAGGCTCTTACCAAAAATAAAGTGCACAGCAGTATTTTGCTTTTACAAAATCACAAGGTTCAAAGTCCTTTGAGAACATGCTAACAACTTTTTTTTTTTAAATCCCAAATGCAGCAGCTTTGTGTCCATTTGTAGAAACCATCTAAACAATAACCTGCGAAAGCTTACAGTCCTAAAGCTTCTAAAAGTCAAACATTCCACAAAAAATAAAGTACAGCAGGTCAATGGGTAATAGTAGTAATATTATCAGAGGTAAGTTTTGATCTCACAGACTTATTGAGGTCACTTGAGCATTAGTGGCAGGTTTTTCTTGACGAATTTCTGCTTTTCACCAGTCAGGTGACTTCTTTTCTCATCCATGTCCAGCCAGGATAGACAGCCGTTCACTTTCAATGCTTGAAATGTGCTATACAAATAAAATTTGATTGATTGATTGATTGATTGTGCATGGGGCAGAGAGATAGGTTCGTTAATTAGTAACTAGTCATCATCCATAGCTCCTTTTTTTCTTTTTTAAATCCACTTGTCACTATGCACAGTTAGAACAAGTTTATGTTGCTTCAAGGCTATTGTTCAAGGGTATGTTTTTCAATAAAATAAGATTGGAACATTGAAAGTGAATTGTGATCTTGTAACACAGTGTTGGTTATAAAAAGAAAAGTAAAAATCAGAATCGGCCAAAATTGGAATCCTTTTAAAGATCGGAAATCGGCCAGAAAACTGCAATCGGTGCACCCCTACTAATTAGTGAAAGTGACGGCAGCTGGGAAGGGAGTGGGTGAGGCTCGATGAGGCAACAGATGAACAGCTGGTGAAAGGGGAGTTAACGGTGGAGTGACAAAGGCAAAAGCGAAGATGAAACCAGAAGAGAGAGGACCAAAAATAGTAACAGAAATAAGGATCAACCTTACAAAATAAATCGAACACCGTCAAATAAACTCACAGAAGGAAAAATACTAAGTGCAAAACGAATCTAAATCAACAACAACACAAGCAGAAGTCAGATAGTGGAAGGGATAATGACAAGATTATGGAGTAGCAACTTAAAAGATGTGTTGTTGCGAGATAAATACAGACGGGAACATGTACTAAGTGACGTTTTATCATTTCTGGTATTCAAAACTTGACATCTTTCTATTGCTCTGTTGCATTATAAGCCTCCACTGTTATATTATTTCTAACATAATGACGCCAGAGGCTGGAGAAGATCTTGTGAGTACAGGATTTTCCAGAGGACAGGCGCTGCTTTGTCAGATTTGGTTTAAAAAAGAAAGTCATGCACAGCAGCCAAGGGCCTGCTTTCTTGAGGCATGAACACACAGCCGGCTTTCCGATTGGTAGGCACCGAACAAAGAGGGCAAATGTGAAAATGAATGGAGAAGAGAGATGAACTGCGTGTGGATGTGACTCTGGCTGTGTTTTCGTTACAAGTGTTCGCGAAACTGTGACGCCGAAAAAACACAAGTTCGCATTTTAGATCCATTAAATGGGAAACTCAATTAAAATCTCACGTGAATAAGTTTGTTCACGCGATAAGTCATTAAAAACATGCTGGGCCATTGTACCTCTACCACTACCTGTTTTCTTCTTCGTGGTTTGCGCCAGCGGCAACATCCGGTTGTTGGTCATGTGACTCGTGTGATGCAAAAAAAGTGTTTCCGTTACAGTTTTGTGAAATAAACAAATTTTGATACGTCCCAAATAAACCCACCCCAAAACGTTTTATCAAAAAATTTGAGTGTTTTTCAAAATTGTCGTGTTTCCATTAGGGAAACTTATTTTCAAAACGTCAAATCGTACAATTATATGGTCCATTTAATCATTGTCTGGACACTAAGACTCAGAACAGCCCGGTCTGCTGGTTCACCAGCCTGTCCAGCAGGGATTTCCTATCCTCTTCCTCTTCCTAAAAGAGTGACATCCTGTTCTTATTGCTGAGCTTAGACTAAAAATCAAAAAAACATTCAGCTAAAAATGTTTATGCTTATCTTATTATAAAGTACCATATCATTTATGGATCACTGTTTCACAATAATCTCAAAATTTAATCTGAATATTTTTTAATTTCATTACTGAGCTGGTAAATTAAATAAAAAACTAATTATTTTATATTGTACATTTACACTGTACAGTGCCTTGCAAAACAATTCATGTCCCTTAAACTTTTTCTTTTTTCATATTTTCTCATTATTCTTTACAAAATAACTTGAGTGCAGTCATATTATTTGGACTGCATCTGCAAACATCAACTTTCATATCCTGCCACAGACTATTAAGAGAATTTAGGTCTGGACTTTGACTGGGCCAGTCTACCATGCTAAATCTAAACAGTTTCTACATTTCCTTCCCCTGCCATGTTTCACTCTAGGGACGGTGTGTTCAAGGTGATGATCAGATTCAGTTTTTCTCCATACATACAGCAGAATCTTGCACTGAGGGCGAAAGGACAAATTTTGGTCCCACCTGACCAAAGCAACTTCTCCCGCATGTTTACTGTTTCTTATGTTTTCCCTTATGCTGCTATATTACAAATACAACTTTTCAGCAAGATACAGGAGCTTGTTTTAAGTTAATAATTCCTTAATATTGATTTTAAAAAGTACTTGCTCCACTGGCAGACTATTTTACTTGCAACTTGGTAAAAAAAAAAAATTCTTTTTATATGTGAGATAATCTCCCATTGGAACAACTTCTTTTTCATCAATGTTAAGGAATTATTGACTTAAAACAAGCTCCTATATTTTGCTGAAAAGTTACCTGGAAGTTAGTTTTGTCTTATTTTAATTGTATTAAAATATTTGAACTAGAAACTAGACCAAAAATACTTGATAAAAGGTGAGTTTTTGCAGTGCATTTTGATTAAAAAGGGCTATATACAGACGTACGCTGCACTTTTTAAATGTTTACATTTTAATCACTTTGAAAACCGTCTATTGCCTGAAGTCCCAGTGAAATACATTGAATGTGATGGTCGTAATGCCAAAAAACTGGAAAAGTTAGAGGGGTGTGAAATAGTTTGGAAGACACTGAAAGTATTGAACCCGCAGACCTGAGCTCTGGAATATCCTTCGAGGTCTTGGTCTCGTCCGTCAGGCTTGTTGTTGCAGTGCCGTTCTGTCTGGCGTTATCAATGTTTGCTCATCGACAAAAGCTCAAAGCCAAAGTCAACTTCTTTTGTGTGCAAAATTGCTCAATGTGAAGCACGCACTGGCAATTGTTGTGTCTCGCAGTCTACACAAAAAACAGATTCCTCAAACGACAGATGTTGGAAACGTCTGTCGCGAATCGCTTCGTCTCGTCTTTTGAAGGGCCTTTCTAATATCCTGCGTATGCATGGCTGAATTTTAATTTGGGGTTTTATAATCACCTTGACGCTGAAATAGAAGAACAAGACGTCCTGCCACCGAAGAATGCGGTCACACAACGGCGGCGAGCGGGGGCAAAGTCTCGGTAGAAAATAGTTGTGTTCGTTCAGCAGGCCCGTCTTTATGACCCACATCCAGCGGTGCCGTGTCAGACCGTCACATTTTATGACACGTGCAGTACGTTGGTGCGGTCCCTTGTGTCTCTCTACGAAGCAAAGCAAAGACACACGAGAAAAAAGTCGCACTTGGCTCAAATATTTACAGTCTGTGATTTTATGATAGGAGCCAGACAGTGTTTTTCCAATGCTATTCTGTTTTTTTCACCTCCCCAGAGTCATCTCTGGCCCAGCACACTAATCCGGCTCTAGTATAACAGGAATCAAAGTTTTCATACACAATAATAGCTGGAGCTCTTGAAGTCTCTCCCCGAACCCTTTTTCAGACGATATCAGCAAAGCATCACATGGCAGAAGCTTTTAATGGCAATCCCTTGACCGCCTCTCCAGGAAAAACACACAGATTTTATTTCTAGATAGCGAGCACTCATGTCATCTTTGAAACGCTTCGTCAAACTTCTGCCCCTGCTTAAAACTCGTAGGTGTCCCAACACCACCTGTTGCCCCGGTAACTTATTGTTTTACGGGATGATGGAGGCGGTTGTTGTGCACACGGAATCAGTTCCATGTGTGAGTAAATCTTGTCCAGGAGACAAGTCATTAGTGTCAGTGTAAACAGGCCTGCTCTGAGAGCCTCATGCTAACGCTCAGGGTAATAGGGAGTGAAGGCTCCAGAGGTAAATTGGGGGCAAATTCACGGTGGATTAGCCAATGCGAGATTTCCAGCTGATTCTGCACACTGCACTGTAGTAATCCAAAAATAACATCAAGAACCAAGTCATTACACAGCACAAGCTCAGCCTTTGTGACGAAGTAACGCTGTTCAGTAATGTACTTTTTATGACTCAGTAATGTAAATCCAAAAGTCAACACTTAGGGATCCGTCATAGCCTCCAGACTAAATGGCTCTTTTTCAGGAATCAGATGTTAAAGACGGAAACAAATTTGTCAGTACTCTCCGTCAGAGGTTTTCTCAAGTCTATTCTCCAAAGGCAAGTCAAGTCTTTTGTTCCAAGTTCACTAGCTGCATTTACATTAAAAATATATGCAAAACTTTGTCGATATTCTGCTAATGCTAAAACAACTATGCAATTGAGGTGTTCACATTACACAAGAAATGCAACTAAAATCACATGTGAATAAGTTTGTTCACATGTCATTAGAAAACATGCCGCGCCGTGATCCTCAAACTACTTCCTGTCCAATTCTTCTTTGTGACTTGCGCGAGTGGCAACATCCACTGTTGTTGGCACAAAAAAAAACTGCAATAGTAACAGTTTCCGCATTACACACATCTATTGCAGTTTTGCAAAATAAACCAATTTCGATACGCCCGCAAAAAAAAATAGTTAAAACTTTTTTTAAAATCAAAAACCAAGTTTTTTGTTTTTTAAACTGGTGTGTTTCCAATAAGCAAAAGTACATGGTCAGAAAATGCAGATACGATCTATAGTCACTTGTCCGTGCTGGGTCGTGGGGGAGCTGGTGCATATCTTCACTGGGTGTCGGGCAAATGAAGAGCTAAACCCTGGATAGGTTGGAAATCCATCACAGGACAACACAGAGAGACACGAGACAAACGATACCGACTTTTCATATTTATCAATTGTCTTTTATTCTTTAGAATATGCAATTTGGCATGGAAAAACTGCAAAGGTCTATTACATTAGTAATAGAAGCAGGTATTCTTAATCAAATAAAAATATGAATGGATCAAAACCTGTGAATGTTGAATTTCTAAATGAAAAAAAGTGCTTAACCCTCCTGTTATGTTAATTGCTGAGGTACAGCAATAATGTTCGTGGGTCAGTTTGACCCGGGGAGTGTTTAATCAGGCAATAGGGTCAAAAACAGAAAAGGTTCCTGTCAAAAGTTGTATGAACACCTGCTTTCTCGCAATTTCCTAGTGAAGTAAAGAGAGTAGTGAGAAAGTGGGCTTGTGTTCGTGCACGTGTGCATGTAGGCGTGTGTGTGTGTGTGTGTGTGTGTGTGTGTGGGTGTGTGTGTGTGTGTGTGTGTGTGTGTGGTGAAATATGTCTCATAGCTGCAAGGAAACATATAGAATTTGACTTTTTTTCTTTCTTTTTTTTACCTTTTACCCTTCAGCTTGACTGCCAGGTCAAATTGACCCGAGCAGTATCTATGTAATATGGAAACTCACCATTTTAAATTTATATGTAGAGTGTGTCTATTAAGACAAATAGAAAACGTTTTGTGTAGAAAAAATGCTTCCAACTATTAAAAAAAACAAACATTTACTTTAAAATGGGTCAATTTGACCCACAACATAACAGGAGGGTTGAGAATGATCCCACATTTGTTTTCCGGTGTTTTGCCAGGGATTAAAAGTATCTTTTTAGCAGCATTCAGCTTCTACGCACCTCAGATCTGGAGCAAACTCCCAGAAAACTATGAAGCAGCTGAAACACTGAGTTCCTTTAAATCCAGACTTTGACCCCACCCGTTTAGAGTTGCTGTTGAACAATAATAAATGGAACATTGACCAACATTGACCAATTCAATCATTGAATTGGTATGTATTCATGATTTTAACATGGGCAAGACGCAATGTCTGTTTCTGCTTTTCACAATTATTGATTATATAGTGCATTTATGATGTTTTCGTGATATGACTCACTTTGAACAACCTTGTTCCTGAAATGTGCTACACACATAAACTTGACTTGACTTAATGGTTAAGACATCCCAAGCGTGATTCATTGTCACAGTAAAAAAAGGCTTTTGAAGATTTTAAACATTAAGACCTGAATCTTGCTGTGCGAAAAAATTTGAATTGTGAATTGCAAAGAGTGGTAACCTGATTCCAAAGAGTGAAAACTTCTCTCACTACGGATGATGGGTGAGCTTGGGCATGCATTTATTTTTGCTTGGAGACCTACTGTACATGCGTCACTTATCTTTGCATCTTGCTTTAGTTGTACTGCTGACCTTTTGAACTCCATGTCAATAAGGCTTGTTCCCTTGTTGATGCAAACGTACATATGCAAATTAGGACACGTGCATGTTGCTGCAGCGTTTGCCAAGACACACTGAGATTATGAATATTTGTGGTTTCTAAAAGCATAGAATTACAACACTTTGGTCTGATAACTGGGTTGTACATGAATCATGCTGCCGCATGCTTTTCACGGAAACTGACGCGAAACTTTTTTCCCACTGGGGTCAAAATTTCAAAAAGAACGTCAGTTTTCAATCACGTTTAATTATCTTGTGGGTTTGGCCTAAATTGTGTAGTACACGCAAGGATACGTTCGTTATTGTAATTGCAAGGTTTCTTATTCTTATTCTGCCATTTTAAGTGGCTTTTTGTAGGCCACAACACCTTCAAAAACTCACCAAGCGTCATCTAAAATTGTCCCCTGTGACAATTTTTCAGATTTCGATGGAATCAAGAGATGAGATCTGGAACCTGGTACGTAAAACGGGTTTTTGGAGCAATGTTTGAGATGTTAGCAAACTAAATAGGTGGAGTTTTCATATTTGTTAAATCAGCTTTTAGAATTGTGAATTTTACAACTGTCTGTATCAACACAAACCCATATTTAGGTTAGATACTATATGGCAAATGGCAAAAATAAAGGTATTAACCACTTACATTTTAGTGGGTGGAAATATGAGCACATTTGACAAGATGACACAACTGGGACACGTTGAGTTTACAGACAAGAGCACCAGAAGTTATTTTTATTTAGTATTTTTTGACTTTGATTTATGCAAGTGTTTATTTCCCAACCCACATGTTTTCCTGGTGAACCAACACTTTTGCTTGCAGTAAAATGTGAATAGATGGAACAAGATCTGAATCTAATTCATCAGGCTCGAGTGTCTTGTTTACCCCCTTCGAGTGTCTTCATCTTTATTGTTTAATTACAGAGACACACACAAGTATACGCATGTTTGACGGTTTGTGTGTCGGCACACACGCGTTTGAACGCTTCCGCCTCCGCAAGGCAGCAGAGCGGCGAGCCTCATCGCTGCCCCGGAACGTCGGCGTGAGAAACAAGAGCCTGAGGAACAAGCAGCTGGAGAACATGAGGCTGAATTCAACATGGATGACGTCTGTTAGTCATGTTTGAGATTACACCAGCGCTGGGATGTGTAATCGCACCGTCACTGGCAGTGAGCGGCACAACAGATGTGGAAATGACAGTTAAGTGAGAAAAGACTGTTAAGATGCAGGTAATGCATGTTTCACGGCTTTAAAATTAATTGTAAAAACAAAAGATATCCCTGATAAAAGTGTGAATAAATATAAACCAAAAACACATCTGCTACACTTTACATGATCACCAACATCTGCTGATTCAGTTTTGATTGAGTCCGAATGTTGCAGTGCTGCTCTAAAATATTTGCTTCTTACAGTTTTTTTTCTATTTTTGCTGGTTTTATTTTATTTATTTTTTTTTTTTTTTTTTGCAGTACTTAAAGTTTCAAATTGCACAAAATTTTACAATCACACAAGTTTGACCATGGAAAATACAAAAAAATAAAAAAGGTTTTGCAAAAATGTCATTTTGCATCATGGATGTTTGTGTCTTTTTACATGTTGACCACAGCATAATTATTCAGTTTGAACAATTTTATTATATTCATTGCATATAGTGAGTGCACAAATGCGTGCTGTAAAAAAAAAAAGGCGTTAAAAATTAGATTCTATTATCCTAAATACTAAATCCTGAATGGCTCCTGTCAGTACCAAAGACGTAGTTCTTGTTTAAATTAGGACACCACAGCTGAATTAACAGATTTTTGCTAGAAGTTAGAAGTTTTAATACTTTATTGACATGAATCCAACCAAGATGTATTGAATTCAATTAAATTCAAATCTATCTTATTGATCCCAGATGGAAATTAAATGTTGTAACTCATACTAATTCAAAGTTTCTCCGAGCGTTATTGTAGATGGTGATGACTGTGGCCGTGAAAGAGCTCCTCTAATGGCCTATATTACTTATGGCACTATTAGAGAGGTAGTTTGTCCCTGTTTACAGATTAAAAGCAAAACCAAAAAAATCACGGGAAGAAGTCCTAGTCTCACTTTAATGGTCATAAAATGATGCCACCATTAAAGTTTGCTTAACAGTTTGCTATGGAAACAAAAGACATGTTTCTGTTGCGAGTAATCGCTTCTAATATGTTCAAAATTACGACTCCACCTCATTTTTATTGTAAGAATTTGCCTTTTCACAGGGTGCAATAATGTCAGTGTGTTCTATATGTGTACATTGGCACCCATGGTGTTTGTGTTTGACAAAACGATCTGAATACTTTTCTGCAGCCGCTCACGTGCCGCTCCAAACCGTCGCATGAGGTTTTTAAAATGTTCTTCATCCCTTCATAAAGTTAAGGGAGTGGCTTTTACAGCTCTACCTGCCGATTGGTCATGGAATATAAGGGAACTCCAGTTATTATTGCGTTCCCACAGAAACGACACTTCAGGAAGCGCTATTCGCGCTCATTTCCTAAAGCAAAGCCCAGATTACAGAGCAATGAGTGCGCCCGTGGCGCGCCGCCACACTTCACCACCGCATTTAGCCTTTCGTCACCTCTGAGACATCCACCCAGGTGTGTTTCGCTGCCGTCACTGTCACGGTTTTTACTGGGCCGCTGACTGACAAGTAGGCAGTCTGTCTCTGTCAGGACTGTAATTATGGCTGCCGCTGTGGAAGCCTGTGGCATTGTTGTCATTGTTTCTGTTGAAGTGACACACAGGCAGAGGGGAAGAAGAAGAAGAATGATAAAAGGAGAAACCGTCTGGATGCCAGAGGGAGTGAGCAGAGCAGGTCAAACGGGAGAAAAACACGTCTGAGATGACAGCAGACACAAACAGAACTGCACTTGGCGATTGGCAGATGATCATATCTGCATTTGTATTTCAACGAGTCTTTTTAAGGTTAATAACGCAAATCATGTTAAGGTTAGAGGTGGAGAACTTAAAATCAGGACATAAGATTTCAGCTGAAGCGAGGTTTTGGGTCATTTGCACTACATGCAAAAAATATATATTCCTTGGATTAAGGGTGAGCATTTATCAGATCATTTATCGAGATAAATGTTGTATCGTGATAAGAATTTTGATTTATAGTCAGTAAATTCCGATTAATGTTTAAAAACCTCCAAATTAATTTTTTCTTAATTTTTCTCCAATGTTTGTTCAACAAGAGTTGAACAATAAAAATCAAAATGCAAGTAAATGCAGTTATTGTGTGCAGGTTAGTGATACGAATCACACTTCTTTGTGTGACTGGTGGCCTAAAGGAGCGCATTACTGTAACGTTAAAAGCAAAATCGTCCAGAACCCAAAACGCAGCCAAAACAAGAGGACGGTTCACCAAAAGTTTTATTACAAAAATATTGATGTAGAAGGGTGTGGTCACACTGGTGGATCAGGGATCCACAGGGGTCAGGAGTCCAGCTGGGGGAGGGGAGGGGAGGGGGACAAACAGACGACAGGGACAAAATCCACCAACCAGAGGCTGAGTCGTAAAACGGTCCAGGGTCAGAGACAGGCAGGGTTCAGCAACAGGACTTCCAACAGCGGAGGGATTAGGCAAAGATCTGTGGTCAAAAAATAGGCAGGATCAGAAAACCAGAAAACTCTTTGGATCATGAGACAACAAGGCTTGAAAGCTGTGACAGTGGCAACAGATGATCTCGCACTGAGCTGATGACAAGCAGCTGATTAAATAGGGAGCAGCAGCACAGAGCAGGTAAGGGAAATGAGTAATCAGCACCGTCAAGGTAGAGCTGAAGGGCTGGAATCATGACACATTACAAATAGATACGTTTTTCAAGATCATTATTTGCTTTTCTGGGGTTATGAGTGTTGTGACATGCAGCCACAGCTGCACAGTCACCTAAAAACGAATTAATGACTCGTTCTTTACCATTATCACGATAATACCACAAAACATTCAGAAAAAACGT
This sequence comes from Xiphophorus couchianus, assembly GCF_001444195.1. NCBI lineage: Eukaryota > Metazoa > Chordata > Actinopteri > Cyprinodontiformes > Poeciliidae > Xiphophorus > Xiphophorus couchianus. The sequence goes on along the minus strand of NC_040234.1, from coordinate 6,571,460 downwards.
TAAATCCATATCACCCATCCCTAGTTTTCATATGTCAACACCATTTAACCAAGTTAAACAATTAGGACACCCTTTAAAAGCCTTTGTTTTTCCAACATATTTGGACTTATGGACATTTAATTCAATTTTATGAATGCTAAAGAAAAATTTAAGTACTATAATGAACTATAAAAGCAGAAGAAGGGATCGTTTCACATTGTCTGTAAAAAAGGAGAATAAATAGCGCAACTCCTGGAGATGAAAAACTGGAACACTGGTGACACAACAACCAGAATAATGTCTTCTATCAAAAACTAAATTGAATATTGCATATATCTTTTGGAACATAACTGCACACCTGTGCATGCAGGCTGTATAAATGTGTTTTATACACATTGATTTTGACCCAAAACATTTTTCATGCCGAGACATCAATAAACTTCTAATAAAACGATAATTTCATAATGCCTGAGTCTGACGACCTCTTTTCTTTCCTCGTTTTTTTTCTACATTACGCCTCACATTTGATTCCCGTTTTTTTTTCTTTCCAGTCCAGGCTGAAAGCATCACACTGCTGCCTCTGGACTTGATGAATGAATCACCACACATCGTGTGAGAGTTTACTGTAAAGGCACGGCTATTTAAAGTAGCAGGCTGACGCTTTTAGTGCTTTTTTTTTTTTTTTTTTTTGGTAGGAGAAAGAGTTGCTTTTCACTTTATTCCAACCTGAACCCATTGAACTTTTAAAGTTTCCCCAAAAGTACAAAAAAATCAATAAAAAATTGGAGCAGTTCAATGCTTGGTGAAAATGAAAGCCAACACATCCAGGTGTGAGGTTTCTACCCCAGTTCTTCAGAAAAGGCTGATGAATAAGTCGTTGATTTCCGATTTGGTTGAATGGGAAGGTGTAAAATTTTTTTGGAGCTGCATTTACCGATGAATATTGTTAGACTTGTCTAATCTTGTTGGCATAAATGACCGAAACAACTTCAGCGCTCAATTCTCAAGGGACGTTTGAGCACATTCCAGGTGCAAAAAATTGTTTTTTAAAAAAAAATCCAAGTTCAAAAAGCAGAATTGGTTCACAGAAGTCAAATGACATGACGAATGACCAGAAAAATGTCCTACTTCTGCAGCTCAATGGGTTTTTGACAGGAATCTGTCAGTTAAGCTTTCTTTTATGTTTTGTTTGGCTGCTAATGTGATCACAAACTTAACAGGTCAAAGAGTATTACTGCCAAATAGAAGTGATGAGAGAACAATACACGTGAGCATAAAATTACGTTTAACTTAACTTATTGCTAGTGAGAATTTCGATAATCCCAGAAGGAGACGTCTCAGTCCATAGTTGTCAACTCGTAAATTGTGTACCTGTTTTAAGACTAGAGACAAATTGATGAGGAAAAAAAAAGTCAAAATGATGAGAAGAAAGTTGAAATAAAAAGTGGACTTCTATCTATTCCCGCTGCCTCACACACAAGCAAAAAACATACTTCCTCACCAAAGCTGGGGGAAAGAAAAACTGCAACGCCCCGGTTAAGACGTAAACATTTGCACAATGTTGCTGCAAATGCTCAAGAAACTAACGTTCCTGAAGAAGTGAAGTATTTTCTGTCACTTACAGGTTCAGTGCTTCATTTACATCTCAATTTGTTCTCTAAATAAACATGTATCATTTATGGTCCTCTACCTGTCTCTAAATGGATACAGAGTTTTGTTTATATTGTCCTCTTGATATTTAAAATAAAGTCACTGTTCCCACACCTTGCAACAAAGTAGTCCACCTTAGCTCTAAAATATGACCTCAGCTGGAGTCAGTGAACACCTCAGAAAAATTTTTATATTTCTTTTTCTTAGCTAATTTAGCTACATATTAGCTAGTATTGAAGTGCTCAAAAATATATTTATCAAAGGCCACAGAGTACAGTTTCTGTTTCCTCAAAATCTGCAGTGTCGGTTGCAAAACCCCGTCGGTGGGCCACGAGGGCACAAACCACCAAAAAAGAGGGCAACAGGTCATGACCTTTTTAATAAGCACTCATTAAAAGCAACTCAAAGAAATGAATGCAGCCAGTGAATGCTTTCCCCGACTTTATCAACCCAGAGCCTCTGCTCCCTTTCTCAATCCACCAATCACAACGGACACGCCGGAGTGCGCATGACCGTGGACTCGTTCACCCATGTGCTCGGCTGCTTTTTCACGCATTGGCCGACCCCTTATCTCTCAGGTTTAGAGGCATGATTAGGAGGTGGAGCCCAGCGGCTGACAAGGTACCAGTCGCAGGGACTTGTAAAGTTGGACCGTTTTAGACTGATCTTGCTGACCTTATACTCGCACAAATCACAGGGATCAAGGAGAGGATGGGAGATCAGCTCGTTAGACCGACTAATTGGTCTATCGTTCAGGATTTAAGTGATCTAAAAAGATTTTTAAAAACTCATCACTGCCTATGAGTGTTTTTATACCAGGCCACAAGGCTTCAACACAGAGACACACACAAGACAAACCAAGAACAATATTGCACTTGTCTCGCTTTGCTACACTTGCAGAATGCCAGGCCTGCTTTCTCAGCATTGATACGAAACATTTCTCAGAGAGAGAGCCAGGGGTCGTCACCGAGTTGCTGTGTGTCTGCGGAAAAGAAATGTCCTTTTTTTGTGTGTTTTACGGCATTGGTGAGAAAAAGCAGGAATAAGTGTGACAGCCGAGTTTATGTGTGTGTAATTGTCGGCTGTTGTGGTTGGATGAAGGCCTTGGTCTTGCTGGGTGGGCAACAGAAGAGGTGAAGAGGTTGGTAGACTGGGGCTGTTGGCTAAATTGCCTTATCACAAGATGCAAAGACAAGCCCCCCCCTTTCCAACTGAATGCTCTTAGAAGTTGGATAAGCTGCTTCATTCCCGTCCACAGTAAAACGGGCCGGGGAATTGTAGTGTCTATGAAGAATTGGTTTAATTTTAAGACCTTCAGCTAGAAAAACCTTAAATATTACACCAACTTCAATACAAAAAAAAAGCTCCACTCTGTAAATCTGAGCATCTGTTTCCACGCCTGATTTGCCCTCTGACTTACGGTGAAATGTGCGGCCGACAGATGTCTGTTTATTCCAAATGTGACCATTAACTACATGTAAGACATTCAGTACAACATCCTGTTCTGTCACGCACTGACATGCTAATAATTTATTTAGTTGGGGCGACATCTTCAAATGTTGTCTCTTCTGACTACAGCAAATTCTTCCTCCGCTGCATCCCCTGAGCAAACTGCGAAAGGGATTTCTTATAGCTGGTAGCCATGGTAACTGTGCCAATTTCATTCAGGTTTCTGATGAGGCACAGAACAGTGTTCAAAGATTGGTATATTGTTTTATAACCTGCTTTAAACTTCAGCTACCCCTATTGCTACTCAGGGGCAAAATGATCATCAAGCTTCAAGCTTTTATCTGAACATCCCTCTCGTACTTGATGCTGTAGTAATTGTTGGACTTCAAAATCGAACAGTAGACTAACACCATCCATCAGCGAGTTACCATGGAGACAAAATGTACCGTGGTGGACGGACATTATTAGTTAATGAAAGAGCTACGTTGACTTCTTAGCAATTGTTCCTACTATCAAGAGGTGTTCTGTTTTGAGCTTTACATCAAGTTATAGTGTTATTAAACATACCTGGAGTGTTGCTCTGATTATTTCATGCATGTTTGAGAAGGTCTTTAATCTCCATGGCAACCATTCAGCAGTGCAGAACATCTGGATGGACCTAGCCCCGCCTTTGAGACACAGCTCCTCCTCTGAGCTGCAGCTTACAAGCTTCTGAGCTTCCAATTTACAGAGCATCCCTGCCCCCAACTATCCCAGTCACCTCCTTCAGACTAGCCAGCAACAATTAGCAAACACCTGGTGGAGCTGAGCATCTGCTGAGCTCATTATATCGGCTACTTCTCAATGCAACGCTGGTAAAAACATTGCTAAAAGGTTAACAGAGGAGCCATGTTGTGATGACTTCCTGAAGGCGGAGTTTAAGAAAAAGCAGGAGTTTCTTGAAGTCAAATTTCTTTAAAGTAATATTTGATATATAATGCATTTTTATAACAACAGAAGGTAACATAGTTACTTGATTGTGTTATAAAATTTAATATGTGCCTGAAAAATACATAGTACTTTAAGATCTGAAGAAAACTTTGACTTTATCAATGTCCTATGCATAAGAGAAACACAATTTCATTTCATTGTATATTTTTTGACATTTTATGAAAAGGCAGAAAGTTACTTCTTTGCATTATCTGGAGACAGGTTGGCTTATAGCAGGGCCCGGTCGGAACTGAAAAAAGGTATCAAGCAGGCCAAGCTCCAGTACAAACAGCAGATTGAGGAACATTTCATCAACAACAACCCCCGAAGCATGTGGAGAGGCATTAGAACCATGACGGACTACAAACACAGCACTCAGCTGACCAGCCGCGACCCCACCCTGCCTGACACCTTAAACAGTTTCTTTGCCCGCTTTGACACGGCGGGCAGCAGAGAAGCCGTACATCTACCCCAACTGGAAGAGCAGCACCAGCCCCTCGTCTTACAGAAGCATCAGGTGACGTCCACCCTGAGGAGGATCAACACCCACAAAGCTCCAGGACCGGACAAGGTGTCAGGCCAGACGCTGAAAACCTGCGCCGACCAGCTGGCAGGAGTGTTTCTGGACATTTTCAATCTGTCCCTGCAGCTCGCCATGGTTCCTGAGTGCCTCAAGTCTTCCACCATCATCCCTGTACCGAAGAAGAGGTCCATCACCAGCCTGAACGATTACCGGCCCGTCGCTCTGACCCCGGTGATCATGAAGTGCTTTGAGAGGATTCTTCTGAGGTACATCAGAGACTTCATCCCCGCAAACCTGGACAGCCTTCAGTTCGCCTACAGAGCGAACCGGTCAACAGAGGATGCTGTCTCCATCACTCTGCACACAGCCCTGACCCATCTGCAGCATCCCAACACCTACGTCAGGATGCTAGTTGTAGACTTCAGCTCAGCATTTAATACCGTCATCCCAGACAAGCTGGTGCTGAAGCTACTCGAGGTGGGGCTGCCCGCTTCACTCTGCCACTGGATCAGAGACTTCCTCACCAACAGGCCTCAGGTGGTGAGAATAAGTGGCTCAACATCGTCCCCACAACATCAAGTTCCTGGGCCTCCACATCACTTCTGACCTCTCCTGGAACACAAACACCTCCCACCTGGTGAAGAAAGCACAACAAAGGCTCTTCTTCCTCAGGAAACTGAGACGGGCTGGACTTTCCTCACGGCTGCTCGTGAACTTTTACAGGGCGATGATTGAGAGCATCCTCTGCCTCAACATGACTGTGTGGTATGGTAGCTGCACAGCACTGGAGAGGAAACAACTGACACGGGTGGTGAGAACAGCACAAGGCATTGTGGGATGCCCCCTCCCAGACCTGGACTCCATTTACACAGACCGGGTCAAGAAGAGAGCTGGATCCATAGCGATGGATTCCAGCCACCCGGGCCACAGACTGTTTGTGCCGCTGCCATCAGGCAAGCGGTACAGGAATATACGGACTACAACAAATAGACTGAGAAACAGTTTCTTCCCCACAGCCGTCAGAGCCATTACTCCCTGCCGCCCCCCCCTCCCACACATATCATAACCTCGCAGTCACACATACATATCCCCCACCCCCACACAGCCATATTGTTCTGCACTTTGCACTGTCACATTATCAGTACTTTGCCATAATTTGACCTGCTGCTACTTCTTTGGTGTGGTTGAGTGCCTTTAGTTAATTTAGTTGTATATATTGTTATTATTATTATTGTGTGTTTGCTTATTTATACTGTATATATTTGACCTTTTGCACGGGAGCTGCAATGGAAATTTCGTTGAATTCTGTTCAATGACAATAAATGCTATCTATCTATCTATCTATCTATCTATCTATCTATCTATCTATCTATCTATCTATCTATCTATCTATCTATCTATCTATCTATCTATCTATCTATCTATCTATCTATCTTATTATCGTTCTAGACCAGTGGTTCTCAAACTTTTTTCAGTGATGTACCCCCTTAAAAATATATTTTTAGTCAAGTACCCCCTGACACGGGCAAAACATTTTTGGAATAAAAAAGAGGTACAGTGCTGTAAAATCACTGTCTGATTTATTAAAGCCAAACAACTTATATCAGTGAACCTGACAAATACATCCATATTGCAAACATTAAATGAAATGGTTAAATGGTTAAATGAAAAAGAAAAACAGAAGACGGTGACCACCAGGAAGGTATAAAACCAGTCAAAACTGAAATATGCAAAACGCTGCTAATTTATATTGGTCTCTGTAATGGTACAAAATTAAATATATACATAAATAATAATTCAGTGCATGAACACACATTTATATTTTATCGAACTTTTTACAAACTAATTTTTCCCAAGACTTATTATGAGGAGCCTACTGATTTTTTAAAGATATTTTGAAAAGCTTCACGTACCCCCTGCAGTACCTCCACGTACCCCCAGGGGTACGCGTACCCCCATTTGAGAACCACTGTTCTAGACTGTCACAATAGGCCTGACAGACAAAGATATCTCAGGGCTTCTACTAAGAAGGCCGCAGGGTTAAAGTCTCTCAGAGGCTTTGTATTGTATTGGAAATCTATAATGTGGACATAATGGGTAGTTTCTCAGCAAATAACAAACATTTCCAGTCACTGTTATCAGCATCATCATTGTGCATTTTGTGAACTGGTGAGGTCATTTCACATGAAAAGGTCCAGTGCCTGTTTGTGTTAGCTGACCTGGAGTTAATCATAAGCACCATTTGCAGGCAGATATCTGCCAAAGGAAAACTGAAAGCTGACTTCAGACACAGTGCTGCACAATGGAGCAACTTGCACTGTTGCCTTGCAGCAAGAAGATCCAGGATTTGAACCCTTGCCTACATAGTTAGCATGGGTTCTCTCTCTCTGTGATGCCTGCTGACGTATCGATCAATAGGTACGTCTCTAAAGGACTTTAGAGGCATGAAGATGAGTAAATCATACAGATTTTCCACCTGCCTTGTCAAAAGAAATTGTCATGACTTACTTTGTGCTATACTGTTTGGTGTTGGCTTTCGTCTTTGTTAGGAAATAGGTCTGTCCTTAATCAGACAATGAAAATTGGGTATCTATATCAGTCAAATGTGGCCAAACATTTAAAGTCAGTTGATAAATCTAATGTTCCCTGGAAACAAATACATTCCAAGACTTTGTGCAGACATCTTTGAGTTTTTACATTAAAATCTTCATCAGACGTTAAACTTCAACCATGCAACCCGACCGTCACAGAAATCCAATACTCCTTTGTTCTCTGTGACCCTTGAAAGCACAAAGCAACTTTTTTTTGTTTGTTTGTTTTCAACGTGACCTTTGAGACACTGCTTCCTATAGTTATCATCTCAAGTCATAAAATTAAATATGTGAAATACATGTGTAACAATAAAACGCACAGATGACAGCTCAAGGCTTGGGGAAAGACATCAAGAGAAGAGCTAATGAGATACACGGCTTAATTAAGGGCCTCTAATGAGCAAACTATCTGACATGGATCTTAGGGGGGTGCAGGCGGGGTCGTTGTTTCCTTCGTAAACACGAGGAGGGAAATCACCCCAGGTTAGGAAGTGACCCACATTTTGCAAGAGGGACGATGACGGGGTGATGCTTGTTCCCCTATTTGCTGGCACCCCTCCCAGGCGGACTGCTGATTGGTTCAATACTCCTGGTAAACACAAGCATACAACCCCCCACACACTCACCAAAAAGGCATCCCCGCCCCCCATTTTTCGGCTGCCTACTGTACAGATTCCTCTAGTCGGGATATTCAGAGCCCTTCATACTCTTTACTCTCCTTCAATCTGCTGGAATGTGAAATGTGGGGTTTTTTTTTTCTCTAGACATGAAGTTTAAAACACCGTAAAGATGTTTCACATCTGGAATAGTAAAAGACACTTTTTTGTTGTATTATTTCTGCTTTTTGTTGTATAAATTCTGTTTTCTTATATTTAAAATATTTTAACAAGGCTTTTTTTTTTTTTTTTGGATGAGCCATATACTGTTTAACATCATCAGACAATGATTTTTTTTTTTGTCTGCTTCTCATTAACTGACAAGTAGATCTTTATACCCCGAGGCATTTCAACAACTCACACCACGGTGGCTTCACTTCAGATTAAGGCAGGGAACATTTCTCAGGTGGGCACGTATGTTGTTGGGGTAGTGGCACAATTAACTCACGCACATTCAAGCAGATCTGTAAAGCTTCATCCTGCCAGTTTTGACTGGAAAACCTCCTTAATAAGGATGCAATTTCTTTCATCCCTCCTGGGATCTGGATGGCCGCTCTTTGAAGGTTAAACCTTTGGCTGCGTCACATACAAGACAGTTTACCTTTACCATCTGATGTCTGCGCCTCTCCACTCGCCACTTGTTGTCACTACCAGTTAATTCTGCTTCACTAGGTAGCTGCCCAGGGTCTGCAGGCGACAGTGCTTTCTGCCAGCTGCGCTCAGATGGAATAAAGGACCGACAAAGTGACGTTGGCGTCTGCTATGAAGCATTGCTATAAGCCCAACAGGAAACAGAGGAATGCACCAGAGTACTTTTAGCATGTTGTAAAATATTAGAGGTAGAGTGGTGGATTCAATGTGGGGTTTTTTTTAATCACATCTAGACAATAATAAAGGCTATTATTCATTTTAAACTTGTTTTTATGTGTAAAACATAAAACATCCATATAGCTTATCACACTGAACGCTAGAGGACTTAAAGAATCCTATTTCCAACTACGATAAACGTGATTCCAGTCGTGTATATTTAGTTATTTTCAGATGGTATGTGAGTAGCAAATGTTTTCATATTTCATGTGTGAAAGAGAATATGTTTCCAAATTTTCAGAGGGATCTCGCGGAAGCCCCGCATGTCTGACTTAGTCTTTGGCGCCCTCATGTGTCCGTAAAAACACTGCATGATATATTTGTTTTTCTACAGCATTTTACTGTTTTTGTGAACATTAATGTTTGCATATTATATACAATTCCTCTGGGAATTCTGACTAGTCATAGTCAATAATTGTTCAAAGTTGCAATTTTTTAACCAAAATCATTTGATAATTTAATGTGTAAAATGAAATGTATTGGATGTGGTCAGAAAAGTGAGGTCATATTTTTAGAAGTGATCTTTGTCTTGATAAGGATGAAAAGTGGCAAGGTTGTAAGCTGTACATGCTTATGGCGTTACAAATCTATTTTAAAATTAATACATTTTTACACCACCGTGTTTGATAGGTTTAAAGAAAGACATTGATGTTCATTTTGTATGATGTCTTTTTCAGAACAAAGAAAAATACCTTTGGAAAAATATACAGATTGTTTAGATGAGTCAATAAATTCACGAGTAAGAGGTCTTACTGGTAAAAAATAAAATATACAAGCGTTACACAATGTATTAATACATGGTGACACAAGTCAAGCTAACATTGGAACAAACGTTTGTATATTTTATGATAGTTTTATCTGCATGAAGATTGATATGTACATGTTTACCTATGTGTTTTATTTTAATATGGCGAATAACATAGAAGTGTTTACAATTGAAGGCGCTTCTCTTGCGTCCGTGAACGCACCTGTATGGTCACGTGACGACGTGAGCAGCCTGCGCCGCGCCATCTCAGGTGGAGCAGAAAAGGGAAAATCCAGCTTCTGGCGACGTTAATGATGGAGAAAGGAGACAGTCCCAGTGCTGCAATTTGCAAATTATGTGGGAATGCGTTTAAACTTCCGGGTAGGATATTTACAATGATTTTAATACCGTTTATCTTCGATGTACCACGTTTTACATAAAGTTAGCTTAGCAGTGGCGCCAGCAGGTGGCTAATTTTTATTTTTAGCCACTTACTAGCAGTGCGCGTGCACAGACGTTTAAAATATAAATACGAAAGATGCGTATTAATTATGAGTAACTCTTAATAGTTGCATTTTTTTAGAGGACGGGGGTAACCACTGTCTTACCCAGAGCATTTGGTGTTAGCAAATGAAAGCTAATTATACTAAAATACCCGCCTAAGTCAAAGAACGACGTGATGCGTCTTCTTCCCGGAAAGGCGGCTCGGCTACTTGCGCCTTTTTTTAAAGCCGCAAATACGCTCCAATGTGCGGTAGTTCCTTAATCGGAGTGTGGGAGAAACTTTATTTGGTTTGTTCTATCAAAATTAATAAGGCGGGAACAAATGGTCTATTTTTCTACAGCGGGATTTGTTGTAGCTACTGTAGCTGTGAGTGAGTCGAGTTCAACCGCGGAGTTAAACATCCAGGCACTAAATAATCACGTTCACCTATTAATTTCACTAAGAAATGAAAATAACATTTCTTTGGGCTCTCGCTAGTCTCAGCGTGTCATCATCTAGATTGTGATGCTGCTAATCCATAATATACATTCAGTTTAAGTGAATCGGGGCTGAGGGAAAACATGCAGTTATACACATATCTTATAGTGATGATTTCCCATTATTATTACTATTTTTTTAAAAGGTTTTTAACTATAAGTTGATAGTCAATCGTAAAGAGAAGTGAGACTGTACTTTGTTTTAAAATGCATTTGGATGAATGTTTTTCATTTTTGGAACCAAAGAAAGTTGTTCCCATTATGTTGAATGAATTAAATCTGGTAGACCTTCTTGTAGTCAATACTTATTCTGTTCTATCCATTTTACCACCTTTCAGAGGATGAAACCGATGGTAATCTGCCCCGTATACTTGCATGCGGCCACATCTTCTGCACAAACTGCCTTGTGTCTATTCAGTGTGAAGGTGCCATAAGATGTCCAGATTGTGAGGTAAAGTCATGTTGTTGGATCAATCTTTTCCTCTGTCTCTTTTAGCCTCTTTTAACTGCTTACACGCACACGCTGCAGCTTACATGACTATGTTTATTTGTGACTGCCGGCAGTCATACCAGCCACGGATCCAGACGAGTTTAACAGGGGGGGCATCAGCTTATTTTGGGGGAAGAGGGGCAAAATGAATCTACGTAGCAATAATAATATGACTTAAGTAAAAGAAAAAAGTACAGTGCAGTAAAACTACTCTTATGCCTTCCAAAAAAGTTACTCAAGTGAATGTAACAAGTACTACCCACTTTTGGACATAGATAACATCAGTAGCTTATATGCTACATGTTAACAAGCTTAAAGTGCTGTGTTGGTTTTAGCTAGCCATCTTTTAGCTAACATTACCTGCATCCAACAGCTTTATTCAACTCTGTCGGTTGGTTTGGGGGAAAATGCTGTCTAAAGGTTTTTGCGTTTTGCTGGTTTGCTGCTATGATTCTAACACACACCTGTGTGTGTGTGTGCAGCAGGTCTCCTTCGCTGCCGGACAGGCAAACCCAGCTTGAGAGTCTTAGCGCTCATGTTGCGTTTAAAGACGGCTCGGAAAACAGGTTACAACGTGTTAACAGATTAAACAGTTTTAACTGCTAAAAAAGGGTGACAAAATTAACAGATATGAGAAGTGCAGAAGCCCCTACTGTGTCAAATCGATGTAGGAATAACAGAGACTTGGCCACTTATAGGTAAAAACAATAAACAGGTTCCAGTCCAGGGGGCGGGAGGGGCAGGCCGACTCCGTGGGCGGGCAATGCCCCCAATGCCAGCCCACGCTGCGGGCCTGAGTCATACATTAACAGACTGAAACTGATTAGACTACCTTTCAGGGAGGGAACTGATTGCGGAGAAGAATAAAAAGCTAAACTCGCGCTACAATCTTTGCCTCACTTGGTTCCATCCATAAGGTGAGCTAAAGCCCCTTTTGCAGTGCACTGCTGGACCCTGGTCGACCCGGGCCGGCCGGCTTTGCATTAGCACTTCCAGCCCGGTACCACCCAGCTCCCTGGAACCCCAAGAGCTGTAGTTCCAATCGGGCTGCCAGACCGGGCCTAGCTGTTGATTGGTTCATTGGCTGCGGGGGCGGGACAAAGATCAGATCTCTGGATCAGAGGAGGACTAGACTTTCTCGATGGCTGTCATTTCAATATGCTGCATCAATAAATTCTCGTCATAATCTATTCTTACCCTACACTGGAATTACAATCGCCTCTTCAGCCAAAGATTTTAATGGTAAATGTAAATAACATCTCTCCAATTGAACCGATCAGAAGTCGGCAAGGCTGTGAACGAGGGGATTTCCGCATCCCCAGCGGCAGTTCAGCTGGCCGTGAGTCCAACTCAGAGACAACATTCAGATGAGACTTTTTTTTTTTTTTTAGTTAAATGTAAAGCTGAGGTAAATGTTTCCCTCAGCTTCCTCACTCATGAGCGCATACAGGAAAAAATGGGACGAGAGACCCAAGAAGAAAACCGTTCTGCGGTCGCTGGGGAGATCGCTTGGGTAGCTTTAGCAAGAATTCGATTTACTTGACGTATCCTGCTCAATGCAAAACGACCAGGGCCATAGCACCAATAGGACCGGTTTGAACTGGGCCCTGCAGTGCAAAAAGGGCTTAAGAGTGGCCCGGCGCTGGACGGTGAATGTAACTCTGTATCTGTTCCATTTGTATGGCTTGTAACATTTTACCATTTTTCAACATTAAAGCCTGCTTTTATATATAACCAAATCTCATTATTTCTCAAGGTAGTTTACACTCAGGGGTTCTGATGTGGTCCTGAAACTGGTAAACGGACCTGGTGGAGCACAGAGACAAAAATGAATGAACTCCAACAGTCATCAGACTTGTTCTTTCCAGGAGCAGAAACAACGCTGTTGAAAACTGTTCTGTTTTGAGTTGAGCTTAATGTTCAGGGTCATTTTCTGTTGTTACTAAAAACAGTTACACGCCTTTAGCGTTTATAAGACATCCAACATTTTAGTAAATTCAAACATTTGTGGGCTTGTACAAGTGTTGTGTGTTTAAATCTTTTGAAAACCAATGATGATGTTAACAAGATGAACTATGTATTTGCAGTTTTTTGCAACCCTTCCAGAAGGGGGGGTTAACGGCCTGCAGGAAGAAAGCAGAATCATAGGTCTGATTTACACTGCTGAGATGAACCAGATCAAAAGGTAAAACAGTTTTTCTTACACATGTTTTACCAAAATATAACTTGTTTTCTTCTGTTTTGATTTCAGAAAATTATACATAATTTTAATATCCATTTTTCTTAAAGCCTCCGCTGCAATGGACCAAAGGTGTGCCAGAAGAACAGATCATCACCTCGTGCAACCACTATTTCCAACAGTGACGTTGTGAAGCAGGTAAATTTTAAACTTTTATTGCCGTAATTATTTAAAATTGCCTGTTTTTTGTTTTTTTTGTCAATAAATCTGTCCTAAAATATACTTTACAAATGATTGTTCCTGTTTTTTTTAAAATATCTTGGAAGTACTTATGTTACAAACTAAAACTGAATAATCAGAAGGAAACAAAACAAATTTGAACCTTTAATTTTTTATTATTACAATTACTAAGCGTTGCAGTGTACATGACTAAATGGTTGTGATCACAAAAGTATAAGACAGAACCTGTTTTGCATCAGAATCCAGAAATAAAAAAAAATATTTTCTTGATTTTCACTTTAATTTACAAAATGTGAACTTAAAATAAAGCCATCATTGTTTTATCTGTTTTAAACAGATACGGAAAAACTTTTATTTAGTTGCATTTTCTTCTCAAATTTACAATATTAAGAACGCTAAACACACAGCTTTTTTCATATTCTTTTAAGCAGGCACCTAATCGTATAGCTACCCTATTGTAACTTTAGGAGTTGCTCATTCTTTTGCACATCTTGAACTGCCTTCAAATTGTGAACAAGAAGCAAATGTTTGCTTGAATGTGGTTTAGCGTTGGTCAACAGAAAAACAAATAGGATTTAATTTACATTAGCTGAAGAAAACGGCTTGGTGACCGTGGTATTTTATTTCCATTTCTCACCACCACTTGGAAACAAACATCACAGACTGTTGCAAATTATTGGCTCTTCTAAACAATGCATAATATATCAATTATATCGAAAGAGAAGTGTCATTAAAGTAAACTTCAGATGATTGCATATTCCGATGCCGTTATCAGAAAGTATGACCACATATCTACATTAAAGAAAAGAGGTCAAACCTCAAACTTAATGTAATCGACACCCCCTTCTTCCTGCATTGTATAAAAACCCTTCACTTCTCACGTTAACAGTGCTTTTTGAGCTCGGTCATGAGTGGTGAGTCTCTATTTTTTGGTGTATGAGGTGAAAGATTTTTTACACTTCGGAGGTAAAAAAAAAAAAAAAGAGAGTTAACTTTTTTACTTGATTACATTCATGTCCTAATATAGGGTACAAAATCTGGACAGATTAATGTATTCATAATACAAGTTCAAGATGGAGGCTACATGAACATTTGGACATTTACTGTATTTTCCGCACTATAAGGCGCACCACACTATAAGGCGCACCTTCAATGAATGGCCTATTTTAAAACTTTTTTTATATATAAGGCGCACCGCATTATAAGGTGCATAGAATAGACGCTACAGTAGAGGCTGGGGTTACGTTATGCATCCATTAGATGGAACTGCGCTAAAGGGAATGTCAACAAAATAGTCAGATAGGTCAGTCAAACTTTATAAATAGATTACAAACCAGCGTTCTGAGAACTCCGTTCATTCCCAAAATGAATAAACAGCTGTTGCTTCCTCCACTTCCGCACCATTGATTGGTTCATGTTAAATTCTCTCGCTGCTGCTCTATTCCCGTGTTCTACTGCGTCACTGATCGCCTTGAGTTTAAACTCTGCGTCATAAGCGTGTCTCTTAATAGGAGCCATTTTGGGGTCTTTACACAAAACCCAGCGTGCACCGCGCGCTTTTTCTTCTACAGGGGAAAATGAAGTCGGCGGCTGCTTACTGTAGTTGCGAGACCCTTTTTAAAATGTTTTTATTATTATTTATTAAACAAACAGTATACAAAGACTCGTTGAGGTATAAGAACATTGCGTAGTTGTGAGACCTGTTGTGGCTCAATATTGGTCCTTATATAAGGCGCACCGGATTATAAGGCGCACTGTCGGCTTTTGAGAAAATTGAAGGTTTTTAGGTGCGCCTTATAGTGCGGAAAATACGGTGACTGTTTTTCTTCATCTGTATAGAAATTTAAATTCAAATTTCGTATTTAGAACGGACTGGTTTGAACAGAGAATTGTGTTTTCTGTAGGCAGCAGACATTAAGAAGATTGAGAAGACAGTAGATGAGTCATTGGTCCAGGCTGCAGAAAATCTTGCCCAGTTGGAAAACATCTATGAGGTAAAAGCAGCACTGTGTCTAATAATCAGATTTTTATGATTGTTCCTAGAAACAAAATATGCCTCTATGAATTGCCTGTCTGAGGCTCTTACTGGTATGTGGTTGTGTGGATTGACTGGTCTTCACCTGGCAGACCCTGACAGCTGACCTGGCAGAGCAGGTGAAGAGAGAGAGATCCCGACTGGAGATGGAGATCACCCAGGCCTCAAATAAAGCTGTGCACGCGATTCAGAAATGGTATAAACTACAACACAGAGTATGCAGGGTTTTCTTCAGTATATTATAAGCCTGGCGGGCCACCTGGCTTTACTTCCTCCCCCACCAGGCTAAGCATTGCTTATTTATTTAAGTCTTTTTAAAATGTTTGCATTTTTAAGACTTTATAGTTGGTTTTTAGGTATTAATCTTCAATCTTTCAATAACACATATTTATCAAGTGATATTTTCAAATTTCCTTTCAACATTTAAAATGTTTTAACTCAAAAACACGACGGGCCGCTGGATGAATGACTGCCCTGGCACCCAACCACCAAGTTTAGCAAGTTTTCTGGGGGAAAACTTGAGTATGCTTGTTAATATGATCTTGCATTTAGTTTCAAAAGTAAGATGTCTAAGTATTTAGTTGATTTTTCCCTCTTCTGCTTAAAAGTCTGAAGGCAATAGATTAGTTTTAACATTTTTTGAAATTTCCAAAATATCTCCGTAATCCGTCATGATATTGGAGTTTGTTGGTCAACAGGAAAGCTACACAGTTGAACCAGCTAAAAAAAATGGAGACACGGTTTCCCTCCAGCCAGGCAGTGGTGTCCCATGTCCAGGAGAGGATTAAAGCTTTGGAGATCGCCATGCAGATGGCCAGAGAAATACGCCGGGTTCCCTTCTTGGAGCAGTACTGCATCCTAGATAAGGTTGGAGATTTGGTGGCGTTTGAAATCCTGCACGGTTGGAGTCCGTTTTTAGACCTCACAGAAATGTAAAGCTGTTGTGTTCGTTGACTCAATAATCACACTACTGATGTTGGCATCCACTTTAATGGACTTTTAATGGTCGCCATTGACATAGTTAACAACATGCGCTCCTCTAACAACAGGATGAAAAACTACAGCTCTAGCCCCGTCTCCCATTACCTTACATCCAACACATGCTACTTACAACTTAACAGTGTTGAACAGCTTCGCATTTCTGAGTCATTGGATGTAACCCTCTACAGAACGAAACTATCATGCTGGTTGTTTCTGTCATTAATAGGTTTTAGAAACACTGCAGACACCGGTGGATCAGATGGCCATTGATTTGAAATGCATCACTGATGGAACTGGAATGAGGTTTGAAACCAGATTCAGTTTTAATACAGTCACAGTAAAGTAGAGCTTTCTTATAATTTTGGGTTTCAGTTAAGAGTCTTCAAAATCTTTTCTTTAAAAATCCTTAAAGTTAAAGATGAAATTAAATATTTACACACATTTAAAAAGAACCTCCATCTGAAATCACAATGTAATATTCTTTTCCTGCTTTAGATCATTTAGGATTAACATTATTTGTGGTTGCTAAAGGCCAGATTATTTAGTCAGAAGTTTGCATCACTTTGAACAATTTGGGAAAGCCCAGATGATGATGTCACGGCTTTGTTAGCTTCTGATAGGTACATTCATAACATCTGAGTTTGTAATTGTATTAACACATGTTGCTGTTTTGTAAAACTTTAGACAGTCCTTTTTGTGTTGTCATGAAGAAAATTGAAATATATCAAGTAACAAAATTTTGGGTCAACAAGTCGGGTTCATTCTTGAAGTAGAATATCATGAAAAAGTTTAATATTTGTTTGTCACTTATTTTATAGATTCATTACAGATAGTGAAATGTCAAGCCTTTATTTCTTGTCATTTTCATCATTAAGGCCAACAGTTCATGCAAACACAAAGTTCAGATTCCTCTCAGACAGAAAGTTGCTTCTCTCAAATGGACAGTGAGCGTAATCATACAGCCAGGTATGCTGTTGGGTACGACGATGTTTTGGAGAAGCCTGAATAAATCCCTCATTTCAGTTAACCTGACTAGGTTAACACAGGTCTTTCAGGGGGAGGTGGCAGACATTAAAGCTAGGTATTTGAGAAATTTATGGACCAGTACCCAAATAGTTATAAAAAGAAGAAAGACAGTTCAGTAAAACGCCTTAGTGTGAATATAGACGAAGCTTTTTCAAACAGATGATGACCAGCTGTGGTCTAGATTGAATTTCATAAAAAACTACTAAGCAAAAACTTTTAAGATGCGATGTCAAATGTGGTCTGTACACCAAGTCAGGTGTGGAGTGCCATAATTCTGTGTTGTGTGAATTTTGACTTAAAGTTGTGAGCTCAATTAAAATTGACAACTCTAAAAACAACACTGGGGTCGGCCACTTGTTGTTTTGTTGTTCTTGCTTTCACATCTATGTATGTGTAGCGCATGTAAGAATTACGGAGCCTAAAAACAAAAAACTGTTTCTAAATACATACGGAATGGTGTCAGTTCACGGAATATGAAGTTTTGTATTTTATATTTGTCTTGTATTTCTTCTGTATGTTACAGCTGTGTTTTTCAGTCAGAGAACGTGAGCCGGTGTTTGATGTTGTCTCTGAAAATGGAGGCCTGCGGCTCAAACGCGTGAGTTTAAAACATTTTTAAAAAATAATTACAGTGTGATTCTATGGCAAATGTGTCAAACTGAAGGGCCGGTTGCCAAATCTGGCCCGGCATAGCTTTTTATGTGGCCCTTTAAGCTCCAAATTACATGAATTAGTCCCTCAAGGTTTTCACAAATCTGAAAAATTCCTACAAAATCCACACAGCAAGTCAGCAAAACATTTTGTTCTGATTTTTTACTGCAAAATTTTCTTAAAATTGGTCAAAAACATTGGGTTTAAGTGATTGCTGTCTCAGCCTTACTTGATGTCAAGTTGTAGTCTGTGAGCGACATGGCGAGTGATAAAAAGTCACATTTAGCATCAAATATTCTTCAATTAGTGCCACAAGCCAGCGAGATTTTGATTTAAAAAAAAAAAAACACAAAAACATTCACAAAATCCTATATGGATTAACCAGGATTAATTTTAAGACACTGAATACTGAAACAAACAGCTATTTATCAATATTTTTAATAGTTTAGTGGGTTTTATTAATACATTTTGGGTCTTTAACAACTTTCAGGTTTTTGATATGGCCCAAAATGAAGATGAGTTTGATGCCGCTGTTCTATGTAATACTTAACAATGCTTCTTCTTATTTTTCTGCAACTTTATGCTACTTTTTGGAATCCTTAACATATTTTCCTTAATTTATAAAGTTTGGATTTTTGTGTACTATTGCCTAAACTTTCAGAGCTGGGCTTAAGATGACTGGAAAAACACCACATCTGCTCTGATTTTGATTTTTTGTTTATTTGTTAGCCATGACACTTTAAGTCAGTTGGTATATTTTGCTTGTTTGTATTCCAACATATAGTCTCCTCTTTGTTTACTTTTTTCTTTTTATAATAACAAATTGCATTTTGTTCTTTTTATTTCAGTGTAACCAAGCAGCTAGTGGGAAGCCACCAATCAAACATCTCCATCAAAAGCTCTTCAAGGAAACATTTCAAGCACAGAAACGGCTGCTCCAATCTACCCAGTAGCAAGCCAGAAAAATGGGAGCCAGAGAGCCAAGGGGCCAGTAGATCATCAGCTCAAGGGACCCATCTGGTCCCACAACCTGGCCCTAAGATCAGCCTTTCCCCCCACAGCTCGTTCTCAGACCTTGGAAGCCCAGATGTGATTATTGAGGAATTTTTCGACGATAACCCAGAGCCTGGTGTGTAGCTCAGTCATCTGTCACTTTTAACTTGATGTCAGATTCAGGTGTAGTTGAGGTTTTGGGTTTTATTGTTGACATTACGTCTTTCCATAGTGACTCCAACTGGACCTGAAATGGCCAACAACGAGTGGAGAACCCAAAAGAGACGAAAATGTCACCTGCTCCGTGACAAAAAGTGTAAGGAAGGTTAGGAAGCAGCTCTCCGATCTTTATTACAACTTTGTTTTGTAAATGTAAGACACTGATTTGAATCCAGCAAATAAAAATGCAATTCTATACGAGTGGAAGATTAATCTAGGAACTATATAGAAGATTTAAAATAACTTCAAACACTCTGAACTTGACGCTCGCTTCATTTCTCAATGTTGTCCATTCAGTTCTTCCGTCTCATTGAGTTTTAGTCAGTCACTTTTTTTGTGCTGTTCTCCTCTGCTTTAGTTACTCACTGGGTGGTGGTGACCCATGTGGTGAATCCAAGTCACTTCTACGTCCGCTATGTGGCTGAGAAGAAGGAAAGTGAGGTTCTGTCAAGGAATATTAACAAACTCTGCTTTGGAGAAGGTTGCCAGTTTACACTGGGAGACACCATGGAGAGAGGTCAGACTATCGCTTTTCGTAGCACTTTATCAAGCTCCTAGTCAAAAGTAATCGTTAGTAGTATATTTAAGTGGCGGTGCAACTGTGTTGTAGTGACACATCGTTGAGGCTGAAGACCACTCCGTAACGCAGAAGTCTTGATTTTACATGACTCGGTGGTAGCAGTTCCTTCGCAGTAATAGTTGACACATAATTTTGTAACAAGTTTGTCTTTTCCTGAGTTGGAATATATAGCATTGTAGCTTGAAGGGCTTAATGTTTACAGTGTGGTTTTACTTCTGTACATCCTTAGAGAGTCTTAAAAAATCTTAAATCCATGTCTCTAAAATTAAATTGTCTTAAATTAATGAAAAAATAATAATTTGGCCCTAAATACCTTAGTCACAGATCTCACATTTTATTTGTGTCTAGACTATTTAATCTCATATATTCAAATTAGTTTATTTTTTCTTGTGTAACTTTTCTGTCAGGTAAACGATTGAGTCGCACGTAGATGTCTTCATTACGTCTGCATCCATTACTCAAGCTGCTAATATGCCCTTGCTAGCTAGCTAGTGTTTTTGTCTCTCTTTAGAGAAGTGTAACATTGTTGCCAGTGGGGTGGATTAAGTTTATCTTTCCCACTTATTCACTTCCTTTGTACATTTCTGTTGTGATATAGGTCTTAAATTTCATTCATAATGGTTTTAAAACAATCTTTCAAAGCCTTAAATTTGAATTGGTGAAACCTGCAAAAATCCTGAATAGAGTTCCTTTTTGTTCTATTTCAAAAGATTTCCTTTCGGTGTCCCTGCATATGACCTGAAACCTGAGTGCCACGCTTAAAAGATCCGCCTTTTGCATTTCTTCAGATTTGATCGTAAACAAACATTAAGATAATCGAGTTTCGAGTCATAATTGTGTCTTGATGTGTCAAAAAACAAAATACATTTCTTTTCTGCCACCCTTAGTCTGTGAATATTTCTACGGAGATGTTTAATTGTAGTTTTCCCTGCTCGTCTCCAGGCTCCATGGTCTTTGTGAAGTGGAAGGAGGTGGTGTGGTGCCGCGCCACAGTGGTTGAAGTCTTTCAGAAAAGCTGTGTTAAGGCTGTGAAGGCCTGTCCCGTCACCCAGCTGGCCAGTTTGCGGGTCTTCTTCCCAGATTATGGGTTCACTAAAAGCATCACCATCCAGTCGTACGTTGTAATTCGACCAGACTTTATTTGTTTGTTTCTCTTTGATAATACGACTGCAATGTTTACTCTTTTTCTCAGCGAGGAGGCGGCTGCCGAGTCTTTACTTAAAGCTGTGAACAACCACCTGAGGAAAGTGGCTGAATCTGTGAACGTAGAACTGAAAAACTTTGCTCCTCAGGCCGTAAGATGTTCACTGAAAGACCTGGTCCCATATAACCTGGTAGGATCACTCTAGATTCAGATGTTTAGAGCTTCAAATGGTTGATATGAAATTGAAAGTGTGTGTGTGTGTGTGTGTGTGTGTGTGTGTGTGTGTGTGTGTGTGTGTGTGTGTGTGTGTGTGTGTGTGTGCAGACAGAGGGCTGGAGCGAAGAGGCAAAGGCTGAGTTCTGCTGTGTGGTTGGATCTGCTGCTGTGGAGATGCGACCTTTGGGTCAGGACAGAGACTCTTTGTTGGTGGATCTAAGAAAAGCTCCCTTGGAGCAATCCACTGATGTTCCCATCTCTGTCAGGGAGTACCTCGTTTTCATCGAGGTGGCTAGGTACACCTGTACATGTGTTTATTTTACCGTTAAGCATGTATGACGTGCTAAAAACTTGTTACAAATTTGAGATGTAGGAATCAGGACTTGTCCCCAAATAATTGTGCTTTTCTACCATAGGTTTTACTCCCCAGTGACACTGGGCAGGAAGCCTCTGATGTACTACTCGCCTGTGTATCCGGAAGCCAGTACAGAGCTCGATGCTGTGGTCAGCCACATCAACAACCTCTCTGACTTCTACATCCAGCTGGTATGAATCCGAGACACCAGAGATAGAAAACCAAAACAACTTCCCAGAACTGTTCCTGTAATCATCACTTTGAGGAGGTTCAAGTCACGACAGCTTTATATGCCGTATTTTCCGGACTACAGAGCGTACCTCACTATAAGCCGCATCTACAAAGTTTTTTTGTAAAACTGGAAACGTTCGTATGTAGGCTGCACCGGGCTGTAAGCCGCTGGGATCTCCGCTGCTCTTGGTTTTTCACAAGGACGCAGCAGATTTATTTATTAAGGACCCAACCCTGCGTCTCCAACGCCGAACCATGAATTAGTTCACGCCGAGTTTACGTGCAGCGGCGCTATTTCCCTCCTGTACTGCCAGATTGATAGTCCTCAATTTAAAAGCTGGATCATATGAACTTCTTTGTGTGGTTTGGTTTCCATAATAAGGGGTTATGAGTTTGAAAACATTTCTCCGTCGTGCCTGCTCCTAGCATTTGCTTGTTCTAAATGAAAATTAGCGCTTTCTTCTTTGATTTCCAATTTTGATTTCCAATGATTCACTTCCTGCTAAAGAGCCCCCTGGTGGTTGAAGAAAAATCCACAGAAAAGCCACACTGGGCTAAAAGCCGCATGGTTCAAAGCGTGGGAAAAAGCTTATAGTCCGAAAAATACGGTACTCCTGTCCACTATTTTTGTTTTAATACGCTTCTGTATCCCTTCTTTGTCAACAGGTTGACAACATGGAGTCCCTGTTGCTGTCAGCCAAGCTTCAGGATTACTACAATGCACTGAAAGACGAGGAGTTCCGGGTCTACTGCCCTGCAATAGGACAGGCTTGCGTTGCTCGTTTTGAAGACAAGTTGTGGTACAGAGCTCAAGTCATAAGTAAGGATATCTTATTCCTGGCAGTGCTGCTGTAGCATTTATAATGTTTGCTACACCTACTGTGTAACAGCTGCAGCTAATGTGTTTATTTTTGATACTTAATTTTCACTAACATGTAGTGAAGCAAGTGGTTTTCAGTTCAGTTGGATTTATGGTCCGTTATGTTTATAATAATCATATATACTGGGCTCTCTAAGGCTCAAAATCAACCGGTGAGAATCTTTATACAGCACATCTCTAAATGACTAGGTTAGAAATAAACATAAACACTTGCAAAACAATTAAGGTAAAATATTCCCTTCAAATGAACAGTCAAATTAGGTTTGCATTAGATCTGTTTAGTTCTCTGAGATCTGCCACAGTAAGAACAAACCAATTTTAAATAAAATTAAAACAGTTGTTTTTTTCTAGGTGCTTTTTTCTTTTCTTCCCCTAATTATGTTGTCAAAGTAGTTTCTGTTCAAACAGAAACTATTTTTAAGGCATGTGGAGAGAGGAATGTTTGCCTTTCTGATATGCATTGTGTGGTTTTAGGCCATCCCGGTGGACGAAAGGTGGAAGTTCGATATGTTGACTTTGGCAATAAGCAAGTTTTGTCAGTCAGTGACTTGAGGAAGATCAAAGATGAGTTCTTTGCTCTTCCTGCCATGGTAAGAGCACAACAAAAGCTCACATACCGCACTAAAGCAGCTACATAAAATGCTCAGGTTGCTTTGAAAGAGTGTGCGTGTTTCCTACTGTCCTTATTTCTAAGTTAAATGTAATATATGATTCTGAATTTACCGTTGTAACGCAATGTAGATTCAGTACTTGAAGTTTTTAAACAGAAAAGGCAAAAGTCAATTTGCAGCACAATATAAGGTTAACTTTTGGTTTCAAAAATGTAATTTCTGTTTAATGCTCTGAATGTTTGTGCGTTCCCCAGTTAAAGTGAACGTGTTCCTCTTAAATCCAGGCAGTTCACTGCTGTTTGGCAGACGTGACTCCTTTAGACGGAGAGAGTTGGAGTGAAGCCTGCAGCAAAAGATTCATCAGCCTTGCTCACCAACAACTGGTCACTGTTATGGCAAAAGGTGCTGACTGGGGGTTTTCTTTTAGAAACTTTCCTTTTCTTGTACCAAATCCTTATTTCAGATAAGTTTTTGTCACTGATTTTAAGTCTGTTCCTCCAGGAAAAGTACCTAAGACTGAGCCTTTGCCCCTTGGAGTGTTTGTGGGTGGAGTGAACCAGCCAAAAACCAGCATAGCTGAGCTGCTGGTGAAAGAAAATTTGGTCTCCTTTAAAGAGAGGTAATTCTTGTCTGAAGTACCTGGACAAATTGTAGTTTGATGACATCAGAAAATTTAAACAAAAGATTGCAGGAATATATGTTTTAGTATCAGTATTTTACCACAGATTTTACTTCATTGTTTGAATGTTCCAGCCTAATGCTGGGTTGCTGGATAAAAATAACTAAAAACAGCAACTTTTTAGCTTCATCTTGAATATAATGTGTATTTATCAGGCTATAAGAGACAAACTTAAGCTTCTCAGTTACTGAGAAGGAAGATGAAGACATGAGCTGCAAGCAGAAGGTTATATAATGGTATCAGTTTTAAAGGGGTAGTACTCTGCTAAATCAGCTTCTTTTAAGCTTTACATCATGTTGTAATGTTATTCTCTCATCATACCTAGAGTATTGCTCCGATTCTTTCATGAATGTTTGAGAAATTGTTTAATCTCCATGGCAACCATTCAGCTGTGTGAAAAACGCCTGGTGGACGTAGCTCCGCCTTCGAGGACGAAGCTCCTCCTCGGAGCTGCAGTTTCCAAACTTCCGCCTGACAGAGCATTCCTCCCCCACCCGGCTCCTTCAGACTAGTCAGCAGAAATTAGCAAACACCTGGTGGAACTGAGCATCAGCTGAGCTCAATATAGGAGCTACATCTCAATAAAACACTGGTAAAAATGTTGTTAAAGGAGTAATAGAGGATTGATTTTTGTGATGACTTCCTGAAGGCGGAGTTTCAGAAGGAGCAGAAGTTTCTTAGAGACCGAGCCCCAATTTCAAGATGATATATTCCAAAGTAAAAATTCTTCTAAGTAATATTTGATGTATTCAGCATTTTGATAACAACTAAAGGTAACATAATACTTCCCCTTTAAATATTCTTGCTTATTCAGGAGCTGCACATACACACTTATTGCTACCTGCTTGTTATGCAAGTAGCATTGCTCATCATATGTGAAAGGACTATAAGACCAATATGTTATATATTATTTAATTTCCCTTGAGGATCAGTAAAGTATTCTCAATTGAATTTAATATAAATAAGCAAGATAAGATTGGAGACGTAAAGTGCAGAGACTAATATTTTTATCGTATTCTGTATTCATTCTTCCCTCTTCCTCTCTTACAGTATCTCCATATTTGACAAATTTCTTTCCGTTCCTGACCCCACTGCTTCCTGTTTCAGCAAACAGAGCACCAAAAGCAAAAAGCCTTCTCGTCCCGAATCCACTGTCTGGGATCCTCCGCTCGAGCTGGGCGCAGGTGCGGTGAAAGCCGAATCTTCGGGTCATGTCACTATTGAGGAGCAAATCGACGACCCTGTGGAGCTGCAGGCGCAGTTGAAGCTGCCGGATCAGCGCAAAGACCTCCAAGTCATGGTCACTCACGTCAACTCACCAAGCAGCTTCTACGTCCGACTCACCAATTCTGACCCTCAGCTTAAAAGGTGACCATCCATGACTAACTCGTGTTTGACATGATGTCTAAATCTACAAGATCCAATTACTTTGTGTTTATAAAATAACCCAATTCACCAGAACTGAGAGGGACTGCCAGCAAACATCTCAACTACAGATTTAGAAAGCAAAGCTACAGCTGCTCGTCCAACCCTGAATTTTTAAGCTCAGGACGTCAATAAATCTGTGACAAGCATCTTGCTGTTGAAGTAAATGTCATGAGTTTATTTTAATGTTTGTGTAGAATATGCGAACTGGTGAAGCAGGAGTGTGCCCTAATGGAGCCGCAAGAAGTTGTGTGGAAGGCGGACATGTACTGCGCTGCCAACATTAATGGAGTCTGGGAGAGAGGACGGATCTGCAGCGACGTCACATCAAACAACATTGCAGAAGTATTTACACACTACAGACTTTTGTTTCTGACATCAGTTTACTGCAGCTGTTTCACTGCAGAACTGTCGAGAGGTTTGTTAAGATGTTGCAGTGACATGTAAGTAAATCTCTGAAAACTTTTACGGTACTTGGAGAGTGTAGGAGACGCATCACAGCTGTGATTAAAAGGTTTACACACACTTCTTGGAGCAGTGAGTAGCAAAGTTTTTGGAGCTTTTAGTTAATTATTTTAAGCTTTTACCACTACAGCAGCATACAGGGATTTTTAAAAACAAGAACTGAAGCAAACTGCAATTTGAAAGAGTACATTTAAATGAGTTGGTTACTTTCTTTACCATAGAAGGAGGATAGTTTCATTGTGACGAGTGGGTGACTTTTTGACCTAAACTTGGTGTCAGGATTCCCCTGTAGAGTTTTTGAAATACTTCAGTGGTGGCATCAAATGATGATCACTGTCTCTCTACTAAATGGTACCAGGTCAGACGGTGTGACCATGGCAACAAAGTGAAGATCCACGTCAGTAACCTGTACCCACTTCCGTCCTCTTTGATCGGCTCCCTGGCAATAGAGTGTACTGTGAATGACATCAGGTTGGTTATGCTAACATGTCAAATGATCATAGCAACATATTATTGTACTACATGTCCGTCAGTTGTTTATTGTTTTGCTTCTTCTATTTATTTTTTATTCTGCTCTATATGTCATGACAGTCTTTTCCTCGTTTTTTCCTCATGTGCTTCCCTATTCCTTTGTGTTCTTACTATTGTCTCTGTGTCTTTTCTTCCAGAGTTCTGTCATTGTATTTCTTAACTTTTTTTTTCTTCATTCCATTATTTCCTACTTTCTATCTCTTCTTTTTTGTGACCATTTCATCCTTCAATGTGTCTTTACTTCCTTTTTTTGTCTTCTACATCACTTCCCTCTCCCTTCCCTTGTTTTTGTGTCCTACTTCCCTCCTATCCTTTTGGTGTCCTCGCTTCCTTTCTTAATTCTTACCAAACATATCCTTACTTACTTGTATCTTTCCTCCCTTCCTTTTTCTGTTTTTGCCATATCCACATTTATATTTAACTCTGAAAGGTGGAGTCTCTGAATGTATGGCAGAAAGACAAAATGAGTTTGAATCCTGTATTGAGGAAAATCAATTGTTTCTTTTTTTAAGGAAGATGCACCAGAGATAAATATTGCCAATGTAAATAAAAATAAAAAAACTTATATAATAAATTTTGAATAAAATGTGTGTATTTTGACATTGAGACATTTTCAATCTGTTAGGCCAACAGGCGGCCGATCCACCTGGACAGACACAGCCTGTGACCTGATCTCCTACTACCTGACAGGAGCTTCAGCTTTAATGACAATCAAGGTGTCTTACTCTCCTCTCCTCTTCTTTTATTCTTGCTGTGGAAATGAATGACTTTGCGTCTCTCTATCAGACGCCGTCTGCTCGTATGTAATGGCCTCATTTGTGCTCGTTTAGGAGGAGACAGAGGAGCATCCGTTGCCCGTCACGTTGTCCTGCTCCAACAGAATGGGAGAGTACATCAGCATCGCCGACTTCCTGGTCGACGAAGGCCTCGCCTTCCGGGAAAGAAAGCCAAAGTCCGTGTGTTGTTATGAATAGTAAATTTCCAAATACATCCATTTTCTGTCTCAGCTTTAGAAAGACTTGACTGCTTGCCTGAAGCTTTGCTGCGTTTTTAATCTTCAGGATATTCATGCTTTCTGTTGTTGTTGTTGTTGTTGCAGGGCCACAGCTGTCCAAAAGCCCAAAGTAACTGATACCCAGACTCCAGCCACTGACCCAGAAAGTTGTGAAAAAGAAAAAAGCACCTCCCCTCCATCTGTTTCTCCTTTCCCTTCCACCCAATCTGCTTCCATTCCTCCAAAACCATTCCCTCGCTCAATTATAACAGCTGAAAAGGTGACTAATTAGTGAGAAACTCACTCTACAATAGCTTGCTTGTTATTTTTCTTTTAATTTACGCTTAAGTTTTTCATATTTACAGGTTTTATTCCATGTAGAGGATAAAATAATGTAGATAAGAAGCTAAAGAACAGGGGAGCGTAATGTGTGTGTGGTTGTACGTACAGGTGAAGACTTCAATGTACAACCCTCCAGAGCTGCCGTGTCCTGGTCACATCCTCATCAATGTTTCTGCTATTGGAGACGATGGTGTCATTTATGCCAGAACACAGAGTGCAGGTAAACTAAAGAGATCCCTTAGAATGAGACATAATATGTGGAATACGCGTACTGCAAAGATGATATATTTGAGATAGAAACCTAAGGATGGAGCATGAGGCTTAATATACTCATATTTCATACTTACTTATCTTGTCTGTGTACGTTTTTCTCAGAGTATCAAATTGAACAACTGAAGGAAGGGATTCAGAAGAGCATCAAGACGTTACCCAGACAGAAGCCCTACACCTGGAAGTTGGTCCAGGGCTGTGCCGTCATCGGACCAGACATGTTGTGGTACCGAGGACAGGTGCTGGAGCTGCTGGGAGGTCACGTTAAGGTCAGGAAGAACTGTGGAAACAAGATAAGTTGGATTATTACTATGAACCATTTAAAGTGGGTTTAATAGCCGGTAACTTATTTTGAATATCAAACCACAAAAACTGGACAACTACAACAGATTATGTCAAGTATTAGGTAAACATTTGTAATTGACAGCAACCGTTTTTGTCTTTCTCCAATTACAAACGACAAGTGAATATCCCGAACAAATCTATGGACTGATTTACTTCAATTTTAGGCAAAGAGTCACTATGCAGGATTAAAAACACCACTGTGTTGAAAATTGCTGATTTTTAGAGTATTCTAATTTCCGTTACTTTCAAGAGAGAAGCATGTTTTCAGATGGATTTTTAAAATGTTGTTTCCAACTAATTAAATTAGTTTTATGAATTCCTGTTGTATAGTGACTGTTGTTGTGATATCAGCAGAAAAAGAAAATGGCCGGCCTAATCTTCAGTGTGCATTCCCAAACACAGATATATGAAACCTTAAGTGTGGATGTGACTGAGTGGATGGAACCGATGGATTCATTAATCCATCAAACCTCCATTAATTTCCCTTATTAAGTGCCTTCTAATGAGTTTCTCTAACTTGGTGGCTTTTTATAGTAAAGTTCGACCAAGTTTCATGATGTTGTGTCATCAGGTACAATATGTGGACTACGGTCTGGTTGAGAACATCCCAGTGGTTCATGTGTATCCCATGCTACTGTGTGTGGAGGTTCCTCAGCTCTGCATGCCCTGCCAGCTCTTTGGCATCAACCCTGTAAGAATGCCTCTCGTTTTGTTTGTTTTTTTTGTTTGCTTGTTTTGTTTCACTTTGTTTACTGCAGTCGTTTCACATTTGGACCGTTAGGTTGGTGGGAAATGGCAACGAGACGGAGTAGCTTTGATGAGGGAGGTGTTACTGAACCGATCCGTGGGCATGCAAGTTGTGGTAAAGTATACTTTGGAATAATATGCAAAATGTCAAACCAAAACCAAACAATATCACAATATTAACTTGTCTGAGAATACAATCGAAAAGTGTTTATTGTGTTCCGTATTTGTTATGCATGCAAATCCCAATAGTATATTTTCGTAATTGGGTAGGCTTATGGTACATAGGCCGGTCACGATTACAATTTTTAGTGGGCAATAAATTGTCGCAATAAATAATAATATTGTTTTGAGACCATTTTAAGTTTTGCTCTCTCAAACTTTAATTTTATAAAGAACATTTAACCCTGGACCTGGAAGATATTTTAAATGCCCCAAATAAAACACAGCAAACAAAAATAATAAATAAACCGGAAATAAAAACCACAAGTAACTGATCATGAAGTCTCTGTTGCCCTTCACAAAAGATTGATCATCTGAATGGAAATGATCCAGCTTATTTTAATTTGTTTAATTGCTTATTGTGACAGGCTGAGTGTGATATCAGTCGCTGAGATTCTGACGCTTACAAAGGACGTATAATGAAGTAAAAGACAGGAAGAAAGAAAACATATAATATATACACGTAATGAAAATATTGAGCAATTTCATTTTGTCCTAGTGTTGTGCCGTCCTCCCTGGTACTCTTTGTTGTGAAGTTACATATTGGATATTAGCTACAAGCATTAGCAGCATGATTAGTAAGCAGCACAGAGTAGTGTCTGAAATCCAGTGTGTATTTATTTGCCAGGCGCTGCCGGCTGAGCCCCGGGGAGCCGTCACCGTGGAGATCTTCCTGGATGGGATGAGTCTCAGCAGGATTCTGTGTCACAACGAACACGCCTCCATGGACGGCGCTCTCTCAACAGAAAAGGTCTTCCTCCATGATGCTTTCTGTTTTGATTTTCCTAAAGCAGACTTCACCACCTTCCGTTGCCTAGCGATATTTGTGCTCGTCTGCAGAGTCTGGTAGTGATGCCTCCTGCCTCCCTGCTGGATATCTGGGATATCAACACTGAGGTTTGGACCTAAAATTATGGCTGCAGGTTCAAGAACAGCTCCTTTAGCTGTATACATATATACGGTTTTGGGCAGACATTTACCAAATTATATAGCATAAATTTATTTGGTTGGATATGAAAAATATTTTCTGTTCTGTTTTATTTCTTTCAGAGTCTAATGGGCCCAGAAGAGCCAGTGTTGGGGTCCTTTGTTAGCCCAAACCTGCCACTAGAGGGAGAACACTTTGAAGTCAGGGTCACACATTTGTGGACCCCCAATGAGGTTATCTGTTAGCTTAACTGTTGCATCAAATGTGTAGGAATACCATATATCTGGGGTCTTCAACCCTGGTGTTCTGCAACTTTTAGCTGCAGCCCTGGTCCAACACACCTGAATCAAATGGTTGAATCAGCTCCTCAGTAAGCAGTCATGATAATTTTTACTCAGAAGACACACAAATAAAAGTTGCAGGATACCGGCCCTTTAATAAGATTGCATGCCTTTTAAAAATATGGTGGTTGTTGCTGATTTTTTGCCAGATCTCTGCCTGTTTAAAGCTGGTAAGTAGTTTATTAATAGTGTTTCACCTTCCCTGTCTTGTAGCTGTTCCTGTGGCCCCTGAAGGACATGGCTGGCTCAGAGATGATGGACGATTCTTTGGACGAAGCTTTGACTAGAATCAATGCGAACATCACCTCTTTGCCCCGACTGACCAGCTTTCCATATGGTAATGTTTCTCTAGATTTCCTTACCTGTTAATGAGGAGAAATCAGAGGTTTCTTATTGGGGGTTTTTGTGGAGAGGCTTCTTCTTCTTGGCATCTTGAAATCATGGACTTGACTTCAATCATATCTGTATGCTAAGATCAATTATATTACCTTAGGGGTGTGCAACATGACTTTTGTTTTTTCCAACAACTATAATTTTCATGTCATAATGTTTTCTTACTGAAAACGTGTAGAGCATATAGGCCACTTCTGAAAGGCTCTGTTGTTATTGTTATTTAATATTTATCTCCTCGCACGTTTTTGCCTGAAATTAGAGATTTTGAGAATTCAATGACGGCAATATTCAGGATACATGGTTACGGTTGATCACCAAAGATATTATTATACTTGTGGGAGTAGTAGTATTGTAAAAAAAAAAAAAAAAAAAATCCTGTAATAAATTATGTCTTGTGGGGACTAATTACAGTCTGCTGCCTGAACCAACATTCCAAGTTAGTAACACGTAAATAGGCAGGCAAATGCAGTGCAGTGTTTGTTTTTATAGTTTGAAATCTGTTTTTTATAGTTTGAAATCCGTTTGTGATCTCAAGATCTTTCTGCGTTAGCAGATCGTCATAGTGAATTAGGGTTCAAATCAATCTACAGGTGGTCTCAGTGGTGTAACTCTGCTCCTATGGGTACTGACACATTATACTTCATTTAAATACCTATTTTTGGTTTTCAGGTGGTCCATGTTTGGCAGAGTACAGCGATGGCAAGTACTACCGGGCCAGGCTGATGAAGTTCACCAGCATAGAGCCTCTCGTGATCTTGGTTCAACATGTAGATTTCGGATCTGACGACTCTCTGCCAACTAGCAAGTATGAATTTTGCACAGTGCCTTAACATTTCTTTTAAACGTTCCACTAAATGCAACAAGTTTTCTGACTCCAAGACAAAAATCTATCTTTTGCAGCAACAATTTGATGTAGACCACATAATCCGAGGGGAATCAAATATAGCAGTTAGAATTGAAACAAGCCCTGCTAATTTACCCAAACCAGGGTGTCTGCACATCCTTAAAAAGTCTTAAACTCATGTGTCTAAATTTAAGGTCTTAAAACATCTTAATTTAATTTTAAAAAAGTAAGTAGGTCTTAAATACATTCATGCCAGGTCTTATGTTTTATTGTAATCTTGTGTATGCGTAGTTTTTTTTCCTCACAGGACTTTTCTGTTTAAGTCACG